>NC_088713.1:47680466-48280466 GCF_963576615.1 Watersipora subatra
AATCCACATATGGAACAGCTATAAAGCATTTCCTAAAATTGGAATATTAACAATTATTCAAAATACCAATGGCTCAATGAGAGCAAGTGTTACTAACATTTCAGAGGACACTTTTTTTGTAACTTTGAATTCAACTCTAACTCTGTGAGTCTGTGGGGGCTGCTGCTACTGCTCTCTCTAATTAAGGATATAAGTTAACTCACTAGGAATTATTTTCCTCCAACAAGACTGGTATGGTTTGATTTTTTTATGAATTCATTTTAGATAATGATATCCTTGATGAAGAAGTGATACCTGACTTGCAACCAGAGCAGCTTCAGCAGCTTGGTGTTGGGTGAGTTGTCTTTGTTTGGTCTGATAGACTACGCGATCATGGTATTCATGTCTATGTTATAACCTCCGCCAGTTGGTTGTTCAAATCACAGGCCGGCCAACGTGTTCGGTAGCGCTCGGGCGGTGGTGCTCGGGCGAGCACCACCGTCCGAGCGCTACCAAACACCTTGGCCGGCCTGTGGTTCAAATAGAAATTAGGCCTACTTGCAACTCAGCTTCTTTTTGCCAAGGAGTTCTTATTGCCAAGGAGTACAAAAATACTGTCTAGGCGAAGAACAAAGATCAACTACATTACCTCCCCAAATGGATTAGTTGATAGCTAGGGTTTGCAATTTGTTTTAGGCTTTAGCAATGTCAATCATTTTTGTTCGCCATTTTAACTTGTATGACAGGAAGAATTAAGAATTGGCTAAGAATTGCTTATGATTGCATTGCGTTACGTTTTTATGTGGATCCAAAAAGACATTCTGAAATGGCCAGTTTTGGATTTACATTTACCTATGCTGTAAACTTTACTAGTAAGTATTACTATGGCATTATGTTAAGTATGTGAACTTTCCTTATAGCTCTCTGGGGAAATGTATGAAATACCTACGAAGACTCAAAGAGCTTGTCAAAAGTGTTCAAAAGGTAAATTTTACGTTCTTCTTTTAGCAAAATTTAGCTTGATTATTGTTGAGTATAATAGTTTTATGCATATCATTTATATCGGAGGCGCCTCTATTATTGGTCTTTGCATTTTCAGAATAACTTACCAAGTGCTGCCCCCTCTGTTGCGCTTACACTACCAACACCTAATGAAACTGCTTCAACACTCGGCGCTGCGGTCGCATCACCACCTGCTTCCATGCCGGCCACACCTAGACCTGTGGTTACCACACCTAGACCTGTGGTTACCACACCTAGACCTGTGGTTACCACACCTAGACCTGCGGTTTCAACACCTTCCTCTGCTGTTTCCGCTATTTCAGGATCACCTGCCGCCGAACCTATTGCTTCAGCCTCTGCCACTGCTGAGGCGACTGTTTCAACACCCTCTAGCTCTCCATTGTTTATGCGAGTGAGTAACAGCAATATACTGTAAATTATGTTGTTGTTGTTGCTGTTGTTAATATTTATTGAGGTTAGCTAGAGAAAATAAATCCTGTCGACCTGTCTAAATTCGTTGGCTGTTCTTTGGCTGTCGATAATGTTGAATTGATTGCACAACTTAAATTTGTAATGTAAATTTTTACGTACATTAGACCTGCTAAGTATGGTGCTGTTTGAATTGTTGAATCTTAGTAGGTTAGCCTTGATTGAAAGCGCTTGTAATGGGCAACTCTTGGTAGTCACACTTTATCGTTCGAGCAGACACTATGCATTTTACACTGCAGTATTTTCTGTCTATGAGAAAAACTCCGCCTTAGGCAATTAATTAAGTAATTTGCCTTAAAAGTTAATATACACTATGGCTTTTCCCTATAGTAAGTAAGAACTCAGTTTTATTGTTTTATAGGAGCTCAATGTACCTCAATTTACTGGACGAGAGACCAGGAAAATGGTTGTACAGGCGATTGGGGAAGCTAATTGGTCCCATAGTCACAGCAGACCCAACTACGATAGTGTGGTACTAAAAGTCCTGAGGCAATTTCCAGATAAGAGTGACATCTTCAAAGACGCTAGCTATACCGAAGATAAGGATTGCTACGTGAGTTTTTTTTATAATCGTGAATAGGTCTACTTACTACCGGGCATGTAGCCTACTGTCCTGCAGATTCATTTAGCAATACTTGGCATTGGCGTGCAGCTTTCCACAATTTATTATACAGAAACTTACATCATATCCGTTATCCATCAAGGGTTATTTCGTGTATGTAGAAATTTTCTAAGCATTTGACCCTCTCAGGGAGGGAGAGAGATACCTAATGCTTGTTAAATACCTGTCGGAGTTGTCTACTCTGTCATTTATTTTCATGCATTCACTATGAATGTTAATATGGGCTATTGAGTGATATTTTCATATTTATTATGAGAAGTGTAATAAGTGATCCAGAAAATGTAAGCCCTTCCGTTGATATTTATGCAACTGAAACTGAAATGATTGAGCTTCTAATTGTTGTTTGGGGAGGCATAGCTTCATTTCAGCTTTATATTAGGAATGAAGGGTTAGCTTTATTTTTTTACTATCATAGTAAACGCTATGAGCCAGTGTAATCTAGCGTTGATTTGCATAACCACCATTGCAAGAGTCCAAAGCTGGGTAAACTTTAAATTTGTTTCAAGATGATTGGAAAATATTCTGTCTGATGGACTAGAACTGAGCAACTCTCTCTGGTTTTCATGCTAGCTAATCTATACACATATGATATTTTTATACTCCCTTTTTAGTTTTGTAATCATACTATTTTTTTGCGCATCTATAGTTTATCAGGATCTACATTCTTTGCTTGTAGAAGGTTTTCAAAAGACAGTTATCTTGCAGCGTAAGAAACAAAAGAAGCTACTATGCGAAAAAACAAAAACTCGATCAAGAACCTGCTGCTTCGGTCACCGGGTTCGTATTTTACTTGTTAATTCTCCTCTTTATTGTTGACGTCATAAAAATAATTTAAAATTTACCGTTTGAGATGAATAGTCAATCAGAATCGCAATTTATATTGACGTCTTAGGTTTTGATGATAAGCATTATAATATTGTATGTTTATGTATGTTATAAGCATTATAATATGTTTTTTATGTATGTTATGCTTTTGATCTTTGTTTGAAGTGAATCATTGTAATCTATTATCCGCACATCCCCCTCCCTTTGCAAGGACAAATAGACATCTCAATGTTTCATAAGATTTCTACTCATATAACTCATAAAAATGCGACAAACACTTTGTCTTCTGTAGCCATAATTTTCATCTTTTAATTTCTTACAGGGATATAGTGGTGAGGGCAGAGGCACTAGTGGTTTCTCCGAGCAAGGAAAAGAGGAATTTGCGGGTTCAAAATCTTGACACAATTCCACAGGTAAGGTAGCATAGTTTACTCAATAAGAGTATCAGGGGCTAGCGGTAGATAAAAATTTGTGATCCTCATTGTCTGCGTTGGAGTTACCCCCACTATAAAATAAGATCGAAGTAGCCGCTTATAGTGGGTGCAACTCCAACGCAGACAATGAGGATCACAAATTTGATCTAGGCTAGTGGTACTAATTTATAACCAACATCTTGTGTTGCTTTCAGTAGATCTCTTAGGTGTGTGCAGCTTGCTTTATTGTGTTTTTAAAATATATGAGGGAGTCTTGATTATGCAACAGCCTTTCGAGCGCCTTTTGTTTCATCCGCTAAATGTTTCAAGTAATTTTTGTTGTGGTATTACCATTCTTGTTATACATCATTGTTGCTAATGATCGGGCTCCACTTTGTCGCCGCCAAAATCGCTTCTAAATTAAAGATTTGCTTATATTTCTAATGGCAGCATTCACTGACAGTCGCGTTTCGAATAATATTATAATGAGGCATGGAGTGTCAGTGTCACGGCTTTTAGGGTTCCACTTCTTTGAAAAGGTGGACATTTTTCTAACAATCTATTATGTAACCAGTTATATACTCCCTGATGGCACGGCTAAACTTGATTATTGTTGAAATTTTTATGGTAACTTTTCACCCTTTATAGCAAGTTGAATAAAATTTGTAGTTTTCGTTGATGATGCCCTAACTTTAACCACAGTAAACTATAAGAACTCTATAATCAGTCTTCATATTGCAGAGTGCGGTAAAGGAGATGCTTTGTCCATCATTGTCTATTAGGAAAGAGGCTTTTAAGAACATGAAAGATGGTTGGAGTGGCATGGTTGTTGAGTGGCCAATTTATGGACAGGAGGCTTTTGTAAGTATTACTCTCCAAAATAACATGAACTTTCAAAATTTTGCCCATTCTCCCAGTATCCTATTTTGAGCCCAGGTCTCACGTAGTGTTTTAGTGGATTGATATTAAAAAGCTACAAGCGAAGTCTTTGCAATACAACCTGCACCGAATACCAATTTGCATGAGCTGAAGATGGCTACCTACTTCCAAAGCACAATTTTAAATAAACTTGACTAGACTCGTCACTCTTTATAGTTTCTCAAAGAATAATGTCTTAGTCTTGGGATTAACTGAAACTTTAAATGTTATATATTATTGGAGACCGAGTTGAACTGAAATTCATTGCAAGGGGAAAATTCCAGTTAGTTTCTCTCTATGGAGGGAATTTATAATATGTGCACAGTAATTTATAGTTTAAACGATGGATGACTTGCCGGATTATGGTCAATTTCGGCAGTTGCCTGTCCTATCTGGCCACTGGATTAAACGATTGCCAAGTTTTTATTTAGCACTATTCTGGCGCAGCATTGAACGTAATCCTACCACTGAGCAGACTTACTGCCTATCTATTAGGAGTTTTCTTCTCCATAATCAGAGGATAACTTTATGGTCTTCTAAAAAATCTTCAGCACTCTACTCCCAAATATGTCTTTGGCATAGACTTTGAACTATGTTTTCACTGAAAATGTATGGCATACCTTCTCTAAGTCAGAATTCCTAGCCTGTTTTCTTAGTAATAAGCAATTTCTGAAAATTTATGAGCAAAAAGTTATGAAGTCTAGATTTGTTGGCTATTTTTTAAAAATAAATATGTTTGGGCCCAAAATCAAAGGAATAAATTTCAAGAAAGAGTAAGGTATTGTTTTACTATTATGTATTCCACTCCAACTTGCCCATGTGCATAAACCATTATTGTTAGTATGTGTTTTCTATAAAATTGTAGTTTGGGCTTGTAACATATTCCTGCTGGTAGGACAGTGTTTAATCTAAGGTGGAATAGGGAGAGGGTTAGCCGGAAAACACGACAGCCTTGCCGTGTTTTCCGGCAAAGAGATAATCCTGCACCTCTAGCATTATACAGGCAAATTATGGCAAATCACAGTCAGGGATGTGATTCATAAGCTAAAAAGTTTATTTTAAGCTATTTTGTATTAGCTCCGAACGCTGGCTTACTGTACGCTATTCATTGCCTTCACCATTTAAGTATACCTTAGGTGGTATTTTTATCTATCCACTTCAGTATATAAACACATTTATTTCATAATTTTATGATTGAAATGCTGCCTCGGGCTTTTGCTCAAAGTACTTTGTCAACGACTTCCGTCAGCAAGCTAAAATGAATTTTGGAAATCACATGCCTGCTAGTTATCCATCGTTTAAACTACACATATAAGACAACTCACATTTCTAGCTTCGATTTCATTCATCTGACCCTATGCGTTTAGGTTTTTACATTGTAATTATTACTATCTAAGTAGGCTTCAGCATAATTGAATTTCTAAAAAAATTTCGGCGTTGTGGTCAGGTCAGATATGTGTTTCTGACTGGACATCTATCTGACCACAGCTTTTAAAAATTCACCACCAAAGTTTTTTGATTATATAAATAATATTGTCAACTCGTATTAAGTTTGTTAAAGGTCTATATCGTTGAGGGCTTAGAATTACTTCATGTAAGAGCAGTAAAGTGGTTCATTGAGGGTCATAACTAGTTTTTATTTACGGGCAAGTCGACTGAATGTCGATATTTCTTGAATTCTATAGATTTGCTACAGGAAGAATATTGAAGATAAATGTTTGTACTTTATTTCTCGCTTGCTAAAATGTCTTCTTCTTTCAAATTAGCGTCGATATTTTGAAGTTGCTTATTTTTTTATTGCTTGTTAGCTTATACCTGAGCTTGAGCTCCTTCTGAATCGGGACTTGGATTTGGACGCGTTGGGAAAGCGAGCAGAGGATTTGTTCATGGCTGCATGTCCAAAAGAGACTAATCGTAACTGTATTTATTATCTTCAAATTTACGTACTTTCTTTGCAGAACAATATGTTACTTTATGCGCTAGCAACGGCTCAATTATCAAAATAATATCAACCGCCAAAATGATATAAGTCGGAGTCGGGTGCCCATGATTTTAGTCAGTATTACTGGCTTTTTACCTCACGATAATAGTAATCTACGGAGTTTGTCTCACCCTATTTTCCATTCCAATGCTTTACATGTGCAGCAGCTTAAACAAGAACTAGTCTCTATTGTTGGAGGTCTTACCTGGTAGTGTGTAGTCAAAAAAAGTTTAAATATAACAAAAATACTTTGTTTGCAGCGAATGATTATGGATTTGAGAAACTGGTGATCGTGATTGGAAAGCGCCTTGGAGACAAAAAGATGCTGGCCGAAACACCCGAACACAAAGTGAGTGGATTTCTTAGTTCGGTAACTTATTAACGTCATACATTAGGCTGACTATTGGTTCGCAACTCCAACTTAGCGTGTTAGAGGTTATTAGGATGTTTATACAGGAATGTTGTTAACGTCATAAATTAGGCTGACTATTGGTTCGCAACTCCAACTCAGCGTGTGAGAGGTTATTAGGATGTTTCTATAGGAATGTTGTTAACGTCATACATTAGCCCGTCTATTGGTTCGCAACTCCAACTTAGCGTGTTAGAGGTTATTAGGATGTTTCTATAGGAATGTTGTTAACGTCATACATTAGCCCGTCTATGGGTTCGCAACTCCAACTTAGCGTGTTAGAGGTTATTAGGATGTTTCTATAGGAATGTTGTTAACGTCATACATTAGCCCGTCTATTGGTTCGCAACTCCAACTTAGCGTGTTAGAGGTTATTAGGATGTTTCTATAGGAATGTTGTTAACGTCATACATTAGCCCGTCTATGGGTTGGCAACTCCAACTCAGCGTGTTAGAGGTTATTAGGATGTTTCTATAGGAATGTTGTTGACGTCATACATTAGCCCGGCTATGGGTTCGCAACTCCAACTCAGCGTGTTAGAGGTTATTAGGATGTTTCTATAGGCATGTTGTTGACGTCATAAATTGGCTGGACTGGTTTCGGCTCCAATCTGACTTACTTTTTACTGTTTTAGGTAAGCCATTCTCTTCCCCACCTCAAATTTGGGAAACTCTGTGTGGATGGGGAAAAGTTAAGCGTTAGTGAGGACCCTCTCGTCCTGCTAAAACTTCTGGCAGTATTTTACATTGGGGACATCGAGTTTGGCGACGCCAAGAAGTTTGGCCAGCTGCTGGAGTTTACCTTCTTGGGCTCCAGCACCGTGAGAAAGGGAAGCAAGTATTTGTCTGTCGACAAATTTATGGAAAAAATGAAGCGGGTGAGTACCTAATGACTCAGCTATGCTAGTTTTATATCTGTCGAAAAACTAAGTAGGATTCGAATGAATTTCTATGGTAGCAATTTATCATATAATTCATGAGAAGAGAACTCCAAAATGTAACTTTTGGCGCAAAAAACGATTTCAACCAGTTGTAAAATCATTGAAACTAAAATTTCCGAGAACACTCATATCCTAAACTCATTGGTCGAGCTTTTTGCCGTCTTCCTAGTCTTATTTTTAACGTTTATTTTTCATGTTGGAATTATCATAAATCATAGAAACATTTTTTTTCTCTTTTGCAGGAAAGCCGAGCCGACGATGAGTAGGCGAAGAAAAGCAAGTGCCGGCAAAGCCTGGAACGCTATAAGTCTAAAACATAACAACAAAATTCATAGAACACAATTCACACGAAATAGTAACCTTTCCAATCCAGTATGCCAAAGTGACACCACTTTTAGAGCGAATTATTTACGTGATTTGGGGTTTGGGCTTACTCAATGGATTTTATGGAATCGTGCTCTCTTTTATATTATTGTAGATAGTTTTTTTTAATTATTATTCTAAATCGATCTTGATCAAACAGATGCTGTGTGTTTTTCGAGTTATTTAGTGCTTTTATTAAATGGTGTGTGTGTTTTTCGAGTTATTTAGTGCTTTTATTAAATGCTGTGTGTGTTTTTCGAGTTATTTAGTGCTTTTATTAAATGTTAATAATAAATTATATATACTCGCTGTTTAAAAATATCCTTGGCTGAAAAAAACGCAGAGCTGTTTGTAAAGTGATTAAACTTGTAAACACTTGCTGCGTTCAAATTTGACCCTAAAATATAATGCGCCAAGCGTGTAAAACCAGGTTGCAATGCTAAATGCACTCAGCGTGTGAAAATCGTCTTCGTATAGAAAACTCAGTCAATGTTTAAAAACTGCAATTTTTAAACGCTAAGTGCGTACATATTTTGGTTTTATGATTAATGCACAGTGTGAATAGAAATTGCCTTGAAAAATGACCATCAGCAGTGCGTTAATTTTTAGTTGCACATCGCATAAAACGATGAATAGAAGTGTGTTTTTATTGAATGAATAGCGCATGGACATTGCATAATTTTCGAGTGTGTAGTTTTTCAGGTGCATTGAAAAATGACCATCTGAGGTGATTGAATACTGCATAGATTTTTTTTACAGTGTATGCAGTTGAAAACATTAACAGAAATAAGAACAGCGTTGTCATATTTGTGTCATCTAAAACAGCGGTTAGGCAGACGCCTAAGATCATATGTTAAAGCCTTAAATGTCACACACTTGACAAATTATGATATTTTTTAAGGGGGCATTAAGATCTTAGGTTTTACTGTTATGTGTTCTCCTTGTGTGGACTCAATGGAAAGAAGCACAGAAACCTACAAGTCTTCATATAGACAATACCTATAAACTGAATGAAAACATTCTCATAATTCTATTATTTTGCTATTAAGAATACATGTAAATATAGAATCTGCCTTCCAATTAAAGAAGTCATATTCTAGATCCAACAACACTAAACTACGACTATGAACCACTTCAATTACTTCAGTGCATTGGTTTCAAACAGTCAATATTATAAAATGATCAGAGTTTTGCAATGTATAAATAATACATTTTTATATTATATTTTATACTAGCAGAATTCCCGGCGTTGCCCGAAACATTTTTATGCTTTCTCTCCCGTAAAAGTGAGTAGTTACAGTAGCTCTTATTAGTAAGCTTACTCAAATCAGCTATTGGCAATATGGCACTACATTACCTGTCACAGTTTTATAAACTGGTTTTAATACTCATGCAACTCCGCCCAATCCGCTAGTGTTATTATAAAACGTAATATCTTATTATGAGTTTTAATCCTTTTGTATTATACTTTCACGTATTTAGGCCGGTAATTTTTCAAGTTGCCATGATAATTTTCGGTTTACGCAAATGTCGATGTAAGTTTAGTATGTTGATTGTAACTATTGCCAGAGATATCTTTTAGGCGTATTTGCAAGTTTTTCTGATTGACCAGAAAACCTTTCATAACTTTGCAAGTTAACTCGCAAAGTTGCGAATAAATTAAATATGCCACATTCCGTGAACTACTAATCCTTTTTTGTTCAAAAAGATTTTTTATTAAATTCGCTACTGTATCTCAATATTACACAACTTCAAAAATATACCTTTCATTTCCAGGGTAAAACTTTCACCAACTGCATACAAACTGCTACAATAAAATAACATGTACATTATCTCTTATCGGTAACTCTCAGCAGGCATCTTCCCAAAGTAACATAGCGCAAGGCTTGCAATTAGTCCACCACCAACCATCTACTTGTTAGGTCTTTCCATCACTCTGCTGTAACCAATCAACTCCGTTTAATTGACCTTACATAGACTGAACTTTAAAGACTTCCTGCATGTGGTGACTTTTTGGGTCAAAAGTTTAACGAGTAGCTATAAATAGCTTTTTCTACATGACTCCTGTTATAAATTTAGATTGATATCAGAATAGTAAACAATACATATCAATAACTTACGGAAGGTAAATGAATAATGAATTTCTTCTAATGATGCAGTGACCGGCTTCTAAACTGGAGTCTCATGTGGAGTAAACAAACCCTCATGTCACCAAAATGAAAGTTTAAACATGCAAGCATTCTAAAACACAATGTAAAACTAAAACAGATATTTGAGCTGACATTTGCAATTTTGTCCAAATCATGATCGTTAGTTTACCAAATCATGATTTGTAAAGCTTCCCAAAGTATTTTTGTTTTAAAGTTCAAGTCGGGAGGGTGAAAACATTGCTTGAGTAGAATGAAAAGATTATCTCATATAACTATTTTATGATTGACGTAGGATTGCTGAACAACAAATATAGTTTCAATAACCTTTGACTTGATAAGTTTAACCTAGAGTTGCTCGGATTATGATATCCATATCAGCACCATTCTGGAGCCGGAGAGGCTCCATAGCGGTTCTGATTTGAAGCCAAATCCATCAGAATGCCGAATTTTAATTTAATCTAGAGTTGGCTCTATAGTCTCTATAGTGGCTCTATAGATTCAGTTGTGGCTCACAACTGTTATTACTCATGCGACTCGTAATGCAACATTTTGTCCATGTGTTATGTTTTCTGCTCCTCTGGTGTCTAGAAGGTTTTTCTGTATATTTCATTATTTTCAGCGCTGTGTTGATGTTTGCCTCTTGGAAGGGCTAGTGGTATTTTCACATTCATGTTCTTTCAATAATCCCTAGAACATCAACAATTGTGGCAAAAATTGGCCGCCTCTCCAATGAAAAGCTTTGCACTACAATGAGGAAAATATCTATTCATATTTCGCGCATTGGTTTGTAATTTTGCTCTCTCAAACCTTTTTAGAATATTTTGCAATGCACGTCTTCTGTCTTTTTTCTTGGCAGTCTCTACATTTTCCTGTTCAAATTTTATGTCTGTAACAAATAATTCGAAGTGATTTTACCACTAAGAGTCAGTGTAATGTAGTCCTAATAGTCCACTAAAGATGGCTGTTTGTTTTTGATCAAACCCACTTTTGTCATTGGTTCTTGGTCTCATCGCTCCTTTTTACTCTATTGCAGTTGAGACCATTAAAAGGAATTAGAAAGGTGTTGTCATATTTTTGCTATTTAAAACAGTAGTAAGAGACACCGAGGATCATACGCTAAAGTCTTGAATTTCACATACATGACAAGTTATGATAAAGTTTAAGGGGCATTGCAACAAAGAAGCACAGAAACCCACAAAGTCCTCATAGATAATACTGGTAAACTGAATGAAGACGTTCACATAATTCTATTATGTTGCATTGTACGCTGAAATGGCGTGTGTGGGATATTATTGATGTTAAGAATAGATATAGAACCTGCCTTCTAATTAAAGAAGTCATATTCTAGATCGAACAACACTGAACTATGACCATCAAGCACTTCAATTACTTCAGTGCATTGGTTTCAAACAATCAAGATTACAAAATGATCAGAGTTTTGTAATGTATAAATAATACAAGTATATATTATATGTTATACTAGCGGAATTCCTAGCGTTGCCCGGATTATTTTTATGCTTGCTCTCCCGTAAAAGCGAGTAGTTACAGTAGCTCTTATTAGTAAGCTTACTCAAATCAGCCATTGGCAATGTAGCGCTACATTACCTGTCCGTTTTATAAGCTGGTTTTAATACCTATGCAACGCCGCCCAATCCGCTAGTATTATTATAAAATGTAATATGCTATTATGAGTTTTAATCCATTTATACTATACCTTCACGTAATTGAGTCAATAATTTTTTAAGTCGCCATGATGATTTTCGATTCACGTAGACATCTATACAAGTTTAGTATTTTGATCATAACTATTGTCAGAGTTATGTTTTAGGCATATATGTAAGTTTTTTTGATTGACCAGAATTTTTTTCACAAATAATCAAAAAAATTTCTTCCATAACTCAAAAATAGCTGCATATAAACTGGGTAAATTTCCAAGTCGAGATAAATCACGTTGGTAGCCTCGCTACAATCAAAATTCACAAGTTAACTCGCAAAGTTGCGAATGAGTTAAACATGCCACATAATATTCCCTGAACTACTAAACCTTCTTTCTTGTTTCAATAGAGTTTTAATTAAATATGCTGCTGTATCTTAGGATTACACAACTCCAAAAATATACTTTGCATTTCCAGAGTAAAACTCTCACTAACTGCATACATACCGCTGCAATAAAATAACATGTACATAATCTCTTAGCGGTAGCTATCCGCAAGTCTCTTCCCGAAGTAGCAGAAAGCGAGGCTCACAATCAACCCACCCCCGATCATCCACTTGTTTAGTCTATCCATGACTCTGCTGCAACCAATCAACTCAGTTTAATTGACCTTACATAGAAATCATTTTAAAGACTTCCTGCATGTGATGACTTTTTGTGTCAAAAGTCTAACGAGTAGCTATAAATAGCTTTTTCTACATGACTCCTGCTATAAATTTAGATTGATATCAGAATAATAAACAATACGTATTAATAACTTACGGAAGGTAAATGAAAAAGGAATTTCTTCTAATGATGCACTGACCGGCTTCTAAACTGGAGTCTCATGTGGAGTAAACAAACCCTCATGTCACTAAGATGAAAGTTTAAACATGCAAGCATTCTAAAACACAATATGAAACTAAAACAGATATTTGAGCTGACACTTGCAGTTATTGCCAAATCATGATCGTTAGTTTACCAAATCATGATCTTTAAAGCTTCCCAAAATCATTTTGTTTTAAAGATCAAGCCGTGAAGATGAAAACAGAACGTGACTAAAATGCAGGGTTGGAAAAACACCACGGTTTTTATAAAAAAAAACCAGGTTTTTTTGTTTAAACCGGTTTTTGTGGTTTAAACCGGTTTTATGGTTTTCATAATTTTACCAAGGTTTTTGCAATTTTAATTCTAATTAACATCACTTACTATAGCTGCATGATTGAGTATTGAACATACATATGCGGAATTATCTGTTAAAGATGGTACTGGAAAGTTGTTATGGAAAAAAAGAAAAAAAACATGGAAATTTTGGAATGAGTCTTAAATCAAATACAGAGCAGAAATCTTATCACATATAGTGAATATTTTACATACAGCTCTATGTATAAGTAGGAACTTTAATCCAAGTGATTAGTCATGTGGTAGTGTAGAGCAGAGCAAAATGCAGATGCATTGCTAGTGTTTGGAGCAGTGGCAGATGACCCAACTTCTATCATCTGAATATTAGCATCACGTTCTAAATTGGTGTTTTCAGCTTGAAAATTTGCTACGTGAGCTTTAAGCCTATCTGCGTGACCTCGCATTACGACAGCACACCTATTAGGTTTTGCCTTAAAACCTTTGGCTTTTGCAGTTTGAGTGAAAAACTGCCAAACGGGATCCTGTTTGCAAGGCATGTTGGAAATTTGAGGAACAACTTTAACTTTTCAAAACACAAAAAACTTGATAAAATGAATTCTAACAATCCAACTACTTTGGCTTGTGCCCAATAAATGAAATATTAGTTTGCAAACTTAAAGCTTTTGCCCAAAAGGGTTTGATTGTTTTAATTTCTAATTGTAAGTAATCCTTTCTCACTGGCCAGACTTGAGAAAGTATTCATTCATTATTAGAGTCGATGATTGGATTAGTATATTTACCATGGTTTTTATATTTCATCAGTAAAAAGATCATCATATCACTTGATAAAACCAATTGAAAATGAATTCACTAATTCATTGTTGTGCTAGTATTTCATGTAGTTTCAATTTGAGCTCTGCCATCAATTTACTACTGTGTCCTAAATAAACTTCCACAGCTGATAACTACATATATTTGCATTTCTACTGCACATGAACCGCTAGGAGCTTAAAATATTATGTTTTTCACAAAAAATAATGAAAAAACCATAAAACTGGTTTTTTCGGGCTGGTTTAAACCATTGGTTTAAACCGAGCCAACCCTGCTAAAATGAACAAATTATCTCACATAAATATTTTAAGATTGATGTAGGGTTGCTGTAATAAATATATGTAATAGTGTATATACAGTCAAACTCGGATAACTCGCCTTCGGATTGCTCGAACACGTGGTTAACTTAAACGGATTTGTTCGGTTCGTTACCACGCATTGATAAATTGCTTTAGATAACTTGACCTCAACCTTGTTAACTCGAACAATTCTTTGCCCAACGGCTACCGAGACGGTTGTAATCGCTTTAGAATATCACTTTATTTCAAGCCATAGAGATAAACCTCAACTTTTAGTAGTTCATAGGCATCATTTTTACTATCATCGGCACAATATTTTCGTTAACGAATTTTTTAAAGGTTCGCAAAAAATCATATTTTACCAAACATCCGCTTAGCGATGGTCCTTCGAAGGCAAGGAAAAGCGAGGTAACCTTCGGATAAACTTCAGAGAAAAATCGGCAAAATTGGTCTTGGTTCAAACGCTCAAGAGAAAAAGATGTATTTTCTTCTGAGCATTTCAACAGCGATTAAATTTTGCCAATTTCAATCTGAAAACATCCGGAGTCACACCACCTAACACAACAAACAAATCTCATCAACAACATTCTCAACAAGTAATTGAAAAATCTATACACTCTGATAAAAAAATTTTATATGAAGCATTTAATTTTAAACAGAAAATTTATGCTTTTGATTTATATACATGTATAGTCTGTATATGTACATGTACATGTAGCTACTAATAAATGCATGAACTTGTGACAGTGCTCTGATAATTTGAACGCTCTGATAACTCGAACACTTTTGCTCGGTCCCGTGAAGTTTGAGTTATCAATGTTTGTCTGTATATAATATACGCTATTTTCTCCTAGACATGGTGGAAACAAAAAAAGATATTATTCAGGCCAAATATGGATTTCTGGTTATGTTAATTAAATTTGAGAACTTGTGCACTATTCATGAAATTTGTTACCTAATACAAAGTAAAAACTGTACATAAATTATGTATATAAAAGGAAGTTTACGTTGTAGGAGTGTTCACTCTAATATCATATTACGTAATAGGTGAATGCCCAGCACGGCATGAGCAATACAATAAATTTGTACAAACTTTGTTTTTATTTGCCTCAGTCTCTTTACCCAATGAGTTTGAGTAACTTGAGCTAGTTTAAATATTTACTATTATGAGAGCCGTTATCAAACCGCAAGCCATCGTTGAGAGAAACGATTGTGTCATGATCTTTCCCGCCATCATGATTTCAAGCGTGTTAGCTGGAGCGTGTTCTTTCAACCAATCTACTTTAAAGAATGACAGTTTGATCTTGATTTTTAATTTATTTTCATCGACAATAGTAATTAAACATAAGCAAATAAATCTGGAAGATTGGTGAAGCCCATAATATGCATTAGCATAGCTACTCGCGGCGTCGAGCTTTTCGTCATCGCGTAATCAAGATTAATTTTTTATGAGTAAGTAGGTTGTATGCATTTGTTAAAAGATGTAATTTAAGTTTTCTTTCTAAATTTTTGCCTTCTCTATTTTTTGTAGTATTAGGGAATTGGTTCCAAAAAATAGCCTGTTAGTAATTCACCCTGCGGTGGCATGCACTGGAAGACTGGGAGATTTAGACAGAAATTTGATAATCGAGTTATATAATATATTGCACAAGGAATTTAATTACAATAAATTTCATGCTGGGCTAAATGCATAATGTGGGATGAATATAATAGTGAGCTGATAGATAGCATGGACGATGATTTGAAACGAGGTTTGGTTTGGAAAAGATACATACTTTGTTTCCGTTGTAATAAGAGCGACCACAATTATTCAATTATTCTATTAAATAGTAGTGTAGCCGCTTGGCGGTTTCGAATGACTGCCTGCAGATCTGGAATATCCGTCTTCAAATCCAGTACAATAACACAGTTTATGACTATAACCAAAGACACAAATGACAGATCAACAGACAAATGATGAACACGGAGATTTATATAAATATATATATATACATATTATAATGCAGCTCATTATAATTTTTGTCAGGACTGTATTATCTGTTTGCTTTTTGTTGCTTTGTAGTAAATTACTTTTCATTCTATAAAATATTAAACTTTAAAAATTCAAAATTATAGGCACTATAGTTTACATCAATCCTACTACATCAATTAATATAATATTCGTTACACCAACATGTAATGCATAGTTTATTATGAAATTTTAAAATTGTATATTTTACGAATTTATGTTGTTTTATTGTACAATTCGTTGTAGTAATGATTGTATAATATTATCTTTTGAAAGACGAAAGTGTGAAAAAATTAAAAGTATTATGTTTACAGAAATTCCTAAGAGGCGAGATAGCTAAACTTGAAGGGATCTGCCACGCAAACATGACCCTTAGGGGCAACATATATGTGGCAATGACAGAACCACCAAACAACCCATCTAAGAAAATTAAAATTGGGACATCGGTGCAGGCAGCAACATCACCAACCAGGATGCCGACTACAAGACGTCTGCCTCCGCAGAAACTTTGAAGACAGTTTCAACCAACTGCGAGAGTAAAAAATCAACCAAGAACCAGGCCTCGATGACTGCCATTAGAATGTGGACAGTTTATATCCAAACAGTTGCAGAGGGAAATTAAACAAAAGGCAGCGATGGAAAATATTATACCAGTTGCAAAAACATCATCACCTATCAGCACGGCTTCTAAAGCAAGAGTCTATAGGAGAGCCAAGAAAACCAGCCTATCCGATCCAACGTTGCTGAAAAATGCCACAACAAATGATGACATATGCTAGTCTTTTTTTCATCATTCTTAGAATTCTACAAATCCTACATGTATATTTTTCTTTCATCTTCCAATTTTTGTAAATATACTTTAACCTATTCGCCATGAAAGCATGATTTGAGTGAAGTTTCAGAACAAATGTTGAGGCGCATTCTCAACATTCTGTAGAATGTCGAGTAGTATTCTTGAGAATGGTACTCAACATTCTTGAGAATGTTGAGTACACTATAATTCTGGTACCCTCTCTTGGTACACTCTCTCAACATTCTTAAGAATGTTGAGAGAGTGTACCAAGGACCATCCGATTATCTTCACAGGAACATAGAATTACTCACAGTTACTGAGACGATAACCCTTGAATGGTCAGAACCAGTATTAGCTCTATTAAACATCCCCAGAAGTGTTGCTGCCAGCTTGGTTATCTTTATTTAAATCTTATTGTCATGTAATTTTGCTTGAAACTTGCACCGATGAAACTGTGAATAATTTGTTTCATAGAAGATTGCTTTGTACATGAATGACACAAACCGATCACATTCAGCATAGTGAAACCAGCATTATTGCCTGCACGAATCGACCACATTGAGGCATTGCACAAGAACCTTTACCATAACAAGAATGTAGTTTGTATGTCTGTGTGTATGAAGCCAGGGTTTGAAGATAATATAGAACATAAATCATTAGCAGCTTTTAGTATATAAACTTTTTAACAGTAGAAAAGGCTTTTCAAAGCATTCTTTAGTTAGCATGTATTGTCTCCTAGCTTGATTTTTTGTAGACATGTAGACATATCTTGCACGCTTGACTAGGTTATATGAATTTAGACCATAGGTACCAGATCAGCTTTGGGAGGCAACACTTCTAAAATGGATGTATTAAATTCTGTAGCCTTGTCCGTGTACTGATGCCCATATTTTATATACCAGATAGTACGAAAAGGTTTTTCTCTTTCATATGGTCTTAGTGTTAACAAAATTCACCAGTGTATCTTTCTTTTAAAATAAATAAAACCTGCCAGATACATACTCGTAAAATATTCACCACCAATACTACCGGCTGTGGTCCCGTCAACGATTATTAGAATGTCTAGAACCAACTAAATAAACATCATTTATCACTTTCAGCTTGGTGGGCTCTCCAGCTAAGTCAACATAGATATTAAACCTATATATCTATGGTCAACATGAATAAGCTATCAAATCATGGAAGACTAACAGACATGACAATGCAGACACATAGTTACCTTCTATCTGAGCCTCATAATCAATTTGTTGAAAAGAGCGATACTAAAAATGTAGGCGATGTCTGTCTTATTTGTGCCGTGGGAATTGAGTCGAAACAAACATACAGAAAACTGAACTAGAATAATTGACTAGAATAATTTGCTACACAGCAAAATCTGAAGATAGGCATCTGCTTTGCAGCAATTTGAAAGTACACTTATATGTATATTTTTCAATTTTTGTTGTCTGTTGTGTGTCTGTCATTCGTTATGTCCAGCTATAGCTATTAAAATGTTGGAAGTAAAATTTCGCGTTCTGATGGTTTTGGACTATCGGAGATTGCATCCGCCAACTTTACATCAGCGCAATGTACCACTGAGCTATACAAGGCATATTGATAAAAGACGTTAGCATATAGCGTATCCCCATATAGCGTATCGAGCTAAGTCAACATAAATAAGCTATCAAATCATGGAAGACTAACAGACCTGACACTGCAGAAACTTATTTGCCTTCCATCTGAGCCTCATAATCAATTTGTTGAAAAGAGTGATACTAAAACTGTAGGCGATGTCTGTCTTGTTTGTGCCGTTAGAATTGAGTCGAAACCAATATACAGAAAACTGAACTAGAATAATTTGCTATACTGCAAAATCTGAAGATAGGCATCTGCTTTGCAGCAATTTGAAGTAGAGTTGCCCCGATTTTGGTATCGGTATCGGTGCCGATATGAGTGTCAAGTATCTTAATCGGTATCGGCCGATCTTTTCTTAAAAAATCTGAACCTTCCGATACTTTTTACAGATCAACCATTTAGCAGAAAACTGTATTTTAGCCTGCTATACTAATGTAAAAATTATCAGCTGTAAGCTTCTTACTTTTACTTAATGAATTTCAGGCCTGCCACACAATTTATTTCATGTCTATAGCCTGATCAACACAGCGAAAGGAAACTTTTTAGCCAGAACGTAAACGAAAAGTGTGGTATTTCCCAATTACAGCGATAGGTTTTATTGCAAGCAATCACGAACAAGATAACAAAAATGGGAAACAAGAACGCAGTGTAATATTTCTATTTATTAGCATTACGAAAGTAATTTAAACAGTCGACGCATAAAGTTATCTATCACTCTCTTGATCCTGACGATACAACGGATCGTTTGTATTGTACAAAAAACGGTAACCCCAGTGGCGTATCGGTATGTAGCCTGTCCTCCAACATCTGTTGCAAGGGAATCCCCCTTCAGTACGCTTGGCTACATTGATAATGATGGAAGAAAAGAGACGTCTTACTGAGATAATTGAATCACTAACGGTTTTTAAAAGAAACATTGATTTGCTCTAAACTTGTACAGGCACAGCAGTTCATCCAACAATAGAAGAGGGACTTCGTTATCACAGATAGAACTGTACCACTAACAGTAATTACCTTTATTTACAAATTACAAGAAACATGGACTGTTTTGTTACTACATACACGGTATGTCAGTATGTGAATATGTATATATTTTTTTCCATAAATGCAAACAAATAAATACAATAATATTCATGTTTTCTTTGCATTATGTTTGTGTTTGCATAATAAAATGAGCTACTATCTATGCAACACAAAATATCTGAATCGGATTATTTTTCAATTAGGATCGGTATATCGGATCAGTATCTGAATCGGCTGGTGAATTTAGAATCGGGGCATCTCTAATTTGAAGGTACATTTATACGTATATTTTTCAATTTTTGTTGTCTGTTGTATGTCTGTCATTCGTTATGTCCAGCTATAGCTATTAAGATGTAGGAAGTAAAATTTCGCATTCTGATGGTTTTGGACTATTGGAGATTGCATCCACCAGCTTTACATCAGCGCGATGTACCACTGAGCTATACAAGGCATGTTGATAAAAGACGGTAGCATATAGCATATCCACACGCTAAATTATGTATTATTTGAGACTATGAATTCTATTAACTCTATCAAACTCAATGCTTTTTCGTGTTTTTTTCAATTTCCATTTTTGGCTTTTCAAAAGGCTCAATTGCTATACCCCGGTCAACGCCAATGCATTTCGCTTTGCTTTAGATATCTAGTATGAAAATGGCAAATGTTGTTATATGTTAAATACAAATCAATTTTCTGTCTAAAGACCTAGTTATTACCTGATCAACGTATGGTTAATAATTAACATATCATGACAATATTCGAAATAGTGACTAAGATTTACCAACCCTTTGATTTCTGTAAATATCAACCTATTAAATATAAAATAACACTTTGCGGCTCATGCCCACCACTTTGAGGACAACAACGCTAACTGTTTATAATACAGCTAATCATTGGCTGTGTATGTCCACAATAGAAAAACTCTATTATCTTTTTGCTTACATAGTGACTAAAATTGATTGGCTGAAAATATGTGAAGCCATTCTAAATATTTGTGACACGTGATTTGTGAGTCATCGACTACCGTAAATACCTTTTACAGTGAAGTTGATACAATAATCTGTGTGTTTATTCTGCCTTTTTGCTTACTTCACTCTACTGCGTTCACTAAAAACAAAATACTTAACTACCTTGTGTAAGTTCCTAATACGTATTTTTATTACTCAGTCTAAATTTGTAAGAGAATTCATGTAGAAAAAGCTATTTATAGCTACTTTTTAGATTTAGTGAACTTTTCACGCAAAAGGTAATCACACATAAGAAGTCTTTAACATGCATTATATGTAAGGTCTATTAAACGGAGTTGATTGGTTACAGCAGAGTCATGGATAGACTCAATAAGTGGATGGTCGGGGGTGGCTTGATTGCGAGCCTCGCTCTCTATTACTTCGGAAAGAGACTTTCAGAAAACTACCGGTAAGAGATGATGTACATGTTGCTTTATCGCATCAGTTTGTATGCGGTTGGTGAGAGTTTTACCTGGAGTTGCAAGGTATATTTTTGGAGTTGTCTAATCCTGAGATACCGCAGCATATTTAATAGAAACTCTAGAAAGAAAGTTTTAGTATGGAGTAATATGTGGATCTTATAAAGTGATATATATATATAGTGATATGAAGTGATGTATAGATCATAAAAGGAAACTAAAGGTAGTGTTGTGATTATTGAGAGTCGCGATTTAACATAATGTAATATGTTATTATGATAATAATTTATAATGGTAAAGTTTGATAATAAGCTGTTCAACTATCAAAAAACAATATAAAGACAATACATATAATATTAAAATACATTTTATGTAATATTAAAAGCTTTGCGAGTAATATTAAAATTTTACATACAATAATAATAGGCAATATATAATATTTAAACAATATAAAAAATATTATATACAATATTAAAAAACAATATATAGAATAATAAAAGACAATATGACATTAAAGACATGACATATGCAACATTAAAAGAGAAATATCTTATATATATATTGCATGTTATATATACTAATATGTTTGCCAGACCCGAGCACTGTGAGAGGTCATCATGAGTAATCATACATGTGTATATAGAAAATTAACCTGCGAAACAGTGAATTGCTTCAGCAATTGAGCGCGAAGTGGAAAACGGAGGGTGTGAGTTCAATTCCCATCCCAGGCAAATTTTTTCTTAACACTCTTAGCATGGTTTCAGACAGATGAATGGATGGACAGTGTTTTTATAATGATAGATGATAATATATTAAAGGAGAATAAATAGTGAGAATAAAGAGACAATATATATAAGGCAATTTTTAGGAAATGGTGTGTAAATATTTAATTGTTTATACTACTTTATAAGGACATGTGTATTATAATTTGATATCACACAAAACATTTTTATCTCAAATTTAATAACCTACAGTTGCTCTATTATTGCTTTTACATGGTATTATTTTGTAATATATTTAATTTTATCATGTTATGTTAACGTATATTGTATTTACCCAGTATTACTATACTATAGTATCCTTTACAATATATTACTTTATAACTATATACGTACATTATAATTTTATAATGTATAGCATAATTTAATGTAATTATAATGATGTACATTATGCTATGCATTATATATTATAATGTATAGCATATTATAATACTATATTATACTAAACTTCTTTACCTCAAACTATATTACATTTAACTATATCTGGTTACTAAATCATTGTGTTTGCATAATATTTATATTAATATGTATACCAATTTGTGTTAAATTTATTTTATTGTGCTATATTAAATTATACTTTACTGTTTTGCATGAGTCATAGTAATTCTTCTATAAAGTTATGGTTTTGAAAAAATAAAGAGAAAAATTTGAATATAGATTATTATATTATAATTATAATAAAATATTATTATAATACTGTTCTAATATTTTTATATAAATAAATATAATTATTATTGTAAATAAAATATAGAAGTTCTGGAGAGATAAGAGGTGTAGCTACGGAGAGCTCCACACAAACCAGTCCACTACCGGCAGATGATAAAGCTGCATGTGAAACAAAACTAACCAGCACTATGCCAGAGAGAGTTGTGAGGAGGTCAAGGTCAGTACAAAAATAAGTCTAGTAGTTTAATATGGTGTAATGTATGAATAATACATATATAATACATAATATTAGCTTATATTGTATTTCCACAGTATTATTACACTGTTAGATCATTTACACTATTTTTCTTTATAATTAAATACATTATAGTTATAATGTATAGCATAATTATAATGTTAATGTAATTATAATTATAATACAATGAAGAGAAAAGTTGGAATATAGATGATTATAATTTAATTAATATAAAATATTATTATAATACTATTATAATAGTATCATAATATTTTTATATAAATAAATATGATTATTATTATAAATAAAATCTAGAAATTCTGGAGAGATGAGAGGTGTAGCTACGGAGAGCTCCACACAAACCAGTCCACTAGCGGCAGATGATAAAGTTGCATGTGAAACAAAACCAACCATCACTATGCCAGAGAGAGTTGTGAGGAGGTCAAGGTCAGTACAAAAATAAGTCTAGTAGTTTAATATGGTGTAGTGTATGATTTATACATATATGATACATAATATAATAAAACACCCATTTTGTAGAATGTGACATATAATTAAAGAGGGGGAAAAAACAATACAATATTTTATAAAAATGAAAATATAAAATTATAGTATAATGCAGAGCAGCATGATATAGCCCAGTAATAGTACATTTTTGATCATATATATGATATTACTTTATAATTTATTACATATCATAATACTATATTATACTATAATTCTTGTCAACCTATTTGTATTAAACTATCTATAGCTGTTAAATTATTGTGTTTACACTGTATTGATTTGTACTATATTTATCCGTGTTATATTTAATTCGATTGTATTATTTTATATGGTGTCATAGGGATTATTGCATAATCTTATTGTTGTACAAAAACGAGAGATTAGATTTAATGAGCTATATTTGATTCTATCATCTTCATTAGGTTATGTTTACTATTCCATATGATGTCATAGTCAATAATGTATAATGTCATAAGTTTGAATAAGGAAATTGAAAAGTGATGGTGCATAAATTACTTTTTATAGTAACTCTGAAGAGTGGACAGAATTTTCCAATGTGAATTCCGCGACTCAGACTTCCACAAGCCACCGAGGAGGCGACAACAAAATTCTCATAACTTCATCAACAAATACGGTATCGCCACAAAAAGTTAAAACCCAGGAAATCGGTACCAGTAACCATCAGAAGAGCAACGAAGCTAGTATTCAAACATTCGAAACGTGGAAGACATTTTCCACCAGCAAGGATGACGCCGCACAAACCACGCCATCTCCACAGAGACATGTCGGAACGGTTACAGTAATCAGAAGACGGCAAGTTCTTACGCAAACAGAGTTTCCTACAGAAGATGAAGCGGTGAAGGAAGCACCAACACCAGAAATAGAACCTGTTGTTAAACCACCTGCCAGTGTTGTTCTTAGAGAGAAGTTATATCGTAGGTTAAGGAGAACAACCTTAGCAGACCAAAATCTGTTTGAGGATGTCAAAGCCAATAAAGACGATAGTTAATTTTGTTTGTTTGTGTTGTCCATAACGTTATTCAACTTTCGATTATATGATGCTATTTCATGTTCTACTTCACTGTAAATGTATTATATTTTAATCTCCACAAAAAAACACTATTTGAATCAGAATCTAGAAGAGATTAATGAGGAGTTTTCTACTTCCGCCAGCGCCATGGTATGTTAAAATCTAGCTTTCTAAAAGCTAAAGTACTGAGAGGATAACTCTTAAATTTTCAGAACTAGTAGTCACAACCTGCTAAAGTTTGTGCTCAAGCTTAAATTCACTTAAAAGTTTTTAATACGTTTAGCACTTAATACTTTAGTTACTAATAATAGTTATCATAGTTTTACTAAAAACTTTGTTTATAACGGTCTGCGTAAATTTTCTTAAGAACTCTGTCAACAAGAAAATTCATTGTCATTGGTTAAACATGTAAAATGTTTCTAAAGTTCATAAATGATTCCGTTTGTTATTTCTATAAAGTTATTTCTATAATGTTTAAAATCAATTTTGATTTAGCTGAGTTGACAAAAATTAACATTCCCTCGGTGACTTTCTGCTACGAGTCTTATCATTGAATGTAAGATTTTGTTAGAATGGCTAATCATCAATTGACAGCAAAAACTTTTACACTACAGTTCAAAATTTAGAGTTATGGATTGCTGAATACATTTTCTAAATAATTGTATATCAATGGTTTGTAACTTAAAGTTTTTGCCAACCCTTTGGTTTCTGTAAATATCAACCTATTACATGTAAATATTAAGTAGCTCTTTGTGGCTCATGCCCACCAACTTGAGCACAACAACGCTAACTGCGTATAATACAGCTAATCGTTGGCTGTGTATGTCCACAATAGAAAAACTCTATTATCTTTTGACCTAAGCATAGGCCTATATTACAGAATTTAACTATGTACTATGGCCACATCTTTTGATAGACATTGGGAAAGTATGTAGAAGTAAGGCTTATATTCAGAGCTAGTCAAGCGATAGAAAATAGAGCAATAGAGACGCATCTTGATGCATGTTTAGAGCTGCGCCATGACAGTAAGAGGCTTGAAAATAAATGAATCCTATGAATACTAGAATTGAATGACTCTCAAAAAATAACTAAATCATTCTTATATAATTTTTTCTTTCTTTTGTAAAGGTGATTGTACAGGCTATTATCAGAATTGCAAGTTGTGCAATTTTAGCTATTTTCGTTTTATCAATTGTCGTCTTTAATTTAAACCAAGTTGCCAGAGATTGTTCATTTTGATTGATCAATAAACAATAAATGGGTGAATAGGTGACAATATTCAAACTGCTGCAAAATATTGAATCTTCGGATGTACACTTGAGAGGACAATGGTTCTTTACTTGAGACGCACTGACAGTTGTTCTCTAAATAAAACATTGCAAGACTGAATGTCAGATTAGTTAGTTTTTATTGAAGAGATAAATGATGCTATAATTCCTGTAGTAGAGGAAGCGCTATGAGAGATTTTGAAGCCAGGGAAAGTCATAAAAATCAATACAATTGTAACTAAAGGGGCAAACACCAACACGTTAGCCAGACAAAATGCTACGGATTTTTTCTACAATAAAGATGTGATGGATAAGTTAAAATGATAAAATAACCATAAAGAGGAGAGGTGATAGTTTTCATGACAGAATAAAGCTGAGTTATAGAGTCTGCTCTCAAATACACACAAATTATGACTGGCTATACTTCAGACAAGTAAACGGTACCAGCTGGAAGAATCCTTCACAGTCCTAGAAAACTACTACAGCTCATCGTATTTGTGGTGATTAGGTACACTTTGTAATAGCAGCTATTTCGGGACTGCTAAAATTGCATCTTCCACAACATTAGGACAATTCAATGAAGAACTTGAGCTATCTTAGGAAAGACTGCATAAAAAACAAGTTAGCAGACTTGATGTCATTGGCACTACATTTGGCCAACTGCCAAAATTTATAAGAGCTGTTCAAAACTTCTATTCCCTAAAGTCAAGTTGATTGCCTCATTTGTTTTTGCTTGAATTATGTTTTTTGAACTTTCGTGAAAAGCATTTCTTTTTGGAAATTATATAGATAGCGATGCCAAATAAAGTTCCAAAAAACATTATCAATGGGAATGAGGGTAGAAACACGTCAGATGATGGATGAAAATTTGATGGACAAAATAGTTGTAAACAGTTATCTTAAATCTATAGGATTATTTTGACACTAATCCTAAAGATTGAGGGTATTATTTTTATTTCTATTCACAATATTTACCTACATAGTTTCTGGTATTATTGGTGTGTTGTTGAGTCGTGGATATTCCATAACTATATTTGAATAATAACATAGGAGTATAAACTTTACTTGCATGTCTCTAAAATGGACCAGAAAAGATGGTGTTGTAAGACCAGACTTTGTCAACTAATGAGGGAAAAGCATCAGTTGCCTTATTAGACCCCAGCCTAAAACTAATCAGAGGAATGGCAGGCTAATGAGGAAAGGAAGTTCTTTGATTAAGACAACCACCCAGAGGCAGAATACAAACAGCAGAGAAGTGGATGGCATAAAACAAACATGAAAAAACAAT
This sequence comes from Watersipora subatra, assembly GCF_963576615.1. Lineage (NCBI taxonomy): Eukaryota > Metazoa > Bryozoa > Gymnolaemata > Cheilostomatida > Watersiporidae > Watersipora > Watersipora subatra. The sequence goes on from NC_088713.1 coordinate 47,707,140, forward strand.
GATTATTCAGCAATGAAAGATAAAAAAACAAGGCTTGTAGATTCTATGTTTTTCAAAAAACATCAATGTAAGATTGGGACTTTACACTTGCTATTTGACTGCCCTAAAGATGCATTTACTTCCATGTATGCCGATCAGGAAAACACATGTGTATATGGAGGTTCAGTAATGAAAGGTCTGTCTGGTGCAGGGCAAGCCATTCTTGAATAGAGTCTCAAAATATTTTGTCAGAAATTTACTTTTATTCTACGTGTAGTATGGATTATTTTAAGGTAACTCTCCAGAAGTACATAAACACAAATGGTCTGGAGAGAAAATCAGAGCATTAAATACTTATGTAGTAAGTATGTACATTTTTAGAAACTATATCCTTCGGGGTTTGTTCAAAACAATTTGGCCCATCAGACAAAAACATGGGTTAGCTTTCAGTTGGAGTCGTGTACCTCTACAGGGTAATTAGCCATTGATTGTCTTTGGAGGATTAAAATGGTTCAAGTTAGCTTTAATCTATTAAACTTAATGTCTACTTTAAAGTATGCCAAACTTGAATGTTTTATCTTAGTACTAGTAGCCTAGCAGTCTAGTTTGTCGTGAGAGATTGGCAGTTACCCAAATAAAGCACAGAGAATAAGTATGTGTAAGGACCCTCGGTTTAAAAGGATTATTAACTATAAGTGCTGGATTGGTGGTTCAAGTAGTTGGTTTATGGTTTGCGAATTTAGAGGACTGTATTTTAGGTGTAGATTTAATGTCAAGAATCAGACTGGTTTGTTTTAGCTGAAAACTTAAAAACAGATTATATTTATTAAAAATTCAAACTTTCAATTGCAAAAACATCAAATATATGAAGGCTAATCAAGTCAATGGCTGATACTAATTGCGCAAGTCTAAAAATATAAAGAGTGATACAAGAGCAGAGTGATATGTAGAGCGTGAGTAAAATATGGAATTCAAATTGTTTCTGATCTACGCAGGCTTATATATGTTTGCCTAATCAGTTAGGCAATCGTCACATCTGTAGATCACAGACGATTGGGCGCTGAAAAGCTTCCTAGGCAGTAAGCGAGTAAGTACAAAGAAGCAGATAACATTTATGCTAAGCAGTAAAATAGCAGGTGCTAGGAAGTTGGAATAACAAATCTGCGTGTCAGGCTACCAAGAGTCCAGAAAGCTGTTTTCTAATCATATTATAAATGGTTAAATAAAAGGGGATGAGCGGTTCCGTAAGAGGTGTATAATACTCTTACGAAAGGATGCATAAATACTAATATAGAAGTTGAATAACATGATGAGTTCCTTTGTTTCCCAATGACAGGTATTCATGGGCTGTGTAACTAAAGATTACAAATGCTGGGCGCTTCACATATGTGAACAAGTATTTTTGAAAGCAGAGAGGTGGTTGATTAGTGAGGGTGTTGGAGCATTCGTCTACGAAACTGAATGTCATGATTTTGAGTCCTGAAATGCTCTCAACTTTCAACTCTAACTTTGGACAAAATTATTAAGCTCTGCAAGATATTTGTTTTTTTTTTTCAAGTGACATATGATACAGCGACCAATATTACAGCAACTGCAAATGGGGGAAACTTTTGGTTGTTAATATTTTTGTCTGTTCATTATAGCTTGTATACGAGAATGAGCGGTTTGTTTAAATAATATCGCTTTTGTTTCCGTTTCTGTTTATCGCTTTTGTTTCCGTTATTGGTTGTAGGGCCCCTGCGCGCTGTAGGTACCAAAGCAGTCCGATAAAGCTAATCATATGACAATCACATGGCATCGGTAAAATAGTAAATTTTATCGAATCGTTGTATTACAACGAATCATTGTAAGATTAATCTGGGAGCCACAGGTCATTTTCTTGTTAACAGGTAGCAGAAGATGGGGTCTATGGTAGCGTAATACTTTTAGCATACTTATAACCTGGTCATTATTAATCCTACCGCTATTTTATTTAATAAGCTAGGAGTAATTGGCTATTAAGAGGCGAGTAGCGGTACAAAAATAAAATTTTCTTACGCCGTGAGCAATCCTTCGAATCAGCTAATCGGAGCCGCAGACCTACATTCACATCATGTTTTAGTACGGGGGTATTAGCTTATGTCGATGGCAATTTGGTTTGTAGTCTGTTTCCAGTCTGGTCCAGCGACTATCAGTATTGGTAGTGGCAGTCTATTACTTTAATTCACAATTTATACTGATTTCCAAATATAGCTATCATGGATTGCATAATTCACTATAATCAAATACCAAATTCTATTGAGCTAATAAGTCTTAGTAATTGCAAAGACCAATAATCTAACATTGTTGCTAGCTGTGGAGCACCATCTACAAAGAGCCTGAGAGATCCATAGAAAAAAGACTCAAGTCATCCCAATAACTCGCACAACTTAAAGGTTGACTTGCAACAAAATTCACATTACAGCTATTTGGTATCAAAAGATTCACCATGTCTTACTCTGTTGTGTTGTAGGTGCCAAATGTGTGGAAAAGTGATTACAAGCTCTTAAAAGCTCAAAAACAAAAAGCCGCCGTAGATTTGAATCTCTTTAATTCTCTGACGTAGTTATGAAATTTGGTTATTGTCCTGTCACAATATGTTCTCACGTGAACTGAAAGGCCAATAAAAAGCTCAATATAAAACTTATCGTACAACTAGTTTATGACAAATACTTCGGGTTTTACCAAAGACCCAGTATCAAATATAGATGCTCGCTACTTTACAGTTTTGTTTCGGTTTGGTCTAATAGGCAAGTCGTAATCTGATCATGTGACCCAATACTTCGCAAATAATTTCTGCAGCACTTTTCGATCATCACAGGTAACCAACAGGCTCGTCATGATTATCAGACAATGATATGTACTCCTTCGAGGTAAGGTTTAAAAAATTAAACAAATTTTTACAGTAAGTTATAAGATATCACTGCTAAAAGTGACAGCATTACAATGATGCAAAAAACAATAGACATGGTTTTATTGAATGCGTGAAGTATATTTGTGAAAATATTTCGAGTAATAAGGTTGCATGAAACTGTAAACAGAAACTATCTCTCACAGCTACGTCACATTTGAGCCATTTTAGAAAGGGAATCCAAACTACGGTGATCTCGTGTGGCTGCGATTAACTGTTCGTTTTTTAGCTTTTATGAGCTTGTCATCACATTTCCACAAATATTGCACCTACAACACAACAGAGTAAGACATGGTGAATCTTTTGATATCAAATAACTGTAATGGGAATTTTGTTGCAAGTCAACCTATAACTCATGCAAAAACCATGCTGGATGTTGGATGAGGTTTGCTAGCGAATCGAAGTATCAGAGAGCTTTTGAAGTTGCAAAGACTCTCAAACCTCCTGAAGAAATTAAGGTTAGAAATTAGCAAACTAATTTTACTTTGTCCTTCAATAAATAATCGAATGATTATCAATCAAGGGTTGGATGTATTGCTCCATTGAGGCATTCTGCATTCTCTTCACTTGGTCATTTATTTTTCAAAACAATGCAGCTATTTGTTAGACTATCATTTGTTGGTGTCACTCCATTAGTATTTAATGTCAAGGTCAATTATCAAGCACCAATATGGTAGCAAGCAATTTAATCATCAATCATGCTACCCTATCCCACTAATCATGGCTGGAGTAAAGACGATGATGGGATTTCTGCGCAGTGGTTTCCTGATGGACACAGAGCTATTCCCAGGCAGTTTGTACAATGGACTAGTTGCTCATGCAAAAAGAATAGATGTGAACGCCGATGCTCTTGCAAAACTGCATCTTTAGTTTGCACAAGTCTATGTGGCTGTCTAGACTGCAGCAATGTAATGAGCGACGAGATTGAGGACGGTAATAATATAGACAGGGATGACGAGCTTTAAGATAATATGTAATAGTTTTATTAAATACAATGCAATATGCTTTCTAGAATCGATTGAAAGTTTTTGAGGTATCATAATAAACAGACTGTGTACCTTGGTAAATAAGCTATATAATATAATAATCATACAATGTACCAAGATACCTTGGTAAATATGCTATATAATATAATAATCATACAATGTACCAAGATACCTTGGTAAATAAGCTATATAATATAATAATCATACAATGTACCAAGATACCTTGGTAAATATGCTATATAATATAATAATCATACAATGTACCAAGATACCTTGGTAAATAAGCTATATAATATAATAATCATACAATGTACCAAGATACCTTGGTAAATAAGCTATATAATATAATAATCATACAATGTACCAAGATACCTTGGTAAATAAGCTAAATAATATAATAATCATACAATGTACCAAGATATACATACAAAGTCTGATGATATTAATTAATCATCTAGAAAGTTAGTGGTCATCGAACACACTGAACCAATATTGTTTTAACAAGCCACCATTACAATAAATCTGAAACTAAGCAAGAAATTAAAAAGTTACATAAAAAAGAAATAACGTGAACAAAAGTACTAAATGAAGCATAATAAATACTTTATGCTTGTCACGTGTTGTCAGGCGATATAATAATTCATTTAAAATATTAAACATTAGATTCGTTAGTTATTCTGCGTCACAACCAGTGTACCCAATGAGGCATACAGTATAGCCTGTCAATCAGTAGTTTTACAGGTCCCATTGTAAAATTTATTAAGAGAGTTTCTGGCAGACCAGTGGCTAAGATGATGGCAAGAAATGTCTGTCATATTGAGTCCCTGGCGGCAGACTACAAAATAAAGAATCACATCTATAATTACGGACAATCAGTTCAAAATACAAAATTATCATATAGACTTATAAGAGCCTACATTTATGGTGCAATATTTATCCATCATAACCTATCAGAAAAAAGCGTTCTTTCAAAGCATGTGGCTATAAATTTAAAAGTTAAAAATAGGAAAAGGTACAGGACTGATTTAGATGTGGAGAGATTTAACACAATTCAATGCAATGCAGTTAAATAAAATACAACACAATACAGTTATTATAATACAATAAACCAGAATATAATGTAATAACACAATAATACAGTGTAAATTCTGCATGACACAATATAATAACTTAAGACTAACAAAAACATCAGTTAAATAGTAATCGTACAGTTGCATGAAGGCACTACACTTTGTGTTGAAATTGGTTTGACGTTTCAAAGAGCAATACAGTCTCAAATTCTGTAAATAGGCAAGTTAAGTCTTAATAATGATCAGTAGCTGCATGCTATATAACAAATAGTACATTATTACTGGTTTAATAAAAAGTATACAATAGATATTCTATTTATGAAGCCCAACAATATGAGTACCTAATAATTTTATGTAGTGCTGCCATCTTAGCCTGAAAAATTAAACAAATTGAATTAAGTAACTGGGTGTATGAAACACTGAGTGTCTAAGACGCAGCAACAATACCTATGATAGAGATTAGGTTATCGTATAGTTTATAACCAATATGTAAAATATGGACTGAGAAGTTTGACAATGATTCATTTTCATCAATTCATCACTCTGATCCAGCTGACTGCAGGAAACACCAACAAACAAGAAGCTCCAACATGAAACTGCTTTGTGTTGGAAAGTGCATGATTAAGTGAAAGAAACGCAAGATTGTCAATGAAGCAATGCATTTAATCTTTGATTGATGAATCGTTTGATTATTTATCGAAGTGTTAGGTATTCCTAAATGAATTTGCTATCATCTCACCTTAGTTTTCTCATGGGTTTGAGATTCTTTGCAACTTGAGAAGATCTTTGTCAATTCGACTCACTAGCAATCTTCATCAAGCATTCATGGTGGTATTTGAATACGACAAACAATGCGAGTTGCTATGATGTCTTCAATAGGTTTGCTACGGACCTATCTTACGGTATGCAGGTGGTGATCTACATCTCATAAAAACTTAAGATTGTCGGTTTTTTCCGTTAGTAAAGCTTGTTGGCTTAATAAAATGTAATACTTAATAATAATGAATTATGTAATCCATAAGCTGTCAATCCGTTAGCTGTCAATCATATAGCTGTAATCCGTTAGCTGTCGTAATCAATCTAAATAACGATATTAAATTTTCACTGACACTGCGAACGTTGACCGCAATTTCTGGCAAGGCGATAGCGGAAACAGCCTGAGGACCTATGTGTTATCGGCAAAGCAAATACGCTTCGTATTAGAGAAGGCAAAGACTTATGTTTACAGAGCTGATTAGCTGATTTGGCTAGTTACCCATGGCGCAAAGAAAATCTTGTTAACGTATTTCTATTCATTTTTCAATGACAAGTAATCAGTGCTTGACAACAATATTTGTGGTAGGTATAGGAAATAAAATATGGGCTGCTTTATTTTGTTTATTAAACTTAAAACTCATGTTACCGCATTGTTGTACCTCTTTGGCAAAAATAACACAAAAATGCCCCACCTGCGAACGAACCTATATATGTAGTTCGCTTTTTTCACATACCTGCTTCCTGCAGACGATAGTTCTCTCCAAATTAAAAGGATACTACGCGTTATCAATCGTATTGTATAGCGTATACAGACATCATCGAAGCTAAGTAACTCATACACATACCATACGCTATATTCTTTAGATGGCGAGCTTTTTGACTATTACCAGTGGTTTTTTTAAACGTTGGTTTATAATTTAACTTGAAACGAGGGCAAATGCTATGTAAATTAATAAGAGTCAATATACCACATGAATAAACCAAAATCACGGTATGTGTGTATGTATTACATCAACATTATATTATGTGCATTAACAGTGTGTATACGTTTACATTGTATGTGCGTATGTATTATATAAAACAGCATGTGTTGTAAACGTAAAAATAAAGCGAGATATTCTAAAGAACAAACTCTATGAAAGGAGTGGTGGCCATGAAAAAGACTGTGGGGGAATAACTCCGAAGAGTTGTCTTATTTGGATGCTATCGGTCCCATGGACGTCAGGCTCATCAAGGCGCTCCGGACACCCGTCGCAGAAAAACATGGTGAACTGATCAAAGGGAAACGGTGACGTAGCCAATATATATATATATATATAGAGAAGAGACTTCTGGGATAGTGGTTGACCTAGAAAAGATAACAGACGCCATTTATTAAGGCTTTTACGCAGTGAACAATCTTCTATAATTTATTTCTTACCGTTCACTCATTGGAAGACATTTTTTATGTTCATGGTTACATGTCAAAATATTCTAAGTTTCTATTATAATTAATTGTTAGTGGTTTAAGATTACTTAAACAATATTGTTTCCGTTTTTGTTCTACGTTTTCTCGAGATAAGATTTTGTAATTAGCCCTTTTCGTTATCGAAATATGTCTTAATGTTTTTTACACTTACTGTTCGCTACCCAGTATATGTAGAATTTCCTGGGCTTTTTGTTAGTGTTTAGATTGTTATGCTATAATGGCTCATTGTCTAGGAATAATTTTTTATTGTTTTGTATGTGAAAATTCTTAGAAACTCGGCAGTCAGCAAGACTATATGATTGGTCGGTTTGAACGATAACCGTCAATCTCTAGGCCAATCGCTTATGTAATATAAATACTGCCACTAATTTTTAGGCAGTTCAGCTTGGGTGTGACTCTTGAATTGGATGCATGATTAGTACTACTATAATAAAGTCGTTATTGTTGGAGGAATATCGTTTATAATCGTCACTAACAGCAAGCTCACACAAAATGACTACAAATAAATAGGATAATTAAATAATTATCCTTACAAGAGTTGTGTTCTCTCCTGTTGGTTTCAGCAGGTTACAGCGTTGGTTTCGGCGCACTCTGTTGGTTTCAGCAGAACGGAAGTGAGTTGGGTTCAGCTCCCTCCTGTTGGTTTCAGCAGGTTGTACAGTCAGCAGCGTTGAGTTCAGCGCACTCTGTTGGGTTCAGCAGAGCACAAGCGAGTTGGTTTCAGCTCCCTCCTGTTGGGTTCGGCAGGTTGTACAGTTGGCAGCGTTGGTTTCAGCGCACTCTGTTGGTTTCAGCAGAACGGAAGTGAGTTGGGTTCAGCTCCCTCCTGTTGGTTTCAGCAGGTTGTACAGTCAGCAGCGTTGGGTTCAGCGCACTCTGTTGGGTTCAGCAGAGCATAAATGAGTTGGTTTCAGCTCCCTCCTGTTGGGTTCAGCAGGTTGTAGCGTTGGTTAAAGCGCAGAGAACTAGAGTTAGGGGTTGTCCCCACCCCACTCTTGCGAGTTTTCTTCACATGTGCGAACTTTTACTGGATGTTTATTTTCAATGAACCTAGTAAGGCCTTCATACCAACTTTTAGATATCTTGATTTCTGCCGATGTAGGTTTTTCTGTCTCCTATATTTCCTTGTTACCACTAAATTGTCGCTCTTTCTGAATGTTGTTCCCGTGCGTTGCCTTCGATTAGTCAGTCGTAAGCTATTCTCTGTGCTTGCTTTAATGCATTTTTAATTTTTAATAATAATTGCAATTATTGATTGGTTTCGACCATAATCTTTGGCAATATTAAAAATACGAGCCCCTTCTTCTGATTTATTTATAATCTCCAACTTTGTTGTCACGAAAATCATTTTTCCTTCGTTCTGTAACGTTTGTATTGGTCTCAGATTCCATAGCTAACAAGTGAAGTATACTTATAGATACTTCTAGTTATATACGTTTGCTAAATAGAAGTTTATAGTAAATGTGAGTATAAAGCTTAAAATGAATATCGCTTTAGCTTGGATACTTTTCACAAGATTTTCCACATAGAGTGCTGATCTGATAGAAGTCGGTCATCATGTCTCTCCACACACTGAAAATGTTGTCGGCAAACCGCATTTCGGTGTCCTTTTTATTTCAATGTACGTAAGAAATACACCGACTGTCAAATTTGAACTCGGACCAAGTTTTCTCTTGAATTCCTATGGCGAAATAAAATTCGCATGAGGAGGTGAAAACCTCACCACGTTCAACTGCGTAAGGTGAAAAATTTGTATATCGCAGTAATCATGTCCTGAGTGTGCACTGTACAGTCAAACACAGATAACTTGCCCACGAATAGCTCGACCACAATGTTAACTTCTAATGGATTTGTTCGGTCTGTTCTCACTCAATAATAAATTGCTTTAGGTAACTCAAACTTAGCATCATTAACTGGAACAGTTGTTTGCCCTACGGCTACCGAGACGGGTGATATCACTTAGAATATTGTTGTATAAATGTGCGTACTCACATGTGGTTGAAGCAAAGAAGAACTCCGTCTGAATCTCCCGACGCCTATATACTCGCCTTGACTTCTCGTACCTTCCCGTAACCTTTCGTACCTTCCCGTAACCTCTCGTAACTACCTGTAACTACCATGACCTCGGGCATTAGCGTAGCCCGCGGCCCACCAGCTCGAGTATACAACATGCCCTTTTTCTTTTTTTGTATGGGCCACTAACCTTCCAGAAATACATTGGAACTCATTCAGCGACTCACCTTGCTAGTGAAGTTTACCTTACGCTTTAACCCAGGTCTTGGTCCATCAACACATCCTGCGTACCATCGCTCTCGAGCAACCCGGGGCTGCCGTTGTACTCGGCCGCACTACTCTCCTGATCTCCTCCACCTCCTTCACCACCACCGTGACCTCCGTCACCACCACCGTGACCTCCGTCACCCCCACCGTGACCTCCGTCACCACCATCGTGACCTCCATCACCACCACCGTGACCTCTGTCACCAACAACACTGCCTCCACCAATACCACCACTACTCTCAACTGGCTCGGAAACTGGTAGTTGGGCCGGTAACGACTCCTCAACTTCAGATTCCGCCCCTTCTGTCTTGACCACACTCTCCCCAGTGGAGACGGGCCTAACAGGCATCCTGTGGGAAGTCTCTCCCTGGGCCGTAATCGGCTGCTCAGGGGGTGGCGCCACAGAGCTGGGAATTGGTATAGGCCCAGACCTATTTACCTCGGCCTGACCCTCCTTCGGTGCAAGCCTACTACCCGCAATCCTCTGAACCTCGGCCAACTGCTCAATGGCCGCCCTGAATGCCTCTGCATTCTCAAACTCACTGACCGCTGCCCTGCGCTCAGCAGCCAGTCTGACCAACTCTGTCTCGAACTTCCTACGTACCTCCGCCTCCTCTCGCTCAATACTAGCGATCCTCTTCTGGCAACCTTCCCTGTCCATCATCCCATCACTGGTCACGTCTGCTAAAAAAGAGCTCACCTTCGCCATAATGGGTACCGGTGCAGCAGCTTGCCTAGCACCGCCACTCACCTCAGCATAACTTCTCACCTTCACCTGAGGCGCTGGTACTTCCTCACTGCCCTTCCTTTTCCCTGCCTCCGTGCTCACTGGACCACCTGGACCTCGGCGGCGGCATCCACTAACCGCGTGCCCGGTTTCGCCACACCACTGGCAGATGGGAACCTTGCAGTCCTTCTGCCAGTGTCCACTTCTCCCGCACCTCCTGCAAGCATTACCAGGGCAATTCATCGCCAAGTGATCTCGCTTAACTCTACAGATCATGCACCAACGCTTACCACTACTGCCATATACCACAGGCTTCTTAGCCTCACTACCGTCCTTCCTCTCCCCCACTCTCTCCTCGCTGCTCTTCCCCGGTCGTCCGTCACCACTGGCATCGCCACCTGAACTGCTTTCCATTGAAATTGTAGTTTTGATGAAATTTCTTTACAACAATCTGCAACATGGCAACCATCTTTTAACAATGGTTAATAGTAAAAACTATCTTTATCTAGCCGGGGTTTACTGACCCGACCACTCCTTGTAACTGTGCTTTTGGCTATTGCCCCTTCTCTAGTACCCTGCGAGGTTTGGGTATCTCGACTACTCACATCGGGATCCCCACTGGCTAGGCCACTTCCAACCGTGGCATCGGGTGGTTCCTCCGATTCATCATTTAAACCACCTATTCTCTCCCCGCCTCCACCAGGCCTAGGCTGGTTGTCTACCCAGTACTGTGTTTCACCTTCCTCACTATCCTCAAACAACTCACAGAAATCATTAGGGATGTTATGGTTAGCACCCTGACTACCGGTGTTAGTATTGTTAGAGGAACCCCAGGAGAGATTGTTATTAAGAGGAAAAAGATGTTTCCTACTTCTCCTGATCTCACCCGAACCAACCCGTATCCAATAACTCTCTGGTGTACTGTCCCTTCTTACCACCGTACCTGCTGCTCCTGTGTCAGTAGGCGCTTTCACGTAGACGACCTGTCCTGGCTCTAATTCCGGCAATTTTGATACCCTATGCTGGATATCCCAACTACTTTTCAATTTCAACTTCCTTTCTCTACTTTTGAACTCCTCGTAATTTACTTCCCCTTTACTGCTCACACCCAAATTCGATTTAACCGCTCTGCCAAACATTAGTTCCCCGGGTGAGTACCCAGTTGACAAAGGGGTTGTTCTATACACTAACAATGCCATATCCTTATCCCGCTCTTTTTTCCACAAACTTTTCACTGTTTTAACTGCACTTTCTGCCAAACCATTACTCTGCGGATATCGAGGGCTACTAGTAATTACCCTGATACCGTACAAGTCTGCAAACTTTCTAAACTCTTTACTATCATAACAATTCCCGTTATCTGACTGTAGAATGCTAGGGATACCGAATCTAGCAAACACTTTCTTCATAACCGCTATTACTTCCCTAGATGTTTGTAGCGTTGATGTGCAGTGCCTCAATCCACCTGGAATAGTAATCAACTATCAACAAATATAACTTGCCATCTAATACAAACACATCACTACCGAGTACTTCCCAAGGCTTTGTTGGCAACTCATATTCAACCATGGGTTGGTGCTTGACTGTCCCATGGATGACACAGGTATCACATTGCCCTATGAACTCATAGATATCTACGCTAACTCCTGGCCACCAAAAGTGGCACCTAGCTCTCCGACGACATTTATCAATTCCCTGGTGCCCAACATAACACTTCTCTAGATACAACTTTCTCATAGACCTAGGTATGTATACCCTGTCTCTAAAGAAAAGTAAACCATCCCGTACAGTAAGCCATTCCCTTGCACTATAAAGCTTTAGAAGCTCACTGCCCAACCTTTTGCCACCTCTCGGCCAACCTTCCGTAACAAATTTCAAACATTCAGCAGCCTCATCATCTTTCAACATTTCCGACCTTAATTCTATCGTTAAACTGTCCGTAAAATTGTCAGTAGTCACACTGCTAACTACAGCAGTATTTACATCCTCACTCCTACCCATTCCATTTTCGCTGTCCAACTTGCCATTAGGTCGGCTCAAAGAGTCGGCCAAATACATTTGCTCCCCGAGTGTATGAAATATTGTGTAGTCATACCTCATTAACCTCATTTTAAACCTCTGAACCCTGACTGGCAAGGCTGACAAGTCCTTCTCACCTAACCGTGAAATGAGTGGCTTATGGTCAGTCTCAACCTCAAACTTTCTGCCTACTAGATAGTAGTCAAACTTCTCACATGCCCATGTAATTGCCAATGCCTCCTTCTCTATCATTGCATACCTTTCCTCTGCCTTAGACATTTTGCTCGATGCATATTCCACTGGCTGCCACACATTACCCTCCGTCAATTGTAGCAATACTGCCCCTACTGCGTTTCTACTGGCATCTGCAGACACCCTATGCCTCCTACTCAAATCAAAGGCACACAAAACGGGTGCTTTAGACAAAGCTATCTTAACCTTCTCGAAAACCTGTTCCTGATCTGGACCCCAATACCACTGTGATCTACTCCCTGACACCTTATATATAGGCGTGCACGACTCTGCCAACTCGCTACTGAACTTGCTCAAATAATTTACCATCCCTGTAAACCTCCTAGCCTCAGTTTTATTAACCGGTGACTTCAAGCCTAGAACTGCCTCTACTTTACATGGGTCTGGCTTAATGCCAGCCGCACTAACCAAATGGCCCAGAAACTTAATTTCACTTTTTCCAAACTCGCACTTATCCTTCCTTAACGTCATGCCTGAACGCCTGATTTTTCGTAGCACCTCCCTCAACCTTGACCAATGTTCATCTGCATCTCTTCCATATACTAGGACATCGTCCATTAAGCATACTACTCCCTTCATGCTCCCAATAACTTTTTCCATTGCTCTCTGGAAAAATTCAGGTGCTGAGGAGATACCAAACGGCGTCTGATTGAACCTATATCTACCCCAAGGGGTGATAAAGCTCATCAATGACTTTGATCCCTCCTCCACCTAAACTTGCCAAAACCCTGAATTCGCATCTAACTTCGAAAACATCGTTCCCTTAGACAATTCACTGAGCAGATCTGAAATCTTAGGCAAAGGGTAAACCTCTCGCTTGACAGATCTGTTCAGTCCAGTTAAATCAACACACATCCTTATCTTCCCCTCAGCCTTAGGCGCTATAGTTAGCCCTGAGCACCACTCAGTAGGTTCTTCAACCTGCTCAATCACTTTATTTTCCAACATGTTATCTAACTCCTGTTTAGCCTGCTCTCTTAAACCTGCTGCTATAGGTCGAGGCGAGTACAGCCTCACTGGCTCTATACCTTCCTTCAACTTAATCTTAAAGATACCTGGCATAGTGCCTAGACCTTTAAAAACTTCCCCGAACTCCTTTACTGGGTCAAACTCGCTGTTGCTCACCACGTTGGCTACAGCCAACAAATTCAGCTGCCTCAACTCGGTTATACCTAACAAGTTTGTCCTAGATCCCTTCATCACGTATACCTCTGTCTTCATAAATCTATATTTACTTTCCAACTGAACACCTGCTTTACCGACTACTCTTAGCTTACGACCATCTATTCCCGCCAAAACAGTAGATGGCTCCTCTAGCCGTAGGTTCAGCCTTTCGGCCGTCCCCTCGGTTACAGTCGACACCTCTGCTCCAGTATCAAACGTAAATTCAACATTCTTCCGATTGACCTTTAAAACCTGTACAATTCTCCTTTCTAGTCAACTGTCATCCTCATACTTATCTCTAGAACCAGAGAACCTAACACTTCTGCCCTTTCTACTATCTTGGTACCCTTCATACTGGCTCGTCGCGCACCTCTCCTTATACTTCTCCCCCTCAAACCTATCCATACTGTTGTCCTTGTACCTGCCAAATTTGTCTCTAATCTCGCGGGGGCTTTCTCAGCCCCTGTACCTCTCCCTACTACTGTCCCTGCTACCATATCGCTCATAGCTATTATCTCGGCTACCTCCTGACCTCCTGCTACTACCTCGCCTGTCATAACCTACATCTCTCCTATCCCTACAATAACGGGATACATGTCCTCGCTGTCCACAACAAAAACATTTAATGGAGGGACAACTCCTTATCTCATGGCCACTACGTTTGCAATTGTAGCATACTCTATCCTCACTGCCTTCTCTACTGCTTGCTCTATATCTAGAGACATGCCTCTCCCTGCTATTATCTCTATACTTCCTGCTGTCACTGTCCTTGTTATACTCCCGGCCCCTTGTCCCATATCTACTAGTATCGTGCTCTTCACTACCATAATACTCTCTACTTTTCCTAGGGCTACCCCTAGGGGAAGATCTACCTGCTGAATCATAACTTCTATCTCTATCATTACTCCTGTACTGCGCTCGACTATCAAACTCTGATACTTTTGCTACTTCTTGCTTCACCTCTCTCTTTAAATCGGTATTTCTACCCTCATTTCTCAAAAATCTATCAGAGTTGTTGGCCATTTCACGAGCCCTCAATGCCTCCTGCAATAACGCCCAAGCAAGATTGGCATTCTTCATTAACTCTCTGCTTACTTCTCTATCTCTCAACCCGTTAACCGCCACAATAAGGGCAAACGTTACCCTATCATTATTGTTAGTCACCTCTGCATATCTGCTCAAACTCTCTACCCGTTGTAAATATTCTCTATCACTTTCCCCAAGTGCCTGCCTAGCCGTAAGAAACTTATGCCCCTTTACGAACATACTCTCTTGTCTACCATAATAATCCTGCAAAACCTCCACTGCCCCTTCATAAGTAGAATTTACGCCATCTACGTTAAATTCTGCACTCCTCAATACCTCTCTACCACTGTGCCCAATAGCTCTCAATAGTGGCACTAACCTACCTCTACCTCTCATAATAGGGTGTCTATTGTCGCCTTCACCTTCGTAACCTCTTCTCTCAACAGCACTCTCAATACATAAATTCATCTCCTCTATGAATCTCTCCCACGACCTATCACCGTGCTCACCAAACACCAGCTTCGGAAACCCACTCTCCATCTCTACCCAACACAATATATCTCTCGCCACCAATCCACTCTACCCCACTCGTATAAAATGAATGTAATTCTCGCCTCCGAATACGTAATAAATATTTACACCTCAACAACACCGCTACAACACCTCACAACACCTCCCTACCTCACGTCACCTCGCCTGCATGCCCGTAAAAGGGTCTAATCAACCGTTTAAACTTACCCCGCAACCAGAAAAATTATCGCTAACGTTAACACGCAAAGAAAAAAAATCAGAATTTTGTCAACTGCGCCATGTTGTATAAATGTGCGTACTCACATGTGGTTGAAGCAAAGAAGAACTCCGTCTGAATCTCCCGACGCCTATATACTCGCCTTGACTTTGGGCATTAGCGTAGCCCGCGGCCCACCAGCTCGATTATACAACAAATATCACTTTATTCTAAGCCATAAAAATAAACATCAACTTTTAGTAGTTCTTAAACGTCATATTACCACCATCGGCAAAATATTTTCGCTAACGGTTTTTCTAAGGTTTGCAAAAGGTC
This sequence comes from Watersipora subatra, assembly GCF_963576615.1. Classification (NCBI taxonomy): domain Eukaryota; kingdom Metazoa; phylum Bryozoa; class Gymnolaemata; order Cheilostomatida; family Watersiporidae; genus Watersipora; species Watersipora subatra. Next base: position 47,722,859 of record NC_088713.1, read on the forward strand.
AAGTTTTATTAAACATGCATTTTACGATGGCCCATCGAAAGCAAGGGAAAGCGTGAAACCTTCCTATAAATTTAAAATAAATTTGGCAAAATTTATTTTGGTTAAAACACTCAAAAGGAAAATATGCCTTCTTTCTGAGCGTTTCAACTGTGATCTAGTTTTGCAAATTTTAATCTGAAAACGCCCTGGCAGTCGTATCACCTAAAACAACAAACAAATCTCAAGTGATAGAAAAATATCTATGCATTTTGATGAAATTTGTCAAGACTTCACATGAGGGACCCTTTAACTTGCAACAAGCAATCTATGCTTTTGATTTATATATAGTTTGTATATGTACATGTTTCTATTGATAAATACATGCGCATGTGACGATGTTCTGATAACTTAAACTCTGTGATAACTCGAACACTTTCGCTGGGTCGCATGAAGTTTGAGTTATCTATGTTTGACTATATATTTATCTCAATAAATTGATAACATCACTTTCATACTAAACCCTTCAAGTTGATGCAGATACACAAATAAAATACAGCTGAGCCAAACACATATAATGTCATCTACATGAAGATTCAAAGTATTTTTATTGCACTTATATATATTAGTTAAAGGTAATTTTGAATGACAACTTCAACATCTGCTTCAATCTTTCATTTTACGATCGTTGTACGTTTAAGCTGTAAAACTCTCCCAAAATTAGTGTGAGCGTCATATGGTTAATTTTATATTTAACTGCAAAGTTGCTCGACATATCACTTGTCATGTAGTGCTTTTTTATATTACTCCCTAATCAGCCAACTCATGGTGGTCTATTATAGATGTTGTCTTACAAACTCATAGTCCTAGTGACATCTTATGCAGGTGTTCCTAAAGTTTTATGTATTATGATCATTCCACTGATGCTAAGAATTATTTTCTTAGTTATCTTCATTGAGATTTGTTTTCATAGTTATCTTCCCTGAGAATTATTTTCATAGTTATATTTCTGTTTGTGATCCGATTTTTGCCTCACCCAGCAATCAAACAGAATAATATATTTTTCAGTATATTTAAATACATTATCAGGAAGGTCAATTTGGTTTGATATGCAATACTTGTGAAGCGTGATGTGGTTTGCAAAAATTGGAAGGAGAGAGTTCCGCGTAAAAGTTTCAATTTTGTCTGAGCAGCCAAACATGAAAAAACCTTCGACAAATCAGCAGGTGAACAATCAAATCACAATGAAAGGCCAGTTTTGTTCTACAGTATTGGTTAGAAACTTAGAGAGCATTGAAAATAGTCTTTCAGAAGAAGCCTTGCTGTGTGGAAATGCCATCCTGCTTTTTATTAAGTTTGTTTGTAGCAAAAACGGTGACTCCGACTGTTATCATAAATTAACTACCTCATCTGACTCGAACTCTAAGGATGTAAACCACATTGATTGCACACGACAAAGCATATAATTTCACGGCTCCTTTAGGTGGTTGTTACTGTTTTTGCCACTGTTTGTCGTGGTTGCAATGCCTTTGCCATTGGTGGTAAATTGAGTGCTGTGATTGACCTGTCTTTCTGGTTAGTTTTTGTTGTAGGTTTCTCTAGTTCAGCTGTCGGTCATGGCTTTTCTTTTTTTCTCGTTGAGTTAACAAAAGTTATAACTCATCTGACTGGTCTTTTGGTGGTTTTTCTCTTCAAGTGTATAAGTCGTCTGGCTTTCATCAGTGGCAATGTTGCGTGGATGTTTTTTTGGAAAGGTTTAGGGACATTCTTATATCATTTTCTTTCAATGACCCTAGAAATTTCCAGCTTGATTTTTATGTTTGTTTCGCTGCATATCCCTTTTTGAACTATTTTGCTGCATCCACATTTTTTGGTGTTTCATTATGCATGTTTGGTTATCTTCTCCAAGAAACTTTTTTCACCATAGTAAACCACAGTCCGTACTTTACTTGATTAGCTTTAGGTAATTGATCACATTGTTCCAGTCTTTTGAGTTCATCTTCTTATCAATTTTAAAAAAGTGCAGGTTATGTTTAAACAATTTTTTTGTGTGAAAAAATGTAACTATGAACTACCCATTACCACAGACACGATAGAGCCAACTATGGAGGTAATAGATATAAATAAAAATGGTGATAATAACTTTGATCGTGGTTAGTGTAAGATCAATTTGGTACGTTTAAGATTATTGTTTACACTCAATTTGATCATTTAATTTCCATTTGTCATCTGCTTGGTTTTTACCTACATTTTCATCGATTACGTTACACGTTATCAATGAAAATGACTACTTCATTACCACGTGATAACGTGGTAATGAACAACAAATACAACATAACACGCAACAAGTACAACATAACATACCAATGCACCACAAATACAATACATCATGACATTTCAGCAAATGTATGTACAATAGCTAGCAACACAACGAAACATTTGCAGAAACTAAATTAAATACAATTTGGAAATTTATTTAGCATGGTAAGGATCAAAACATGGTTTGCACAAAGGCACTCCACATGCTTGGCTTTCAAATCTAGTTTCGTCTCACTTACGGGTGTTGTCATTAGCTCACTTTGGGCAGCGTCTAAAAATTCTATATTTAGCTCGTTTTCCTTTTCTTGGACTATTTAGCACTAATCGATGAGTGGAAGAAGTTGAAGCGCGGGGAACAGTGTTTTTGCGGCAAGATCCAGTGTATTCAAATGTTTGATCAATTAATTTCTGTCGAAAGTCAGTTATTTTACAACCGCTATGGATTCTATAAACTACGGTTGCATTGTACTCGTAAATACCTAATAAATAAAAAAATAGTTTTTTGTACCATTTCATGGTTTTACGCGCAGCGTTATAATAATGCAAATTTTGATCAGATTTGTCTACTCCTTCCCATGTATTTTTTGTAATCCAAAATAGCAGCTGGTTTGCAAACTATCCCCTTTATAGTTTACTTTGCCTGTATCTACGACATCCAAGTTTTTATGCATAGTTGAAATTACAGAAACATATTTTTTATCTCTCCAACAGCCAATCATACATTCTCTATTAAAAAAGCTTGTTGTTTCACCTTTTTAATAGCTTTTCCATTGCAAATTTTCAAATCTTTAGGAACACCTTTTCTGTTTGGACGCAGAGTTCCGCAAACATGAGTGTTATTTTTTATAAGTTCAGCTGCTAACTCTGGCGAACTATAATAATTATCCATATATAAACAACGACCCGAATCAAGCAAACCATTCATTAATTTCATCACTATGTTGTGAGTGATTCCTCTACCGGTTCCTTCGGTTTGTTCTCGCTCACCACCAATGCACACAGACAGCTTGTGCACATAGCCAGAGACAGTATCGCAGAGAGAAAATAGCTTTATTCCAAATTGAGATCTTTTAGATGAACTATACTGCCTGAAGCTGAGCCGGCTTTTCCTAGCCAGCAAGCTTTCATCTATAATAGAAATAAATTTACCAGGCAGCAAAACAGAAGATCACCGGTCAGATATCATGGCTAAAACTTTTCCTAGCTTGAACAATTTATTGCCAGCAGGGTTTTCCGAATTGACAGTGAAATGCAAACTGTTCAAAACCATTGAAAACTTCTTCTTTGAAATCATTTTACTCAACATTGGTGTTGATATTAACGGATTGGTAGACCAATACAACAACAAAGTAGGCTTCTTGACAATACCCATGAGCAAAACTAAACGAAAAACTCGCCAAATATCTTTGCCATCGACAGGCTCCCAGGCATCGTCATGTTTTTGAAGGCCATATCTATTTGTTTCGTCAATTATAACATTCATGATGGCCGATGTAATAAAAAGCTGGAAATGAAAATATTTATATGTCCAGTAATCCGACTGCGTACTCCTGCCAAGCTCTGATCAAAATGCAGTTCTTTTGGTTTTAGATCAGCACCTCTTTGAAATCGAAATTACTCCCTGATTCAACGTCGATCATTTCACTCTCACTTTTACCATCAGATTCACTCTGTTGATCTTTTTTTCACTTTCATCGTCTTCCCCACGTTCTTCCGACCTGAAATCCTGTTCTTCACTTTCGAACCAGTCGATATCATCCTCTAAACAAATTTTTTTAGCTGAGCTCAAATAATCATATCCGTCCATGTTGATCTGCTTTCGATAAAGGAAAATCAAATGTTTACATCGTGTTCTTTTTGCACATGCGCATAAAAGATTATTTATAGCCTCAAAACGGTAGTAAAAAACTTACTGAAAATGCTCAAATTATTAATTTTAAATTTTAGCGCTGTTTTTGAAATAAATGAAACGCTTTGAAAAAGGTCTATCGAAAATGGAAAAATGTCGGGCTTTTCGGTTGTGGTACTCTGAAACATTGCTCGTAACCCGATAAAGTTCGGTTTTGGATCGGAGAGGGTTAATGGTGGTGTGTGAAAAATACTAGATACCGCCCTCTCTGTTGCTCGGTCATTCTGCAACCTGCTGTTCACTTCCTCTGTCTGCTACTGACGATTTTTCTCTTCAATCTGCTCATCTTTGGCTTTTGCATGTGACAATGACTTTTTACCTACAACCAAACCAAATTTTTTTTGGGTCCTTGATACTTTCACAGCCATCATTCCACTGGCTGTCACTGCACACTCACCATGCCACTGGGTCTTCGGGAAATGTCACCAGATTTTTTCATTAAACATTCATTCCCATTCTGCGCATTCACCTTTGCACAACGCCCCAACAACTTCCTGTTAGACAATCTTTTGTACGCAGTCAGGATCACGCTCAACATAGCATTCGGTAAGTCAGGTTTTTAGAGTGCTCTGTTGGGATTTTTATACCAAAACCAGCCATTATCAGGGCAGTAATTATGCTACGGGTGTGAGTATATAAAATGTGATGTGATTAGCCGTGGCCAAAATTGCTCTCTTCATTTCATCAGCGTCGCCCGGATTTGATTTGATGGCGTTAGGATAATAAGAATACAAATTGTTCACCAACTTTTGCGTAAGCGTGTCTTTACCGGAAATAGACGTTGGCGTATTTCTATATTGAACCCTGAGTTTTTTCAAGTGAATCGTCAAGCGCTTAACAACATGATTCATACACTCTTCTTTCTTGACGCTGATATCACCATACGCATTCATACTGTTCACCGCATCATACGCTGCACTGTCACCATCACCAAGCAAAGTAGTATAACGTGAAAGCCCTGTTGTAGATCTCTGCCAGGTGGTCTTTGCAGTTTCCTTTTACATAGCACTGCTCAAGTCGTCATGGTTCTTCTCATAAGCATTTTGGTATTTCTTCCAAAACTCGTATTCACTGTCTTTCTTTGGTTCTTTTTCACACACCTGGCTGAAGTTTGACATCACTTGAATGTGTACAACATATCCAGTAGGAATATCTATAGCTACAAAAAGGCCTTTGTGTGAAGTATGTCCGCACTTATGCCATGTAACATCATAACTCACAGCTATATATGTTTACAGTATATATATCAACATCGGTGTTACACTCCATAAGCTTTACATACTCTTCTTTTACAATATTCCTAACAATTATAAAATGCTCCTTAAAAGATGTAGAACATGCGATAGCTAACTTATCTAACTTGGTGAAGAATGAGCTAGGTGTAATGGGCTGTGGTAATTTCAGATCCGAAATAACGCTACCTGCCTGTTTGTATCTTACTTTTACACAAATAAACAAAGCTATCATTAATATCATAAGCCCTATTACTTACCACACTGGGGGATGTGTGCTAGGACAGGATTACGGCAATCATGGCAAACTGCTTTTAATAAACTAGACATACCATAGACTTGAGCATTCTCAACTAACGGTACAATACTACTGGAACAGGCGGAACAAACTATCTTCGATACTAAGCTACATAAAAATTCCATACTAACTACCTTATAGCTGCCTGCATTGACACTGCTTGCGACGGCATCAACAGAAGTTATTTCAGCTCCAGCAAAAATAGGATAGCTAAATGGATAGATACTCCCTGAATTTTTCCAGCTTGCGCTTGGACGCAGAAACTTGAGCAAATTATGTTGACGGTGATGGTGCTGAGAGGAGATGAGATGTACTTGATGTAGACGATGTTGTGGTTGTATCAACTTTCTATAAATAAATATTTATGCTCAGGCATTATTAGTTGCAGCTAATTTAATTTTTGCTGAGAGTTCACATTTATACTGGTTTAATATTCTGTGATTAATGTTAAAAGAATTCTCACGTTGAGGTTATTGTAAGTCGAAGTTGACTTTAAAATGTTGACCATCATCAGTCAGTCGATCAATGCAATTATGTAATTTAGAATGAAAAAAGAAGAAAGCATTGTGTGGTATCAATAGGCTGGTGTTGATTAATGTCTTATAGTCCCTCGAGGAACGTTTCTTTCCAGCTGCGACTTTATTGATATAAGTCCTGCAGTACTAGCAGTGATATCCAGATTGGTAATTGTTTTGTTCCTAACCTGAAGATCTCAAGTCGTAAATAACTGAAGTTTCTACAACTCCTCTGGTCGTATTGTACACAAACAAAATTGAATCACAATCCAAGCAGAAAATTCTAGTAGTTTCACATGAGGTTCACACAAAAATATTTACCACTACTAGTGACTGGCTCTTGACTGCTACACAATCACTGAAATACTAAAATTTAACTTCATGCGTTTTTACTTATTAAATTGAAAAAAGAGTCTAAAAAGACCATCATAAAAAGTAATTTGCGAATTCCAAATTTACATACATCATAAAGTGATTCACCAACAGTTTGAAATAGACCAAAATCCTGGCAATGTCATTACCACTAGTAAAAAATGAAATGAGTTTAAACAAGTTGTGGGCCAAAAAGGTGTATGCTTCACCAACAGAGCAAACAAAATAATTCATCCTTGTTTTAGTCACATCGAGTACATTCAACAGTTAGGTCTATTTATTTTTGTCTATATTTCCATATTTTAATAAGATAGCCTGTGTTTACATTGTAGCTGTAGCCGTATATCTATAATAAAATGTATTATTGCATTTAGCAGATATTAAAAACGGCTTGGCAGTAATGCCATATTGAGCACAGTCGTAGTATCATCAACAAAATCTTTAAAAATTAGTAACAATAACATATTGCACACCATCGGTCACTATATACTTCGATTTTGTAACTCGAATAATTATTCTTATAATTAAATCTTATAATAATCTTATAAAATCGAATAATTATTCTTATAATTAAATCTTATAAGAATCTTTAGGAAAATATCATCGTCATTCCCTTTACTTTTACTGTTTTTAACATCAGTTAGAATACCAAGTTACTCATTATAAGTGTCAAAAATGTCAAAGACATCTTTAAAATCAGCAAAAAAGAAACAAATACTTTTATCGGACGCCATTTTTCAGTACTTCCTGTTTAGAACAGCAATGGCTTTAAGGTTTTTTTTCCGATGGTTAAAGACTTCTATTGGCTAAACTGAATTCAGATTCAGAAAGATCACTTTTTGATTGGTCCAGTTGCACGTGTTACAAATAGTTACTAATATTAGAAAATCAGTTATTGCAGCTTCAAAGTCGGATAACTCAACTTTGTGATTTGTGACTTAACCATGGTTTCTGTGATTGCGACCCATATGGTATGCTGCAAGTTTTAATTAGATTTTCAAGTAAGCAAATCAGTAAGTTTTGCCCTTTTATCCACATCGACTTAATGTGACAAGAATTAGCTATAGGCTCGACTAAATCTTAGCAAGATCTCAACAAAGGAATTCATGCAGGTATGATTGCAGCCACCAAAAACTGGTCATTTAGTGAAACTTTGTTGAAGCGGCAATAACAACACCCATTACCATCCTGAGCTTTTTATTTTGTTTGTGCCATGCATGGAAATGAGAAATGCACTGCAATTTGCATAGCTGTTTAATGGAAGCACATGTTCAGCTTGCTCTTGATCTATCGATACATTCATAAACCTTTTATTTTGTGTGATAGCTGACATCTGTTCTACATTTCAATAATTGTCAATTGTTTATTACTATCAATTATTAGCAATTGATAATAATAATAAGGTTAATTGTTTATAATAGTAAGAGTTGTAATATCTGTCTTGAAACTTGCCTACCTGATGTCCTGTTAATGTTGAGTCCGCCGTTCGTAGTTCACCTCAGAAAGTTTTTAACAATGACATGTATTCCTCCAGCACCTTGGGAAAACTGGTTGTGTTTTTAATGGCTGTAAAAATGTTTTTTCTGCCGCCGGTTTTAAAGTTGGGTTTATGTTGCCATTTTTTGTCTTATGTCTGGTCATCAAATATCTTTAGAATCTATTTGTTTGATGGTGGCATGTCTTTTCCTGAATGTGGTGTTACATTGCCTACTGTTTGTACAGTGTTTCGATCTGTGGCTTAAAAGGAAACAATGAAAGCACCATTCCATGTATTTAATCATTTCTTTAAGAACTTTGTGTTTCACATCCTCTTGGATATATTTCAGGTTTGAAGCCATTGGCTGTATATTGGTTGCTCATTGAGCAGTTTGGACAATGTTTGGACAATGTTTGATGTTATCAGCATTTGTTCCATTCGTCTAATAAAGAAAGTGTTAATACTTCTCTTTTCAGATATTTCCTTCCTATCTTTTATGTATTTGCTTTGTCCTTTTGCTCAATTGCTAAACTGTATGGTACGTCCGTGTTGGCAATATCAGCTTCAATCTTGAGAAATTCAGAAGGTTCTGCTATGGTTGGAGATCTTAGTGACATCTTTTTCTGAAAGCCACTCAGCAGCTATCTTAATTCTAAGTAATAGAAGTTGAAGAGTTTGGCTGCCATTCTCTCACTTTTCGACTGGATATCTAGGAACAACAGCTGGTCCATAAAGTTTATAGTGTACTCACTGTATTTTCATAGAAACTTTTTGTTAATAGATCCTATTGGGAGCTCTGTAAGTATCTTGTAAAGCTCAACAGATGGTCTGATTAATATTGTTGTATTTTATTTATCATAACACATCGTGCTGTCAAACACATTAGTAGAACATATATTGACAGAATAGTCAAATTTATATGAATTCCCAAGCTTTAAAAAACTAAGAAGATTAGTTTCAACTTACAAAAATTACTAGTCCTTTTAGAGATGGTTGGTTCAATTTAACTTATTTTAGAAAAACTGATATACAGCTACTTACAGTCTCGATTATTTCAAACTGCACAATGTTCGTAAGTTGCAGTCTTCTCTACGACTAAGCATCTTGTTTCGTAATGGGTTACACTGTGGTTTGTTAAATATTCACGAATGTGAAAACCAGCTGTGAATAAGCTAAGCATATCTAGCAAAGCAGTCAAAGCACATGTTTGGCCTAATAAATAAAATCCTGCCAATACACTTATAAGTAGCCAATCAGCAAGCTTTTTGAGAACTTTTTGGTGATAATGAAGTTGTTTTCATATTGATCCATGAATAAGTTGTCGTACATATCGTATGATGTTTGTGTGCTCATACTGTGTTAGTTTCCATATACTCGCATGAATCTCCATTAATATATTTTTTTAGAAATCAAAGTTTGTGATGCCATATATCCTTTCTGCTCTAAAGTATTTAAGGCTCACTTACTCTGGGGTGAGCAAATTTCCATAAAAACTTCATGTTCTACATGTTTTTTGTGACAACCAAGGTATCAGTAAAACTCTTTATAAGTGTGGCAAGGATAGAAGATTTAGAAGCTTTATATAAGGCTAGAGATGATGGGAGAATGTTGACTTGTGGTAAACTTCCCACCTGATGAACACTTCTATTAGTTGGCTATTCTGGTTGTGGTATGTTCCCCGGGAAGGTTTGTCATCTCTCAATGTCGCTGTTGTTTCTATGGCTTCTACAGTCGTACTTCGACTTACAAGCTTAATGCATTCTGAGACTGAGCTCGTATGTCATTTCACTCGCATGTTGGTGCAATTTATTTATATAAAAAACAATCAAATATGTATTGATTGGTTTCTATACTCTAAAAATGCAAACAAAAACAGTTAAAATCAGATAGTGTAACAGAAAGAACCTGTTGGTTGTTGTCCTAACTTACCATATGCTTTCAAAAAGCAACAAATAAAAAATGCAAAGAAACGTGATTATGAGAATGTCAAATTAAATACATACAATAGCAGCTAACGCTAGCATTTGCCAGGGAGGGAGAGATAAGTTATCCTTCGTTACAACAGTTGACTTTGATAAATTTGGATTTTATCACAGTCCTACAAGACCAGCTTATAAGCAAATTTAAAAGCAAACTTTCATTTTAAACTTAACGTAATTAAAGTTTCTTTGGCGTTCAGAGTTTTAATTTTCTTGCGGCGTAACTAACTTTTCCTTTGTTTCGCTCTCACGACCAGCCGGTCGTATTAAAAGAAACCTATCTAAGGATGTTTGCCTTTGTCGCGTTTTCAACGTGTTGTGGTAAGAACAAACACAGGTGTCGTCGCAAAGGGTTAATGCACGACCACTAGCCAACTTGCCCGAATGTCTATTTTTTATAGTCTTGATACAATGTATAGCACCGGCCTTTTCATATAGCATCGTTTCAGCTACGCTTTCGCCGGCCAATTGTTTGTCTTTTACTCAAAGCATGAGCAGTCTCGCCATCAGCGATTGTGAAGATCGCTGCGCCGTTTAGAAACTATGGTTAGTCTTTTTGCAAACTAAACGCTCTTAGTATAATCCTTCTGTTTGTGGATGTATTTCTGTCATATTGCTGAGCAAGCTCAATCATGCATACACATTTGCATATTTTCCAATTATTTTTGGTTTAATATCAATTGTTATCATTCGCTTTTTCTTTGCATTATCCTTCATTGTACCGGTTAACTTTTGGTCTACGCACAATATTTTTAATTCACATAATTCTGCACTGAAAATCGCACACTCTGCACTGCACACAAAATATGGTGCAAAAGTATAACCTGAGCAGTGGAAAACTACCGAGTGATGCTGTTCTCATAAAACACCTTCGACATACATGTACTTGGCCACTGACTCGCGTGCTCGTATCTCAAGTTTCTCGTATGTTGGGGCACTCGTAAGTTGAAGTATGACTTTATTACATTTTCATGTGGTTTACTCTGGGCAGGGATTTTGATAATCAATGGAAGCACAGCATCCATATTTTAGAATAACTGCTGCAAAAATCTTTCCTTATCATCAAGTCTATCTCTTTCATCCATTAGCTGTTCTGCAGCTTTATCTGCTTATTTAGGTTCTTGAATTTTCTGGTAAACAATTAACCTGCATCTTTTGACGTTGATATAAGAGTTTTATACCTATGTTTGGTATATTAACTTACCTAACATTCATTATTGCTAAAAAAACACAAATTATTGTATATCTTGCATAACTTTCCTACTGTACTAACTAACACATTGCATGCTTGCTACAGACAGTTTAGATTCATGCCGTCCTGTCCTGCTCTTTTCTTACTAGCTTGTGACCTGAGAATTACCCGCTTTACTAATTTTCAGACTTGGATCTGAAATTTTACTTTTTCCCCTTTTTCAGACATTTTCCTTTTTACATCTGATGGGTGTGAGTTCAATTACTCCAACTAAGCTGTAATTTTTTATATTCTCACCAAAGTTACTATCATAAGTTTCAGGGGATGTCCCCTTCAGATCCATGCGTCTCCACAGGTGGCCATTACCTTCCACTTACACATAATAACAATTTAATTTACTATAAAGCATTGAAGCACCAACATGGTAATACAGTACTTGTAGTTATTTATGTTATACTGCATAATAATGATTGATATGATATCACAGTAGACACTCCTACAACATGAACCTCAATAAATAAAGAAATCATGTAGTTTTTGCTTTGTATTATGTAGGAAATTCCGGGTAATGTAAAGCGTTAAGTCGGTGCAAGGTTTCAATTTCGATTTGAGTAACGAGCCTCTCACAGTTAACCTTAAACACATCAGTTGGGAGAAAACGACGTATAGGAATATTTCTATTATACATGTATATAATACTACCCTGACAGTAGATTGTTTCGTCAGAGGTTGTCAGGTGTGCCAATAAAGCATAGGATAAAAGTAGTTGCACAGCAACTCAAAAATAACTGAAGGCTTTTGATTGATGGAGATGTGAAAGTGTTAGAGATTTACCATGCTGAAATTCACAGGTTGTAGTTTTAATAATCACAATATTCTATCGTAGGTTCCCTCTTAAATACGCCACATAATATTCCATGAACTACTAAACCTTTCTTCTTTTTTGCACTGGTAGAGTTTCTATCAAATTCTTTGCTGTATCTCAGGATTACACAATTCTGAAAATATATCTTGCAGTTCCATGGCAAATCCTTCACCGACCACATACAAACTGCTACAATAAATCAACATGTACATCATCCCATCCCTTACTGGTAACTTTCTGCAAGCCTCTTCTCAAAGTAGCAGAGTGCGAGGCTTGCAATCAGTCCTCCAATCATCCGTTTGTTTAGTCTACCCATGACTCTGCTGTAACCAATCAGCTCTGGCCCTGTGTGATATGTGCTCCGATATGTGATGAACATTTGAGTCGAAAGTCTAACAAGGAGCTATAAATAGCTTTTTCTATATAAATTCTGTTACAAATTTAAATTGATATCAGAGTAATAAAAAATATATCGATGACTTTCAGAATTAGGTAAATATCTTTTCGGTAAACGCAGTTGAGTGAAACTGGCACAAAAATCTTACTAAACACAGGTGATTCTATCAACTTCACTGTAGAAAGTATCTGTGATAACCAACCAATCACAAATAAAATTAAGATTGATATCAGATTAATAAAAATACATATCATTGACTTGCAGAAGGTAAATGAATAAAGAATGAATAATGAATTTCTTTTAACGATGCATTGACCAGGTTCTAAACCGGAGTTCTATGTGGAGTAAACAAACCCTTATGTTACTAAAATGCAAGATTAAAACATGCAAGCATTCTAAAACACAATGTAAAACTAAAAGCAAATATTTAAGCTGACACTAGCAATTATTGCCAATTCATGATCGCTAGTTTACCAAATCACTATGGAGCCGAAGAGGCTCCATAGTGGTGCTGATTTGAGTTCAAATCCATCAGAATGCGGAATTTTATATTGATTTTTAACTAGATTTAATTTAATATAGAGCTGGATTTATAATCTTCATAGTGGCTCTATAGATTCAGTTGTGACTCACAACTGTTATCACTCATGCGACACGTAACGGCGTTTTGCTCACGTTCTGTGTTTTCTGCTCCGGTGTCTAGAAGGTTTTGCTGTATCCTTCATCAGCAACAGCGCTGTGTTGTTGTTTGCCTCTTGGAAGGGCTAGTAGTATTCTCACATTCTTGTTCCTTCAATAAACCCTAGAAGATGAACAATTGCAGCAAAAATGGCCCGCCTTTCTATTGAAACGCTTTGCACTGTAATGAGGAAAATATGTACGCATATTTCGCGCACTTGTTTGTAAATTTGCTGTCTCTCAAATTACTTTGCAATGCACGTCTTCTGTCTTTTTCTTAGCAATTTCTACATTACCCTTTTGTTCAAATTTTATTTTTTGACATATTAATGTCTCCTCTCTCCCTACCTAACATTGTCTCTTTGGCTCAATGTTGTTCAACACTTCATTTCTGGCTATCAGATTTTCTATTTGCTCATGATGTGTCTTTTCATTTTTTTTTATCCGTTATTCTTTTGCTGATCAGGCTTCTCTCTTCAAATGTCTCTTGTTTATGTGCTTTTCTGTCAGTATTTTTTGACATTTAAATCTGTTTCACCGACTATTGGCTGTTTTTAGATTTTCACGTAAAATGTTATTCTTCGAATATTTTTGGTAAGTCAAGTTCTCTTCAGCCATTTGGTTCAGAAGTTTTTAGTTGTTGCTATCTATGTCTGTGACAAATAAGTCAAAGTGTTTTTACTACTAGGAGTCAGTCTTTTGTGATCCTAATAGTCCACTAAGGATGGCTGATTGTCTTTTAATCAAACCCACTCTTGTCATTGGCTCTTGGTCTCGTCACTCCTTTTTACTCTGTTGCAGTTGAGAACATTAAAAGGAATAGGAAAGACCTTGTCACATTTTTGCTATCTAAAACAGTAGTAAGAGACCCTTAAGATCATATGTTCAAGTCTTGAATGTCATACACTTGACCAATTATGATAACATTTTAAGGAGGCATTACGATCTTAGGTCTTACTGTTATGTGTGCTCCTCGTGTTGACGCAATGGAAAGAAGCACAGAAACCTACAAGTCCTCATATAGACAATACCTATAAACTGAATGAAGACATTCTCATAATTCTATTATTTTGCATTGTATGCTAAAATGGCCTGTGTGGGATACCATTGCTATTAAGAATACATGTAGATATAGAATCTGCCTTCCAATTAAAGAAGTCATATTCTAGATCCAACCACACTAAACTACGACCATGAACCACTTCAATTACTTCAGTGCATTGGTTTCAAACAGTCAAGATTATAAAATGATCAGAGTTTTGCAATGTATAAATAATACATTTATATATTATATTTTATACTAGGAGAATTCCCGGCGTTGCCCGGAATATTTTTATGCTGGCTCTCCCGTAAAAGCGAGTAGTTACAGTAGCTCTTATTAGTAAGCTCACTCAAATCAGCCATTGGCAATATGGCGCTACATTACCTGCCACTGTTTTATAAACTGGTTTTAATACTCTTGCAACTCCGCCCAATCCGCTTGTATTATTATAAAACGTAATATCTTATGAGTTTTAATCCTTTTATATTATACTTTCACGTATTTAGGCCGATAATTTTTCAAGTTGCCATGATAATTGTCGGTTTACGCAGACATCGATATAAGTTTAGTATTTTGATTGTAACTATTGCCAGAGATATCTTTTAGGCATATTTGCAAGTTTTTCTGATTGACCAGAAAACCTTTCATAACTTTACACATGCCACATAATATTCCGTGAACTACTAATCCTTTCTTGTTCCAATAGTTTTTAATAAATTCGCTGCTGTATCTCAATATTACACAACTTCAAAAATATGCCTTGCATTTCCAGGGTAAAACTTTCACCAACTGAATACAAACTGCTACAATAAAATAACATGTACATTATCTTTTATCGGTAACTATCAGCAGACATCTTCCCGAAGTAACATAGTGCAAGGCTTGCAATTAGTCCACCACCAACCATCCACTTGTTAGGTCTTTCCATCACTCTGCTGTAACCAATCACCTCTGTTTAATTGACCTTACAAAGACTGAACTTTAAAGACTTCCTGCATGTGGTGACTTTTTGGGTCAAAAGTTTAACAAGTAGCTATAAATAGCTTTTTTTACATGACTTCTGCTATAAATTTAGATTGATATCAGAATAATAAACAATACGTATCAATAACTTACGGAAGGTAAATGAATAATTAATTTTTTCTAATGATGCACTGATCTGCTTCTAAACTGGAGTCTCATGTGGAGTAAACAAACCCTCATGTCACTAAAATGAAAGTTTAAACATGCAAGCATTCTAAAACACAATGTAAAACTAAAACAGCTATTTGAGCTGACACTTGCAGTTATTGCCAAATCATGATCGTTAGTTTACCAAATCATGATTTTTAAAGCTTCCCAAAGTTTTTTTTTAAAGTTCAAGTCGGAAGGTGAAAACATACAGTAGCTTGAATAAATGAAAAGATTATCTCACGTAATTATTTTATGATTGACGTAATTTTAGGGTTGCTGAAGAACAATTATAATTAAGTTTCAATAACCTTTGACTTGATAAGTTTAATCTAGAATTGCTCGAATTATGATATCCATATCAACACCACTTTAGAGCCGAAGAGGCTCCATAGTGGCGCTGATTTGAGTTCAAATCCATCAGAATGCAGAATTTAATCTAAAGTTGGCTCTATAGTCTCTATAATGGCTCTTGGAAGGGCTAGTGGTATTTTCGCATTCATGATCTTTCAATAATCTCTAGAACATCAACAATTGCAGCGAAAATTGGCCGCCTCTCCAATGCAAAGCTTTGCACTATAATGAGGAAAAGATCTATTCATATTTGGCGCATTGGTTTGCAATTTTGCTCTCTCAAGTTTTGTTTGATTATTTTGCAATGCACGTCTTCTGTCTTTTTTCTTGGCAGTCTCTACATTTTCCTGTTCAATTTTTATGTCTGTGACAAACAATTCGAAGTGATTTTACTACTAAGAGTCAGTCTAATGTGGTCCTAATAGTCCACTAAGGATGGCTGTTTGTTTTTGATCAAAACCACTTTTGTCATTGGTTCTTGGTCTCATCACTCCTTTTTGCTCTATTGCAGTTGAGAACATTAAAAGGAATTAGAAAAGTGTTGTCATATTTTTGCTATTTAAAACAGTAGTAAGAGACACCGAGGATCATATGTTAAAGCCTTGAATGTCACATACTTGACAAGTTATGATAACTTTTAAGGGGCATTACAATCTTAGGTTTTACTTGTTAGGTGTGGTCCTCGTGCTGACTCAATGGAAAGAAGCCCAGAAACCCACAAAGTCCTCATATAGACAATACCTATAAACTGACTAAAGGCATTCTCATAATTCTATTATGTTGCATTGTATGCTAAAATGGCGTGTGTGGGATACAATTGCTGTTAGAAATAGATATAGAACCTGCCTTCTAATCAAACAAGTCATATTCTAGATCCATCAACACTGAACTATGACCATGAAGCACTTCAATTACTTCAGTGCATTGGTTTCAAGCAAACAAGATTACAAAATGATCAGAGTTTTGCAATGTATAAATAATACACGTACATTGTATATATTATATACTAGCGGAATTCCCGGCATTGCCCAGAATATTTTTATCTTGCTCTCCCATAAAAGCAAGTAGTTACAGTAGCTCTTATTAGTAAGCTTACTCTAATCACCCATTGGCAATATGGCACTACATTACCTGTCCCTGTTTTATAAGCTGGTTTTAATACCCATGCAATGCCGCCCAATTCGCTAGTATTATTATAAAACGTAAATGCTATTATGAGTTTTAATTCATTTATACCTTCACGTATTTTTCAATACGTGAAGGTATAATATAAATGGCATTTTTTGAGTTTTAATCCATTTATACTATAATTTCACGTAATTGAGTCAATAATTTTTTAAGTTGCCATGATGATTTTCGGTTCACGTAGACATCTATATAAGTTTAGTATTTTGATCATAACTATTGTCAGAGTTATGTTTTAGGCATATTTGTAAGTTTTTTTGATTGACCAGAATTCTTTTTTCACAAACAATCTAAACAGATTTCCATAACTTAGAAATATCTGCATATAAAATTGGTAAATTTCCAAGTCGAGATAACTCACGTTGGTAGCCTCGCTATAATCAAAATTCGCAAGTTAACTCGCGAAGTTGCAAATGAGTTAAACATGCCACATAATATTCCCGAACTACTAAACCTTCTTTCTTGTTTCAATAGAGCTTTAATTAAATATGCTGCTGTATCTCAGGATTACGCAACTCCAAAAATATACTTTGCATTTTCAGAGTAGAACTCTCACTAACTGCATACAAACTGCTGCAATAAAATAACATGTACATCATCTCTTAGCGGTGGCTATCTGCAAGACACTTCCCAAAGTAGCAGAAAGCGAGGCTCGCAATCAACCCACCCCCGATCATCCACTTGTTTAGTCTATACATGATTTTGCTGTAACCAATCAACTCAGTTTGATTGACCTTACATAGAAATCATTTTAAAGACTTCCTGCATGTGATGACTTTTTGGGTCAAAAGTCTAACGAGTAGCTATAAATAGCTTTTTTACCTGACTTCTGCTATAAATATAGATTGATATCAGAATAACAAACAATACATATCAATAACTTGCGGAAGGTATATGAATAATGAATTTCTTCTAACGATGCACTGTTCTGCTTCTAAACTGGAGTCTCATGTGGAGTAAACAATCCCTCATGTCACTAAAATGAACGTTTAAACATGCAAGCATTCTAAAACACAATGTAAGACTAAAACAGATATGTGAGCTGACATTTGCCATTATGCCCAAATCATGATCGTTAGTTTACCAAATCATGATCTTTAAAGCTTTCCAAAGTCATTATGTTTTAAAGATCAAGTTGTGAAGATGAAAACAGAGCTTGACTAAAATGAACAAATTATCTCACATAATTATTTTATGATTGATGTAGGGTTGCTGTAATAGATATATGTTATAGTATATATACAGTCAAACTCAGATAACTCGCCTTCGGATAGCTCGAACACATGGTTAACTCGAAAGGATTTGTTTGGTCCGTTACCACGCATTGGTAAATTGCTTTAGATAACTTGACCTCAACCTCGTTACCTCGAACAATTCTCTGCCCAACGGCTACCAAGAGGGTTGTAATCGCTTTAGAATATCACTTTCTTTCTAGCCATAGAGATAAACCTCAACTTTTAGTAGTTCATAGACGTCATGTTTACTATCATCGGCACAATATTTTCGTTAACGAATTTGCTAAAGGTCCGCAAAAAATCAAATTTTATCAAACATCCGCTTAGCGATGGTCCTTTGAACGCAAGGAAACGCGAGGTAACCTTCGGATAAACTTTTTAAAAAATCGGCAAAATTGATCTTGGTTCAAACGCTCAAGAAAAAAATATGTCTTTTCTTCTGAGCATTTCAACAGCGATCTAATTTTGCCAATTTCAATCTGAAAACGTCCTGAGTGACATCACCTAACACATCAAACAAATCTCATCAACAACATTCCCAACAACTGATAGAAAAATCTATACTTTCTAATAAAAAATTTTATAAGAAGCTTTTAATTTGAAACAAACCATTTATGCTTTTGATTTATATATAGTTTGTATATGTAAATTTATCTACTAATAAGTACATCGACTTGTGACAGTGCTCTGATAATTTTAACGCTCTGATAACTCGAACACTTTCGCTCGGTCCCATGAAATTTAAGTTATTCATGTTTGACTATACAAAACTGTACATAAATTATGTATATAAAAGGAAGTTTACGTTGTAGGAGTGTTTACTCTAATATCATATTACGTAATAGGTGAATGCCCAGCATGGTATAAGCAATAAAAGAAATTTGTATAAAAATTTTATTTTTATTTGGCTCAGTCTCTTTACCCAATGAGTTTGAGTAACTTAAGCTAGTTTAAATACATATTATTATGAGAGCTGTTATCAAATCGCAAGCCATTATTAAAAAAAATGACTGTGTCATGATCTTTCTCGCCATCATGATCTTGAAGCGTGTTAGCTCGTGTGTTATTTTAACCAATCTACTTTAAAGAATGGCAGTTTGATTTTGATTTTTCATTTATTTTCATCGACAGTAGTAATTAAACATAAGCAAATAAATCTGGAAGATTGGCGAAGCCCATAATACGCATTAGCATAGGTATTCGTGGCGTCGGGCTTTTCGTCATGGCGTAATCAAGATCATTTTTTTATGAGTATGTAGGTTGTATGCACTTGTTAAAATATGTAATTTAAGTTTTTTTTCTAAATTTTCAACTTCTCTATTTTTTTTTGTAGTATTAGGAATTGGTTCCAAAAAATAGCCTGTTAGTACAAACAGTTTCCAACCTACGAACCAGTTACGTTCTGAACGTTTGTTCGTAAGGTGAATTTGTTCGTAAGTTGCTTCCGTGCTATATTTTGTATTATAATTTATGTTTAAGGCCTATATAAGTATATCGAAGGTTTATATAAGTATGTTTAAGGCTTGTATAAGTAACCTGTATTAGTTTGTACTGAAAAAAATATTTAATAAAATAGAGATAATACTTTGGTGGACGCCAGGCCATGACACTGCATTTATTATTTATTGTATGTCTTGTCCTTTTTGTTATATTGATGTTTTAATCGTTATGCTATCACTTATCGTTGTTGTCTTATTTTTTGTATGTGTTGTCCATTTATTATATCGTTGTTTCACTTGTTATGCTAGTGTTATATCTGATATACCGTCATAACACTTTCACTTATCGTCACTTAGATTGTTGATATACCAACGCGCTAGCGGTCCTATTTATTCACCTTGTTAGCCGGTGTTCTTACCATTTGCCGTTAGCCTGAACGGTTGATATTATTGTATATAAACAAGTGCGCTCATTTAGTTGAGCAGAGCAGATAGCCGTACGATCCTCGGCTAGTGAAATTTCCTTCGCTAATTAAATGCTGAATGAAACTACACGCACTCTCTTCTCTTTATTTATTAGTAGAGATCGTGCCAAGTAAAGGCCGGCAAATCCCTTTACAATACGTATGTAAAGTTCAAACAAATAATTCGAAAGTTATTCGTGTTACGAACAACGGTACATACGTTCGTATGTACCATTGTTCGTAACTCGAATTTTCGTAAGTAGAGAACCGTCTGTAATCCACCCTGCGGTGGCATGCACGGGAAGAAGACTGGGAGATTTAGACAGAAATTTGAGAATCGAGTTTTATATATTGCACAAGGAATTTAATTACAATAAATTTCATGTTGGGCTAAATGCATAATGTGGGATGAATATAATAGTGAGCTGATAGATAGCATAGATGATGATTTGAAACGAGGTTTGGTTTGGAAAAGATACATACTTTGTTTCAGTTGTAATAAGAGTGATCACAGTTATTCAATTATTCTATTGAATAGTAGTGTAGCCGTTTGGCTTAGTGGTTTCGAATGACTGTCTGCAGATCTGGAATATCCGTCTTCAAATCCAGTACAATAACACAGTTTATGACTATAACCAAAGACACAAATGACAGATCAACAGACAAATGATAAACACAGAGATTTATATATATATATAAATATACATATATATATATACATGTATATATATATATATATATATATATTATAATGTAGCTCATTATAACTGTTGTCAGGACTGTATTATCTTTTTGCTTTTTGTTGCTTTGTAGTAAATTACTTTTCATTCTGTAAAATATTAAACTTTAAAAATTCAAAACTATACTACATCAATTAATATAATATTCGTTACACCAACATGTAATGCATAGTTTCTTATGAAATTTTAAAATTGTATATTTTACGAATTTATGTTGTTTTATTTTACAATTCGTTGTGGTAATGATTGTATAATATTATTTTTTGAAAAACAAAAGTGAAAAGATTGAAAATATTATGTTTACAGAAATTCCTAAGAGGCGAGAGAGCTAAACTTGAAGGGTTCTGCCACGCAAACGCGACCCTTAGCGGCAACATATATGTGGCAATGACAGAACCACCAAACAACCCCATCTAAGAAAAATAAAATTGGGACATCGGCGCAGGCAACAACATCACCAGCCATGATGCCGACTACAAGACGTCTGCCTCCGCAGAAACTTTGAAGACAGTTTCAACCAACTGCGAGAGTAAAAAATCAACCAAGAACCAGGCCTCGATGACTGCCATTAGAATGTGGCAAGTTTATATCCAAACAGTTGCAGAGGGAAAGTAAACAAAAGGCAGCGATAGAAAATATTATACCAGCTGCAAAACATCACCTATCAGCACGGCTTCTAAAGCAAGAGTCTATAGGAAGTCCAAGAAAACCAGCCTATCCGATCCAACTTTGCTGGAAAATGCCACAACAAATGATGATATATGCTAGTTTTTTTTTCATCATTCTTTAGAATTCTACAAATCCTACATGTATACTTTTTCATCTTCCATTTATTGTAAATATATTTTAACCTATTCGCCATGAAAGTGTGATTTGAATGAAGTTTTAGAACAAATGTTGAGGCGCATTCTCAACATTCTGGAAAATGTTGAGTACTATTCTTGAGAATGGTACTCAACATTCTTGAAAATGTTGAGTACACTATTGTGGTACACTCTCTTGGTACACTCTCAACATTCTTGAGAATGTTGAGAGAGTTTACCAAGGACCCTCCCATTATCTTCACAGGAACATAGAATTACTCACAGTTACTGAGACGATAACTCTTGAATGTTCACAACCAGTATTAGCTTTATTAAACATCCCTCGAAGCGTTGCTGCTAGCTTGGTTACCTTTATATAAATCTTATTGTCGTGTAATTTTGCTTGAAACTTTTGCGCCGATGAAACTGTGAATAATTTGTTTCATAGAAAATTGCTTTGTACATGAATGACACCAACCGATCACATTCAGCATAGTGAAACCAGCATTATTACCTGCACGAATCTACCACATTGAGGCATTGCACAAGAATCTTTACTATAACACGAATGGTGTTTGTATGTCTGTGTGTATGAAGCCAGGGGTTAAAGATAATATAGAACATAAATCATTAGCAGCTTTTAGTATATGAACTTTTTAACAGTAGAACAGGCTTTTCAAAGCATTTTTAGTTAGCATGTATTGTCTCCTAGCTTGATTTTTTTGTAGTCATGCAGACATCTTGCATGCCTGACTACGTTATATGAATTTAGACTACGGTTACCAGATCAGCTTTGGGAGGCAACACTTCTAAAATGGATGTATTAGATTCCGTAGCCTTGTCCGCGTACTGATGCCCATATTTTAAATACCAGATAGTACGAAAAGGTTTTTCTCTTTCATATGGTCTTAATGCTAACAAAATTCACCAGTGTATCTTTCGGAGACCTTTTAAAACAAATAAAACCTGCCACATACATACTCGTAAGATATCCACCACCAATACTACTGGCTGTGGTCCCATCAACGATTATTAGAATGTCTAGAACCAACTAAATAAACATCAGTAATCACTTTCAGCTGGATGGGCTCTCCAGCTAAGTCAACATAAATAAGCTATCAAATCATGGAAGACTAAGGGACATGACAATGCAGAGACATAGTTGCCTTCTATCTGAGCCTCATAATCAATTTGTTGAAAATAGCGATACTAAAAATGTAGGCGATGTCTGTCTTATTTTTGTCATTGAAATTGAGTCAAAACCAACATACAGAAAACTGAACTAGAATAATTGACTAGAATCATTTGCTACACTGCAAAATCTGAAGATAGGCATTCGCTTTGCAGCAGTTTTAAGGTACATTTAAACGTATAGTTATCAATTTTTGTTGTCTGTTGTGTGTCTGTCATTCGTTATGTGTCGTAAAAATTCGCATTCTGATGGTTTTGGACTATCGGAGATTGCATCCACTAGCTTTACATCAGCGCGATGTACCACTGAGCTATACAAGGTATATTGATAAAAGACGTTAGCATATAGCGTATCCACACGCTAATTGATGTATTATTTGAAACTATGAATTCTATTAACTCTATGAAACTCAATGCTTTTTCGTGTTTTCTTGAACTTCTACTTTTGGTTTTTTAAAAGGCTCAATTGCTATATCCGGGTCAACGCCAATGCATTTCACTTTGCTTAATATATTTTCAATGAAAATGGCAAATGTTTTTATATGTTAAATACAAATCAATCTTCTGTCCAAAGACCTAGTTATTACCCGGGCAATGTATGGTTAATGATTAACATATCATGACATTAATATATGAAATAGATATTCAGTTTTACCAACCCTTTGATTTCTGTAAATATCAACCTATTAAATATAAAGTAGCTCTTTGCGGCTCATGCCCACCACCTTGAGGACAACAACGTTAACTGCCTATAATACAGCTAATCATTGGCTGTGTATGTCCACCATAGACCTATTACCTATACTAGACTGGGCAATCCAATGCATTACGGCTCAGCATTGTGTCCTACATAAATAGCTGCATGCTTCGCGACGTAACGTCAACGCTTTGTTCACTTGCAGCTGGTCAGGCAAGCGAGTCATCATTGTTTACATTGAAAGAATGACAGAGACAGCTTTGTTGCTACATGTAATTTGACATAACTACTAAAGTACACAAGATATTGGTTTAAAATTTTAGATGCAAAGCTTATACACTATGCATTTCCTACCCTGAAAATTTGTAAACACAAAGTTGAATATTTCATATGTAAAGTGCCAGTAAAAAGGCATATTGATCTATTCAAAAAATATTGCAAAATTGTCAATGTTGCCCTATGCTATGGGCTAACATGTCAGCTAGCTAGGTGTACAAACTGATTTCAAATGCATACACACTAGTAAATGGTACACTGATCGCAGTCTGCCATGAAAATAAATGTTGGGTCTTAGGTGTTGTGCAAACAGCATCAGAAAATAGGTCTATGTTCACTTTGTTGCTCTGTTCACTTTGCCTAGTCCAGGCCATAGTTTTAAGTAGGAAGCCATGGAGAGTGGCGCAACTACCAGCACTGGAAATGATTCGAAGGTAAATTTTACTCCAATTGTTTTCAAGTGTGGTTGTGAGAGGTACCTAGATATGAAGAGCAAGAAATCTTGCGGATTTTTCCGAGATATGCATACAAATAATAGTTTTTTCCAAAATGTTTTTGGAAAAACGAAGAAAAATTCATGTAGAAATTGACGATGACTTCCAAGATTATTTGGAATCAAGCGAACGGCTGGAAATCGATTTGTCAAAATCTGTCTCGGACATAGTGGAGTACATTGGTAGGTAAATACAACCAATTCCTCCAAATTTTATACAAAAAAAGAGATCTGGCACACATTGCAGCCTTGCTGCATGTGCTAAACTGCATGACTGTCCATATGATTTAGGTATGTACATGTATTTTGGTATTAGCTACTTTCACTTATTGTTAGTGTATAGAACAGATATACAGGAAGCAGAGTGGCTTGAAATAATACTGCAACAGATCAGTGCGATGTAGGTAAATTTATTTTACGGTTGATACATATACTTTTTATATTAATATTAGCATCTGATATTTATTTAGCAGGTTATGTGGTACGGAGCTTAAAACTTAACTGCAATGACTGCACCAGCATTATAGCCTCCTGTCCAGGCTTACGCACCAGGGATGATGCGACACTAATCAGTGTAAAAGATAGAGGTGGTCTGTTTACACCTCATCCTGTCATCACAAAGATATGTCTAGGCTCAGAGCAAATCACACCGCAGTGTGTCGACTTACAAGGAATCACTGCAGACATACACAAGCTGGTGGTCACTAAGACTTTTTTATTGGTTTTAAAAAGCAATTTGCAGCAGGAATTTCCATGGTCAAATCACAGCGCAGCGTTAGTTGAAACTAACACATCCAGATATGTCAGAATTAGAATTCACCTCGAGGCTACAAAGGTAGCAACTAACAAGAGTAATCTTAGATCAAAGCTCAGCGGACTGGTCATCTTTAGTCATGTGTAGCCTGTCACAATATGTCTAGAAAAGTGTACCATTTGTCGTTTGTTTTCTATGATTTTTTCTGATGCTATTTGTATAACACCTAAGACCCAACATTGATATTCATGGCAGACTGCGTCGCAGTCTGCCATGAATCTAAATGTTGGGTCTTAGGTGTTATACAAAGAGCATTATTGCAAATAGCATTTGCAAAATATCATTGCAAATAGCAACAAATTTCAAATGCATACACACTGGTAAATTGTACACTGATCGCAGTCACTGCGATCAGTGTACAGTTTACCAGTGTGTATGCATTTGAAATCAGTTTGTACACCTAGCTATCTGACATATTAGCCCATAGCATAGGGCAACATTGATAATTTTGCAATATTTTTTGAATATATCAATATTCATTTTTACTGGCACTTTACATAAGAAATATTCAACTTTATGTAGACAAGTTTGCAGGGTAGGAAATGCATAGTGTATAAGCTTTGCATCTAAAAATTTAAACCAATATCTTGTGTACTTTAGTAGTTATGTCAAATTACATGTAGCAACAAAGCTGTCTCTGCCATTCTTTCAATGTAAACAATGATGACTCGCTTGCCTGACCAGCTGCAAGTGAACAAAGCGTTGACGGTACGTCGCGAAGAATGTGGCTATTTATGTAGGACACCGTGGCTTCGCATTGTCCAGTCTAGTATAGTTAATAGGTCTATGATGTCCACAATGGAAAAACTCTATTATCTTCTTGCCTACATAGTGACTAAGATTGATTGGTTGAAAATATGTGAAGCCATTCTAAATATTTGTGACACGCGATTTGTGAGTCATCGACTATCGTAAATACCTTTTACAGTGAAGTTGATACAATAACCAGTGTGTTTATTCTGCCTTTTTGCCTACTTCACTCTACTGCGTTCGCTGAAAACAAAATACTTAACTACCTTGTGTAAGTTCCTAATACGTATTTTTATTACTCAGTCTAAATTTGTAAGAGAATTCATGTAGAAAAAGCTATTTATAGCTACTTTTTAGATTTAGTGAACTTTTCACGCAAAAAGTAATCACACATAGCAAGTCTTTAACATGCATTATATGTAAGGTCTATTAAACGGAGTTGATTGGTTACAGCAGAGTCATGGATAGACTCAATAAGTGGATGGTCGGGGGTGGCTTGATCGCGAGCCTCGCTCTCTGTTACTTCGGGAAGAGACTTTCAGAAAACTACCGGTAAGAGATGATGTACATGTTGCTTTATCGCATCAGTTTGTATGCGGTTGGTGAGAGTTTTACCCTGGAGTTGCAAGGTATATTTTTGGAGTTGTCTAATCCTGAGATACAGCAGCATATTTAATAGAAACTCTAGAAAGAAAGTTTTAGTATGGAGTAATATGTGGATCTTACAAAGTGATATATATATAGTGATATGAAGTGATGTATAGATCATAAAAGGAAACTAAAGGTAGAGTGTTGTGATTATTGAGAGTCGTGGTTTAACATGTAATATGTTATTATGATAATAATTTATAATGGTAAAGTTTGATAATAAGCTGTTCAACTATCAAAAAACAATATAAAGACAATACATATAATATTAAAATACATTTTATATAATATTAAAAGCTTTGCGGGTAATATTAAAATTTTACATACAATAATAATAGGCAATATATAATATTTAAACAATATAAAAAATATTATATACAATATTAAAAAACGATATATAGAATAATAAAAGACAATATGACATTAAAGACATGACATATGCAACATTAAAAGAGAAATATCTTATATATATATTGCATATTATATATACTAATATGTTTGCCAGACCCGAGCACTGTGAGAGGTCATCATGAGTAATCAGTACATGTGTATATAGAAAATTAACCCGCGAAACAGTGAATTGCTTCAGCAGTTGAGCGCGAAGTGGAAAACGGAGGGTGTGAGTTCAATTCCCATCCCAGGCAAATTTTTTCTTAACACTCTTAGCATGGTTTCAGACAGATGAATGAATGAACAGTGTTTTTTTGTAATGATAGATGATAATATATTAAAGGAGAATAAATAGTGAGAATAAAGAGACAATATATACAAGGCAATTTTTAGGAAATGGTGTGTAAATATTTAATTGTTTATACTACTTTATAAGGACATGTGTATTATAATTTGATATCACACAAAACATTTTTATCTCAAATTTAATAACCTATAGTTGCTGTATTATTGCTTTTACATGGTATTATTTTGTAATATATTTAATTTTATCATGTTATATTAACGTATATTGTATTTACCCAGTATCACTATACTATTGTATCCTTTACAATATATTACTTTATAACTATATACGTACATTATAATTTTATAATGTATAGCATAATTTAATGTAATTATAATGATGTACATTATGCTATACATTATATATTATAATGTATAGCATATTATAATACTATATTATACTAAACTACTTTACCTCAAACTATATTACATTTAACTATATCTGGTTACTAAATCATTGTGTTTGCATAACATTTATATTAATATGTATACCAATTTGTGTTAAATTTATTTTATTGTGCTATATTAAATTATACTTTACTGTTTTGTATGAGTCATAGTATTTCTTCTATAAATTTATTGTTTTGAAAAAATATAGAGAAAAGTTGGAATATAGATTATTATATTATAACTCCAACAAAATGTTATTATAATACTATTGTAATATTTTTATATGAATAAATATGATTATTATTATAAATAAAATATAGAAGTTCTGGAGAGATGAGAGGTGTAGCTACGGAGAGCTCCACACAAACCAGTCCACTAGCTGCAGATGACAAAGCTGCACCTGAAACAAAACCAACCAGTACTATGCCAGAGAGAGTTGTTTGGAGGTCCAGGTTAGTACAAAAATAAGTCTAGTAGTTTACTATGGTGTAATGTATGAATTATACATATATAATACATTATATTAGCTTATATTGTATTTGCACAGTATTACTACACTATTAGATCATTTACACTATTTTTCTTTATAATTAAATACATTATAGTTATATTGTATAGCATAATTATAATGTTAATGTAATTATAATTATAATACAATGAAGAGAAAAGTTGGAATATAGATAATTATAAATTAATTAATATAAAATATTATTATAATACTATTATAATACTATTATAATATTTTTATATAAATAAATATGATTATTATTATAAATAAAATATAGAAATTCTGGAGAGATGAGAGGTGTAGCTACGGAGAGCTCCACACAAACCAGTCCATTAGTGGCAGATGATAAAGTTGCATGTGAAACAAAACCAACCAGCACTATGCCAGAGAGAGTTGTGAGGAGGTCAAGGTCAGTACAAAAATAAGTCCAGTAGTTAATATGGTGTAGTGTATGAATAATACACATATAATATATAATAAAACACCCTTTTGTAGAATGTGACATATAATTAAAGAGGGGGAAAAAAACAATACAATATTTTATAAAAATGAAATTATAAAATTATATAGTATAATGCAGTGCAGCATAATATAGCCCAGTAATAATACATTGTTGTATCATATATATGATATTACTTTATTATTTATTACATATCATAATACTATATTATAATATAATTTTTTTCAACGTACGTGTATCAAACTATCTATAGCTGTTAAATTATTGTGTTTACACTGTATTGTTTTGTACAATATTTAACCGTGTTATATTAAATTCAACTGTATTATTTTATATGGTGTCATAGGGATTATTGCATAATCTTATTGTTATACAAAAAAAAGAGATTAGATTTAATGAGCTATATTTGGTTCTATCATTTTTATTAAGTTATGTTGTGCTATTCCATATGATGTCATAGTAAATAATGTATAATGTCACAAGTTTGAATAGGGAAATTGAAAAGTGATGGTGCTTAAATTACTTTTTGTAGTAACTCTGAAAAGCGGACAGAATTTTCCAATGTGAATTCCGCGACTCAGACTTCCGCGAGCCACCGAGGAGGCGACAACAAAATTCTCACAACTTCATCAACAAATACGGTATCGCCACAAAAAGTTAAAACCCAAGTAATCGGTACCAGTAACCATCAGAACAGCGACGAAGCTAGCATTCAAACATTCGAAACATGGAAGACATTTTTTACCAGCAAGGATGGCGCTGCGCAAACCACGCCGTCTCCACAGAGACACGTCGGAACGGTTACAGTGATCAGAAGACGGCAAGTTCTTACGCAAACAGAGTTGCCTACAGAAGATGAAGCAGAGAAGTGTGCACCAACACCAGAAATAGAATCTGCTGCAAAGTCACCTGCCAGTGTTGTTCTTAGAGAGAAGTTATATCGTAGGTTAAGGAGAACAACCTTAGCAGACCAAAATCTGCTTGAGGATATCAGAGCCGATAAAGACGATAGTTAATTTTGTTTGTTTGTGTTGTCCATAACGTTATTCAACTCTTGATTATATGATGCTATTTCATGCTCTACTTCACTGTAAATATATTATAACTTAATCTCTAAAAAAACATTATCTGAATCAGAATCTACAAGAGATTATTGAGGAGTTTTCTACTTACGCCAGCACCCTGGTATGCTAAAATCTAGCCCTCTAACAGCTACTGAGAGGATAACTCCTAAATTTCTAGAACTATTAGTCACAACCTGCTAAAGCTTGTGCTCAGCTTTTTTGCTTGCATCTGAGGCTTATAATCACTTAAAAACTTTAAATAGCTTTAGTAAAATAAGTGAATTCTATAATTGCTAGAAGTGAATGACTCTCACAAATTTAACTAAATCATTCTTGTTTCATTTTTTCTTTTGTAGAGGTGAATGTGCAGGCTATTATCAGTATTCCAGGCTGTATAATTTTAGCTATTTTCGTTTTATCAAGTGACGTCTTTAATTTGAACCAAGTTGCCAGAGATTGTCAACTTTGCTTGATTGATAAACAATGGGTGTATAAATGACAATATTCAAACTGCTGCAAAATATTGAATCTTTGGGGGTACAATTGAGAGGACAATGGTTCTTTACTTGAGACACACTGACAGTTGTTTTCTAAATAAAACATTGCAAGACTGAATGTCAGATTAGTTGGTTTTTATTAAAGAGATAAATGATGCTATAATTTCTATAGTAGAGGATACGCTAGGAGAGATTTTGAAGCCAGCGAAAGTCACAAAGAATCAATACAATTGTAACTAAAGGGGCAAACACCAACACGTTAGCCAGATAAATTGCTATGGATTTTTTCTACAAAAAAGATGTGATGGATAAGTTAAAATGATAAAATAACCATAAAGAGGAGAGATCATAGTTTTTTTGACAGAATAAAGCTGAGTTATAGAGTCTGCTCTCAAATACACACAAATTATGACTGGCTATACTTCAAACAAGTAAACAGTACTAGCTGGAAGAATTCTTCACGGTCGTAGAAAGACTACTACAGCTCATCGTATTTGTGGTGATTAGGTACACTTTGTAATAGCAGCTATTTTGGGACTGCTAAAATTGCATCTTCCACGACATTAGAAAAATTCAATGAAGAACTTGAGCTATCTTAGGAAAGACTGCATAAAAAACAAGTTAGCAGACTTGATATCATTGGCACTACATTTGGCCAACTGCCAAAATATACCAGAGCTGTTCAGAAATTCTATTCCCTAAAGTCAAGTTGATTGCCATATTTGTTTTTGCTTGAATTATGTTTTTTGCACTTTCATGAAAAGCATTTCTTTTTTGGAAATTATATTGATATTGATGCCAAATAAAGTTATAAAAACATTATCAATGGGAATGCGGGTAGAAACACGTTAGATGATGGATGAAAATTTGATGGACAAATCAGTTGTAAACAGTAATCTTAAATCTATAGGATTAATCTGACACAAATCTCAAAGATTAAGGGTATTATTTTTATTTCTATTTACAATACTAATTACCTGCATAGTTTCTGGTATTATTGGTGTGTTGTTGAGTCGTGAATATTCCATAATTATGTTTGAGTGACAACATATGAGTATAAACTGTACTTACATGTCTCTAAAATGGACCAGAAAAGATGGTGTTGTAAGACCAGATTTTGTCAACTAATGAGGGAAAAGCATCAGTTGCATAAATAGACACCAGCCTAAAACTAACCAAGCGAATGGCAGGCTAATGAGGAAAGGAAGTTCTTTGATTAAGACAACCACTCAGAGGCAAAATACAAAACAGCAGAGATGTGGATGACATAAAACAAACATGAAAAACAATGATTATTCAGCAATGAGAGATCAAAAAACAAGGCTTGTAGATTGTATGTTTATCAAAACACATCAATGTAAGATTGTGACTTCACACTTGCTATTTGACTGCCATAAAGTGCATTTACTTCCATGTATGTCATTCAGGAAAGCACATGCGTGTATGGAGGTTCAGTAACGAAAGGTCTGTATGGTACAGAGCAAGCCATTCTTGAATAGAGTCTCAAAATGTTTTGTCAAACACTTAGTTATATTCTAATACGGATTCTTTTTAGGTAACTCTCCAGAAGTACATAAACACAAATCGTCTGGAGAGAGAAACATAGCATTAAATATTTGTGTAGTAGGTACGTCCATTTGTAGAAAGTATATCCTTTGGGGTTCGTTTAAAACAATTTGGCGCATCTGACAAAAATATGGTTTAGCTTTCGGTTGGAGTCGTGTACCTCTACAGGCTATTTAGCCATTGGTTGATTTTGGAGGATTAAAATGGCTCAAGTTAGCTTGAATCTATTAAGTTCAATGTCCACTTTAAAGTATGTAAAACTTGAATGTTTTATCTTAGTACTAGTACCCTAGCAGTCTAGTGTGTCGTGAGAGATTGGCAGTTACCCAGATGAAGCACGGAGAATAAGTATGTGAACAAATGTTCTTGAAAGCAGAGAGGTGGTTGATTAGTGTGGGTGTTAGAGCATTCGTCTACTAAACTGAATGTCATGATTTTGAGTCCTGAAATGCTCTCAACTTTCAACTCTAACTTTGGACAAAATTATTAAGGTCTGCAGGATATTTGGTTCCTTTTCAAATGACATATTATACAGCGACCAATATTAGAGCAACTGCAACTGGGGGAAACTTTTGGTTGTTAATATTTTTGTCTGTTCATTATAGCTTGTATACGAGAATGGGCGGTTTGTTTAAATACTATCACTTTTGTTTCCGTTTCTGTTTATCACTTTTGTTTCCGTTATTGGTTGTAAGGCCCCTGCGCGCTGTAGGTACCGAAGTAGTCCAATAAAGCTAATCATATGACAATCACATGGCATTGATAAAATAGTAAATTTTATCGAATCGTTGTATTACAACGAATCATTGTAAGATTAATCTGGGAGCCACAGGCCATTTTCTTGTCAACAGGTAGCAGAAGATGAGGTCTATGGTAACGTAATACTTTTAGCATACTTATAACCTGGTCATTATTAATCCTACCTCTATTTTATTTAATAAGCTAGGAGTAATTGGCTATTAAGAGGCGAGTAGCAATACAAAAATAAAATTTTCTTACGCCGTGAGCAATCCTTCGAATCAGCTAATCGGAGCCGCAGACCTACATTCACGTCATATTGTAGTACGGGGGTATTAGCTTATGTCGATGGCAATTTGGTTTGTAGTCTGTTTCCAGTCTGGTCCAGCGACTATCAGTATTGGTAGTGGCAGTCTATAACTTTAATTCACAATTTATACTGATTTCCAAATATAGCTATCATGGATTGCATAATTCACTATAATCAAATACCAAATTCTATTGAGCTAATAAGTCTTAGTAATTGCAAAAACCAATAATCTAACATTGTTGCTAGCTGTGGAGCACCATCTACAAAAGTAGTATGTAGAGAGCAGATCTACACAAAAAAGTGACGGATCCAGCGGGGGGATAGAAAAAGGGGGTTGTGAATTAAATTGGCTAGGGGTGTAGATTGAATTGCGTGGAGTTGAATGAGATGTTGGGGTTTGGGGGGAAATTGTGGTGTAGAGTAGGGGGTTGAATTCGAGGGGGTATGGATCCGCTCCCGGCGTAATCGGCGGATTATCTGTGGATGAGTCATCCGATTAGTGGGGGATGAGTCATCCAATTAAACGTGGATTATCGCGGGATTAGTCGGGGGAATCGTTGCGGATTAGTCGGCCGAATCGTCGCGGATTATCGGTGGATTAGTGGGGGGTGAATATCTGGGACATCGAGGGCTGGTTGGTTTTCCGGAGTGGATCTCGCGGATTATCGAGGAGAGCGAGAGATTACCGGATGAGTGAGGGGGTTAATATCTGGGACACTGAGGGGTTGATTTTCCGGAGATTGTTATATATTTGAAACATTGAATATCTATGAGAAAGTGTTTATGTACAAAGTTATTTTTTGAAGATTTGATGATTTTGTAATGTTGAAGCTCTTGAATGGTTAAGAATTTTAAGGAATTTATTTTCGGTTTTTTTTTTGTATTTTTTTGTATGTAAGATTGAAATTTGTTGGAGAAATTAATATGTTGAATGAAAGATCAGTTTTATTACAAAATTATTCACTTTAAAAGATATATTTATATGTATTATTCATTATTTCCATCATCATTTTGTTTCAATAAAAATAAAATAGTTTATGTTTAACTTGAAATATATGAAAATGTTCAAGTAGATAGGACACAATAAAGATAATATAGTATAAATGAAACATTGAATATATACATAAGAAAATGTTCATGTACAATCTTTATAACGAAGTTTGTATCGAGTTGTTTATCATTCACTCATCGTCATCGGAAATATCTATGATAGCAGATTCTTTTTTGCATTGTGAACTCTCGTAAAATCTGCTTGCTTCTTCATGTCCCATGACTACTACATCGTAGTATTCGCGAGTATTGTGAGATGTTACTAGTCCCTTGTATATAATGATACCCGGATAATTTTCTTTCAACGAAAGGGCATATCTCGAAGGCATCGTTAAAGTTCCTTGAACTTCCTCTCCATCAACTTTGGTTGAAAATGCTACAGTTGGTACCACATTCACCTTGCCTTCAGCATCTTTGTATTCACTTGTTCCAACATTGTGATAGTAGAAAATAGATGGTGCTTTGAACTCCTTGAGAAGACGAGTCTCGAAAAGTTGTATAAGTTTTTCAAGTCTCTTCGATCTCAGATTGGCTAGAGTGCGTTTCATGTCCAAGGGAGTTGAGGTTCCTTCTGTTACTCGTCTTAAGTCATGGTAACTTCCCTGTCCATTACTCTTAGGTTTTAATCCAAGATATACCATAATACTTGGATAAGTCAGCGATTCATCTAGAAATCGTTTTGGAGCAAATACAGCAGTAGATTTAGTAATCCCATTTTCCACATAGTTGAAGTGAATGATACAGCACGCTCCATGGATCGAATGAGCTTCTTCCGTTTTTGTCACCTCCATAATCAATCCTACTGAAAGGTCTGTCATTTTCTGCAGTGATTTTGCCTCCATTAAAGTATCCTTACTTAATGTTCTTAACTTGTCTGCCACATCTTTTGCCCTTTGCTCCAAATTCGTTTCGATTTGGTTGGATTTCTTCTTCTTCGTTGGAGGAGTCGTGTTAGAAAGAGTTACAGGTGAAATTCTCTTTTTCGTCATCTTCACTGAACTATTCGATCCAGGTTTTATCACTCCAGATTGAGTATTATTCTCCATAGTTGTGTAGTGTGTTAATTCTCTGAGTTTGAATGAAGAACTGATATCGTTTTAGTAAAATTCTGCTGGTTATATACAATTCTCCTCATCAAATGATTAATGAGTTTTGATAAATTTAGCTGCATCATCCATAATATCAGAAGACTTTTCGCGAAATTGAAAATCGCGAAATTCAATTTCGCGAAAGTTGACTATATAATATATATAATGTGTAATTTCGCGAAATCCAATTTCGCGAAATTCACTTTCGCGAAATTCAATTTCGCGAAAGTTGACTATATAATATATATGTGTAATTTCGCGAAATTGGATTTCGCGAAATTCACTTTTCGCGAAATTCAATTTCGCGAAAGTTGACTATATAATATATATAATGTATAATTTCGCGAAATCCAATTTCGCGAAATTCACTTTCGCGAAATTCAATTTCGCGAAAGTTGACTATATAATATATATGTGTAATTTCGCGAAATTGGATTTCGCGAAATTCACTTTTCGCGAAATTCAATTTCGCGAAAGTTGACTATATAATATATATAATGTATAATTTCGCGAAATCCAATTTCGCGAAATTCACTTTCGCGAAATTCAATTTCGCGAAAGTTGACTATATAATATATATAATGTGTAATTTCGCGAAATCCAATTTCGCGAAATTCACTTTTCGCGAAATTCAATTTCGCGAAAGTTGACTATATAATATATATATAATGTGTAATTTCGCGAAATCCAATTTCGCGAAATTCACTTTCGCGAAATTCAATTTTCACGAAAGTTGAGTGAGACAAGATGGATTAGAAGAGATTTATAACTTTTGTCCGGGTTCCACCTCCTTGAACTTGACTAGTATAAATACAGCTAAGTTTGATGGGCTCACCATTATCGAGACTTTTTTCCTGGAGTTATTATACATGAAATTCTCAGATCTTCGAACTATTTCTTTACCTAACTGGATTATATATCTCACAAAAGTTTGGATTAATTCTACAATTTGGATATCTACGTATAATCTTCTCTCAGAACTTTGGATTATATTTCTCCGAACTAACTGGATTATATATCGCACAAAAGTTTGGATTAATTCTACAATTTGGATATCTATGTATAATCTTCTCTCAGAATTTTGGATTATCTCTGTTTCACTGGATTATATTTCTCCGAACTAACTGGATTATATATCTCACAAAAGTTTGGATTAATTCTACAATTTGGATATCTATGTATAATCTTCTCTCAGAACTTTGGATTATCTCTGTTTCACTGGATTATATATTTCCGAAATTTGAATACATCAAGGAAATGTATCCGGCATCTTCCCATTCAGAAGGAGACTGGAGCAAATCTGATGAGGTGAGTTGATTTACAATAATTGGTGGAAAAAATTTTTAATGAATGAATAAATGTAGAGAGAATAGTAAAATGAGATTTTTAATTCTTGGCAGCTGGAAATCTTCCTCAAAGATGTTCAAGCTTTCACGAGAGCATAATTTAATTTCATCGGAAAATTCTGCTCCTTCCACTTCAATTGATAATAGAGAAAGAAGCAGAAGTAGGGAAAGAAGTGTATCATCCGTTTCAGCTAATAAATATATCTGCTTAGAATGTTCGACTTCATTTAACAAAAAATCAATCCTCAAAAGACATGTTAAACACATTCATCTCCAATCGAATGAAAGTTCAGAATCGTTTACAACATCAACTAATGATTCTTCGGAACAATATCACGAATATGATGATGAAGATGATGCCTCGATTATTATACAAGTTTCTAATCCCCCTTTCATTTTCGAAAAAGTAAAGATTGTTTCTCATCATTCTTCATTTCGTTCTGCTTCAACTCAAATTGGAAGAGGAGATCTTAGACGATCTAAGATAACAGTAACTCCTATTACTCGAAATCTTGCTGATGATGAATCCGATGAATCAGATGTATCAGAAGAAGAAAATACAAATGAAATCGAAGAAAATAGATATTTATCTGATCAACCTACAAATCAAATCGAAAGAAACGAAAATGAAGTGGACGCTGATGATGACAATTTAGTTGGTATTAATGATAGAGTCGAGCCCATCGTTCCTATCGAAAATGAAAGAGAACAAGTTAATCAGGATATCATTCCTGTTAATGATGATGAGGCATGGGATGAGTTAATAAGAAAATATTGGAATGCTATGAAAACAAAAAGACGACGAGGAAGAGTTGTTGAAACGTTAAACGTAAATTTATGGAATGGAAATATTCCTCAAGCAGAACTTCCAACTCCAAACCATTTGGAAAGAATATGGAACGAAATGTTGACAACTTGGAATGGGTTACAAACAAGAGCTAAATTAAATTGTAGTGTGGGATGCATTCTTGAACATAAAGCCTCAGGAGAATTAAGATATTTTCATGCTTCATCGAATAATGCTACAATTTTCAAAAAAGCAAAACTGATTACAACAAGACAGGAACTACAGAATTTTTTTGAAGAATTGACAAGACAAGATCTTGCTGCTATAGCGATTCGAGAACGCCCGAATACAGCTTGGAAATTGAATGTAATTACCAATATTTCATTCTATTTCTATAAATTGATTGGAATGGGGCAAATAGGAGTGGCTTCAGATCTTCCGTCTCACATTCTTAACAATCGACATGTAATCACTATGAGCTGCACTCCTTACACAGACAATCTCTGTTTCTTCAGATGTTTAGCATTGAAGGAGATGTGTGAGTGTTCAAAGCGATGTAGTTGCACCAGACAAAGACCAAAACAGCAACTTGTGAAGATGCTATTTCAAAAGTACTCGAATCACATTTCTTCTCCTTCCTCATCCTCCAAAGATCTGATGAAGAATTTTCCTGGAATTGAGTTAGGAGACTTAATTTCTCTTGAGAAGTGTTTTGACATCCGTATAACCGTATTATCTCTGAATGCTGATGAAACCTCAACAGTCATCTGGACATCGACCCAAAAAGAGGGAAAGGAACTCTTCCTCGATTTGCAGAACTCTCATTTCAGTTTCATCAAGGATGTTAATGCTTATACTAAAGGGTTTAGTTGTCCTTCCTGTGAAGTGAGCTTTACAAAAAGAGGAAATTTCAAGAAACATAAATGTAGTCAAGAAACAGTAACAAACTTCATCTTCGAAGGAGGAAAGTTTAAGGCAACACCTACAATTTTCAAACAACTGAAACGAGAGATAGGAATATCCGTGGCTGAGGAAGATACTTATTACCCTTTTTTAATCACCTATGATATCGAGTGTTATCTTCCAAAATCCGACCTTCCACCAAATTCCAATTCGGTTACATTCACATCGAGACACGAATTGATGAGTATATCAGTTTGTTCAAATGTACCCGGATTTAAGGATCCAAAGTGTTTTGTAAGTGAGGGAGATACTGATTCTTGTATATCTTTTTTTGTTCAGTTTATTTCCCAAATTGCTGATGAAGCCCGGGATATCCTTGAAAAAAAACTTTACTACATTAGACAGATGATGAAGGCAAAAGCTGAAAAGCAAGGAAAAGTTGAAGAAAGATTTAAATTCTGCAAATTTTCCAATCCTCGAGTATACCATTCAAGAGAGGGATTTCGTCATTTATTTGAACGTTTCGACAAATTCATCTCATGTATTCCGATTCTAGGATTTAATTCACAAAACTACGACCTGAATGTGATGAAAGGACCTCTACTTCGATGTCTTCAAGACACAGAAGATGAAGATTTTGATTTTGTAGTGAAAAGAACAAACAAGATGAGCTGTATTCAATCAAGAAGATTCAAATTCTTGGATATTTCCAACTTCATTGCTCCAGGATTTTCCTATGCAAAGTATCTCAAAGCTTTCAAATGTTCTCAACAAAAAGGATTCTATCCTTATGAATATATGGATGATCTTGAGAAGTTGAAACAACCGTTTCTACCACCTAAAGAATGCTTTTACAGTTCTTTGAGAGATGAACATATTTCGGATGCTGATTATGAAATCTGTTTAAACATTTGGAAACAAGAAAAGATGAAAACGTTAAAAGATTTTCTAGTATGGTACAACAATCTCGATGTAGTACCATTTGTTGAAGCTGTAGAAAAACAAAAAAAAGTTTACAGAACCATGGGAATCGATATGTTGAAAGACGCCATTTCACTTCCTGGATTGGCGGTAAAATGGATGTTGAAACTTTCAGATTCACCTCCTCATCCTATGAGTTCTCATCATCAGACAATCTCATCACATCATTTCAAAACTTGTCAACCTGTCTGTCTGATCAAGGAAAACGATAAAGATATTTACTTTACCATCAAGGACAATAACGTAGGTGGACCTAGCATTATTTTTCACAGACTTCATGAGTCGAAGAAAACACTGATTCGAGAAAGAAAGTTTGGAAAGGAATCCAAACTTTGTGAACTTATTCTAGGAGTTGATGCAAATGCATTATATTTGTGGAGTATGATGCAAGAAATGCCTACTGGAAACCCTAGAATAAGGCGATTCGAAAATAGATTTGCATACACTCATCCTCGAAAAAATAGCAAGGCTGCTCATGGATGGTTACAATTTTTGACTTGGAAGGACAATATTCAAATCTTACATGAAAACAATGATAAAGAATTTAGAATTGGACAACATAATCTTCCTGTTGATGGATATTGTGAAGAATCGAATACAGTGTTTCAATTTCATGGGTGTTTCTGGCATGGACATAAATGTAACAAGACCAAAGGAATAAGTATACATCCATATAAGAATCGACCCATGAGTGAAGTTCTGGAGGAAACGAAAAAGAAGGAAGAATATGTTAAAGAACTTGGATATCGTTTAGTAAGAATCTGGGAGTGTGAATGGGACAAGATGATTGAGGATAACACCGAGATTAAGAACTTTATTAGTATCTTCAACGAAGAGTTTTATCCTTCCAATTCCTTTGCCACCGAGGATGAGATTATTCAGCAGATTATAAAAGGGGAGATATATGGATTCATTGAATGCGATATATCTGTTCCTGAAAACTTATACGAAAAGTTTTCAGAAATGAGCCCCATTTTCAAGAATACATCTTTGAATAGAAATCATCTTAGTGAAAGTATGAAAGAATTTGCTGAAAAGGAAGGAATGCTACCTCAAGAACAACGAACTTTGGTGGGGAGTATGTTTGGACAAAAAATTTTACTACTCACCACTTTAGCAAAATGGTATCTTAATCATGGGATGATTATAACCAAAATATATCAACTCATAGAATACACCCCTAGAAGAGTTTTCAAGTCATTTGGAGAATCTGTCTCAAATGCTAGAAGAGCTGGTGACAAAGATCCTGACCAAGAGTTGATAGCCACAACCAATAAACTCATTGGAAATTCATCGTACGGGAAAACAATCCCTGAGAAATTAAAACATCGAAATGTCAAGTATATTCAAGGAGATTATGAAGCATCCTTGAGAATACGATCACACAGATTTGAATCTTTGGAGGAAATCGATGATAGCTTCTATGAGTTGACTCAACACAAGTCTTCGGTTAGTAGTATATATTTATTATCTTATTGATATAATTGAATCATAATGAAAAATTTACTTGGAGTAATATATGTAAAGGAATCTAATAAGACTGTATATATATATTTATTCAGATGAAGATGGATATACCTGTACATATCGGATTCTCCATATTACAACTGGCTAAACTTCGGATGTTGGAGTTCTACTATGACTTCATGGATAGGTAAGTAATCTCATTTGTATCTTGTAGAAAAAATATGTATAATGGTAAACATTTGAATAATAAATTTTTGAAATGAGAGTATTATAATACTAAGATAACAAGAATTAAGGATTGAAATTTTTTTATTTTAGATACTTCGACAGAAAGGACTTCCAGTATGTGGCGATGGATACAGATAGTGCCTACATGGCTCTTTCAGCACCTATGGATAATATCGTTAGAAAAGAGATCGCTGATATATACTACAAAGAATATGGAAAATGGTTTCCTAGGATGTATTGCGAACGACACGCGGATGATTTCCAACTCTGTAAATCTGATCCTACAAAGTTGTGGGAATTACAAAATTGTTGCAAAGAAGTATATCAATATGATATAAGGACTCCTGGTTTATTCAAAGTAGAATTTTCAGGTCATGGAATAGTAGCCTTAAATTCTAAGACTTACTTTTGCTGGAATGATGAAACTCATTCTACAAAGCATAGCAGTAAAGGATTAAGTAAAACTACGAATAGTTTTACAAAAGACACTTTTTTAAAAGTATTACAATCAAGATTTCCCAAGGAAGGGATAAACAAAGGTTTTGTAAAAAAAGACAATAGAGTGTTCTCATACACTCAACTTAGAACAGGATTAACATATTTTTATTCAAAAAGAAGAGTATGTAACGATGGAGTGAGCACAGACAGAATATATTTTAGCATAATTTTTAGAAGTGATTTTGTTGCTAAGTATATATGATAGTAGAGTTTTGCTCCACGATGTATTATTACTATAAAATTTTATTTTCTTCATTGACTCTTCTTTTCGTATATACAATATCAATAATATATAACTAAGCTCATATAAATTCAATATACTATCCAATGTAAAATCATTTCGAATGTAGACTTTCTCATAGTAACATGGCTCAAAACATTCTGATTAAAGATTTTGTCCCATTCGAGGTTGCAGAAATAATCCCGGATAACATCTTGGTTCAACTTGACGAAAATGAACAAATTCGTACACATCTCACCGAGGAATGTTTATACTACATTCTAGGAACAGCTGCTTTTAGAAAAGTTGTGTCATTGAAAAGATTAAAGTCCAACTGTGTCTGCAGTGCGATGGAATGCAGGGAATGTTTGGAATCAACAATATCTGTAAAAGAAATATCGATAACACCCTCAGATTTGAAGATGATCTTTGAATGGGTTGATCTTGAAGCTACCATTCGAGAAGGTAAAATTGGAAAAGAGGTTGATTTAGAATGGATTAACAGATTTATCGCGATCGATTTTAAAACGATGGAAGAAAAGATTTTTGAAACCATGCTTTGGAATAGAATTCGGCACTACATGACTCATCCTACACAACGTGAAGAAACGAAACAACTGCTCTTCAGAAGACTCCTTCATATAGCACAATTTCCATTAATCGGAGAAAGACTGGAAGAGGAAATCGAGCATGAAATTGATGATGTAATTATAGATGAAAAAACTGTTGGATGAAAATAATAAAAGATTCGGAATGTTATTAAGTCTACTCCTCTAGAATTCTCCACCATTCTTCAATTTAGCTCTGATGGTGAAGGAACCAAAAACGAAGAAAACAGAAACAATGTCGGTTATATTTCTAGAGGAGTTTATTCCAGCTCATCTTAAGGATGGACAATTATCAAGAGTGGTTGTAAAGAAAAACACAAAAAAATTCATCAGAAGAGTTACTGAAGAAACTTTTTACTATGTTATCGGATTCTATATCTATAAACGCTTCGTAACATATTTAGAAAGTCAGTGTAGATGCTTCGAGGGAGCTCAAGGATGTCAACATTGTATTAGAATAATGCAAGTACGATATGGAAATGAAGGATTGACTC
Source organism: Watersipora subatra (assembly GCF_963576615.1). NCBI lineage: Eukaryota > Metazoa > Bryozoa > Gymnolaemata > Cheilostomatida > Watersiporidae > Watersipora > Watersipora subatra. Next base: position 47,765,307 of record NC_088713.1, read on the forward strand.
GACAAGAACTTCATGAGACTTTTGCCGAACTCGATATTGGAACGTGTTTGGAATCTGCTCAAATCGGACCAAGGAGTGACAAAGTCCAACTATCATTATTATCCTCACTTGATTGGAACACACCTTCAAACATAATATTAACCGAATCAAGACTTTATCCATATTTGAGAGGAGAAGCCAATGATCAACAAGTTACAAATCATTACTTCAGTGAACTCCTACATATCAATGGGAAGAATTGATAAACATCACAGTTAGACTTTGCATAATTCTTTATATTTATTCACTTCATTTCCAAGAAGGATTGAGTCATCAAACAGAATTGAATAACTTTTTTGTATACTATTTCAAGATAATTTTGAAGAATGAACTATATATATTATATCGACATACTTTTTATTCATTTTCTTTGCCTACTTCAGTCAAGAGAGTAGTATTTTAAAAAGACACTATGACTATAATGAATTTGCACATTATAATATTTCTCATTTTACGGTTTACGGGAATAATAAATGGAAATCAAAGAATTCAATATGTTACCGATGCGAATAGCTGCTTAAGCAGAACGCTCAATGAATTTGAAGTTTCATTACTACTTCCATTCGAAGAAACTACTTTATATCACAAGAATAATGAAACATGTTGAAGAATATTTCCATCAGACTACTTTCATTGTGGTTATCCATTACCAGGCAATCACAGATTTGCATGTAAAGAACTACTAAATGAAGATGAAACAGATGGAGAAAACCTATACCTTAATCCTATAGTGTCAGCTTCATCGGAACAAGTTCTAACATATTCTGAATGTGAATATTCAGTTCAAAATTCCACAATCGATATTCTAATTGATTTCAAATTATTCTACAGAGGAGAATTATGTGGATATAACTTTACTCTTTCAATGTTGCAATGTCCTCCAGGATCGAATTTTCAAGATATTGACTTTATCTGTAATCTTCAGCCTATTTCAAATTCTACTACACCTAAAGATACCTTCATTTATGATAATATTGGAAAAAATGAAGGGTTAGATTTGTTACTTCCTGTTCAGTTTCTCAATTCTTTGGGAAAATCAACTCTTATTTTAGTTCTTCGATGTGACACAGAAATTGATGAAAGATGTATTCCAAAACTTTCCTTTTTAAAACGAATGACAGAATGATTTTGAATTTTTTGTAACATTTATAGTTTATATTTTATAATAAAAACTTATCTCTCATTCAACCAAATATATAACATTCTCCTCTCGCTCTCCTCGATAATCCGCGAGATCCACTCCGGAAAACCAACCAGCCCTCGATGTCCCAGATATTCACCCCCCACTAATCCACCGATAATCCGCGACGATTCGGCCGACTAATCCGCAACGATTCCCCCGACTAATCCCGCGATAATCCACGTTTAATCGGATGACTCATCCCCCACTAATCGGATGACTCATCCACAGATAATCCGCCGATTACGCCGGGAGCGGATCCATACCCCCTCGAATTCAACCCCCTACTCTACACCACAATTTCCCCCCAAACCCCAACATCTCATTCAACTCCACGCAATTCAATCTACACCCCTAGCCAATTTAATTCGCAACCCCTTTTTCTATCCCCCCGCTGGATCCGTCACTTTTTTGTGTAGATCTGCTCTCTACATACTACTTACAAAGAGCCTGAGAGATCCATAGAAAAAAGACTCAAGTCATCCCAATAACTCGCACAGCTTAAAGGTTGACTTGCAACAAAATTCACATTACAGCTATTTGGTATCAAAAGATTCACCCATGTCTTACTCTGTTGTGTTGTAGGTGCTAAATGTGTGGAAAAGTGATTACAAGCTCTTAAAAGCTCCAAAAAAAAAAGCCGCCGTAGATTGGAATCTCTTCAATTCTCTGATGTAGTCATGAAATTTGGTTATTGTCCTGTCACAATATGTTCTCACGTGAATTGAAAGGCCAATAAAAAGCTCAATATAAAACTTATCGTACAACTAGTTTATGACAAACACTTCGGGTTTTACCGAAGACCCCGTATCAAATATAGATGCTCGCTACTTTACAGTTTTGTTTCGGCTTGGTCTAATAGGCAAGTCGTAATCTGATCATGTGACCCAATACTTCACAAATAATTTCTGCAGCACTTTTCGATCATCACAAGTGACCAACAGGCTCGTCATGATTATCAGACAATGATATGTACTCCTTCGAGGTAAGATTTAAAACATTAAACGAATATTTACAGTAAGTTATAAGATATCACTGCTAAAAGTGACAGCGTTACAATGACGCAAAAAAACAATAGACATGGTTTTATTGAATGCGTGAAGTATATTTGTGAAAATATTTCGGCGAATAAGGTTGCATGAAACTGTGAACAGAAACTATCTCTCACAGCTACGTCACATTTGAGCCATTTTAGAAAGGGAATCCAAACTACGGTGGTCTCATGTGGCGGCAATTAACTGTTTGTTTTTTAGCTTTTAAGAGCTTGTCATCACATTTCCACATATTTTGCACCTACAACACATCAGAGTAAGACATGGTGAATCTTATGATATCAAATAACTGTAATGGGAATTTTGTTGCAAGTCAACCTATAACTCATGCAAAAACCATGCTGGATGTTGGATGAGGTTTGCTAGCGAATCGAAGTATCAGAGAGATTTTGAAGTTGCAAAGATTCTCAAACCTCCTGAAGAAATTAAGGTGAGAAATTAGCAAACTAATTTTACTTTGTCCTTCAATAAATAATCGAATGATTATCAATCAAGGGCTAGATGTATTGCTCTATTAAGGCATTCTGCATTCTCTTCACTTGGTCATTTATTTTTCAAAACAATGCAGCTAATTGTTAGACTATCATTTGTTGGTGTCACTCCATCAGTATTTAATGTCAAGGTCAATTATCAAGCACCAATATGGCAGAGGGCAATTTAATCATCAATCATGCTACCTTATCCCACAAATCATGGCTGGAGTAAAGACGATGATAGGATTTCTGTGCAGTGGTTTCCTGATGGACACAGAGCTATTCCCAGGCAGTTTGTACAATGGAATAGTTGCTCATGCAAAAAGAATAGATGTGAATGCCGATGCTCTTGCAAAACTGCATCTTTAGTTTGCGCAAGTCTATGTGGCTTTGTAGACTGCAGTAATGTAATGAGCGACGAGATTGAGAACAGTAATAATATAGACAGGGATGACGAGCTTTAAGATAATATGTAATAGTTTTATTAACTAGAAATTTCACTGTCATACAGCCCACGACCAAAGAGATGGCCAAAGATATTAGCAAAAAAATAAAGGGTACTGATGGTTGAGAAATGCAATATTAGCAATCAAATGGCTCTGCAGTGCAATAGGATAACTGCAATGGTAGCTGTTATGTACTGGGTGTGGGTGTTATTATATACAACAATAAGCAATAATGAATGGAAAAGATGTTTATATTTTTGCCCTGCAATACGAGAAATACAATATTGGCCAATATTAGAAGTAAAATGCACTGATATTCTTAGAATAATCAATTTTATTAATATAGTAATAATAGAAAACCAATACACAATTTTGTTTACATTTCAAAACGTCATAGGTAGCAATATCGAGAAGTTGTGGTATTTATATAGGTTTTAAGAAAATTTATTTAAAAAGTGTTTGGTCATGACAAACATCAACAATGAAAGGAAAATATTACACGTTTATGTCTCTCCCTTGCAATAGGAGAAATGCAATGTTGGCCAATATTATAAGTAGAATGCACTGATATTATTGAAATTACCAATATTGTTAATACAGTAATACAGCAAAAATAGAAAACCTATGAGCGTTCACGCATCTTTCTGCAAACTGCAGCAAAATAAAAGCTGTTACAAAAATGTTATAAAGCTGTAGGCCTAATTTACTGTAATGCATGTAATTCAACAACAATAAAGAAATATGTTTATTATAACTCTGAAATGCAAAATTAGAAGTAAAATGGCAAGCTACTGTGTACTATACACAGTTTGAAAGTTGGTTGCGTTGCATGTAGAATGGTTTTGATAAGCGATCTTTAACAGAAAGCGAGTAGGAGCATTCACGCGTATAAAACTGTAGCAAAATAAAAAATGTTCTCGTCATAAAGGGGCGTTGTAGTTCGGCCCTAGCTTGTACATAAGTTGTAAAGAATTTCGGCTAATGTTTCAAATAATGAAACCTTCGGTGATTGGACAAAAAACACAGGCTGATAAACTGTGTACTACAATTTCGTACTTGTAAATCGGTCTACGCCTCAAACGGTCTACATTTATTACAGAAACCTTCGAATAAATTCGATTACAAGTAAAAAATGCCATAGACTGATGAAATGAACACGGTTTTCTCGTGAAATGTGCACTGCTAAATAGTTCTACAATCGGTCGCACGGCTTTATTGGCGTTTCAATTTTCGGTCTTAACTTTTATTAAACCGAGCTTTTCAAGCTTTTTGTGGCAATTTTCGTTCAAATTAATTTGTCTATTTGTGTATAATCCGATCAGATGGGTAAGTTTTAAGATATTATCGAAGGTTTACAAAGACTTATTTAAATAGGTTTAAATGTGTTTTGTATCGTTATTATACTTTAACGACTTTACATTCCAATGCTTAAATTTTTTGATTAAATTTCTTGACGAGGGTTTGTCTCATTGTTGATGAATAATTTTCGTAAGTTGTGTGCACATGCATTTATCATAAAAACTCCCAAACACTTTTGCTCCGCTCGTGTGGTCGTGGGAATACAATGCAATATGCTTTCTAGAATCGATTGAAAGTTTTTGAGATATCATAATTAACAGACTGTGTACCTTGGTAAATAAGCTATATAATATAATAATCATACAATGTACCAAGATACACATACAAAGTCTGATGATATTAATTAATCATCTAGAAAGTTAGTGGTCATCGAACACACTGAACCAATATTGTTTTAACACGCTACCATTACAATAAATCTGAAACTAAGCAAGAAATTAAAAAGTTACATAAAAAAGAAATAACGTGTAATAACAAAAGTACTAAATGAAGCATAATAAATACTTTATGCTTGTCACGTGTTGCCAGGCGATATAATAATTTCATTTAAAATATTAAACATTAGATTCGTTAGTTATTCTGCGTCACAATCAGTGTACCCAATGAGGCATACAGTATAGCCTGTCAATCAGTAGTTTTACAGGTCCCATTGTAAAGATTATTAAGAGAGCTTCTGGCAGACCAGTGGCTAAGATGATGGCAAGAAATGTCTGTCATATTGAGTCCCTGGCGGCTGACTACAAAATAAAGAATCACATCTATAATTACGAACAATCAGTTCAAAATACAAAATTATCATATCTACTATATAAACGGCAATCGTTGTCTATCTATCTGTGTATCTGTCTGTCCGCTTTATAGAGTACCGTACTTTTCGGACTATTAGCCGCTACTTTTATATAAGGGCGTGTCTATTATGTGGTTTTTTCACCGCTAGGGCGCATTAACGGGAATCTCCGGTTAGTACACGCCTCTATTATAATACGTAACCTACTATTCATCGTAGGGATGGACGATAAATACTGATATGCTAATAGTATGAGTTGTCTTCTCGATATATTGAGTAACCGATAACTCCCAAATATGAGCAGTATAAATAAATTATATGGCGGTCTTTTTTTTCGATTCGATCGTACGAAGCAAACTTAAATTAATATGAGTAAGTAGTAAAATTAAATTAATATAAATATTAGTAGTAAGTTAAATAAAATTTACTGCTCTTTAAATAAATTAATGAGTAGTAAATTACAACTAATTAATATTTACTGCCAACGTGTACCGAGAAGGTCATGTGAAGGTTGTTTCTTGCAACCACTAGAAAAACGCTGTTCTCTATATAGCAGATAGTTGAAATCGTAATATCGTAATTTCGTAATATGGACTATTAGCCGCTACTTTTCTCTGACGATTTGAGCCAAGCGGCTTATATAAAGGAGTGGCGATTCTGTTGTTTTTCTTTCACCGCTCGGGCGCATTAACCGAAATCCCCGGTTAGCACGCTTTTTTAACGGCAAACTTTCTGCCGTGTTAAAAAGCACCTTTCCTGAGTTCTGCGGCCTATACAAAGGTGTCTATACAGCTATACAAATGTACTATTCATTAAATAAAATAAATTAACGAGTAGTTATTTACATGCAATTAATATTTACTGCCAACGTGTACCGAGAAGGTCACGTAAACGTTCGTTTCTTGGAGCCACTGGAAAAACGCATTTCTCACCTACTAAATTTCCACATCAAAAAGGTAAGTGTTTCTTATACGATGTTGTATTGTCTATGAATTGCCACATCTCCACTACTTAATAACGTTGGATTTGCCGCTGTTCGTGATAGTGGGTCATGTTCATTTCCTTCAGCAGCCGAGTTACTAATTTTTTTCCAGCTACGAGTAGGCCTACTGTAACTTACTATTACAGAACTTTCACGAGTACTCCGAGGGTTGCGATACGCTATTGTGAAAAGAAAGAAAGCAGCTGCTATCGACTTACTGTCACCCTGCATCAGCCATGACCAGCTATACGTCGCCTGCTCAAAAGTAGGCACACGCCGAAAACTGTTTCTTCATACGCCCGACAGAAAAACCAAAAATGTTGTCTATCCGCATGTGTTGCGTTGAACTAAGGGAGAGAGAGAGAGAGGGAGAGGGGGAGAGAGAGAGAGAAAGAGAGGGAGAGAGAGGAGGAGAGGGAGGGGAGAGAAGGAGGGAGTGAGAGAAGGGGAGAGAGAGGAGAGGGGGGGGGGAGAGAGAGAGAAAGAGAGAGAGGGAGAGCGAGGAGGAGAGGGGGGAGAGAGGGAGAGGGAGGGAGAGAAGGGGAAAGAGAGAAGGGGAGAGCGAGGAGGAGAGGGGGGGAGAGAGAAAGAGAGAGAGGGAGAGAGAGAGGGGGAAGAGGGAGGGAGAGAGAGGGGAGAGAGGGAGAGAGAGGGGAGAGAGGGAGAGAGGGGAGAGAGGGAGAGAGGGGAAAGAGGGAGAGATGGAGAGAGGGAAATGTAACTGCATATTTGGAGTTGTTTTACAGTATGAAAGCCAACTCTCAATAAACCTTATGCTGCCCGTGAATCTGTTACTGTAGGCGGGTAATGCAGCTAGTAGACTTATAAGAGCCTACGTTTATGGTGCAATATTTATCCATCATAACCTATCAGAAAAAAGCATTCTTTCAAAGCATGTAGCTATAAATTTAAAAGTTAAAAATAGGAAAAGGTACAGGACTGATTTAGATGTGGAGAGATTTAACACAATTCAATGCAACGCAGTTAAATAAAATACAACATAATACAGTTATTATAATACAATAAACCAGAATATAATGTAATAACACAATAATACAGTTTAAATTCTGCATGACACAATATAATAACTTAAGACTAACAAAAACATATGTTAAATAGTAATCATACAGTTGCATGAAGGCACTACACTTTGTGTTGAAATTGGTTTGACGTTTCAAAGAGCAATACAGTCTCAAATTCTGTAAATAGGCGAGTTAAGTCTTAATAATGATCAGCAGATGCATGCTATATAACAAATAGTACATTAATACTGGTTCATTAAAAAGTATACAAGAGATATTCTATTTATGAAGCCCAATAATATGAGTACCTAATAATTTTATGTAGTGCCGCCATCTTAGCCTGAAAAATTAAACAAATTGAATTAAGTAATTGGGTGTATGAAACACTGAGTGTCTAAGACGCAGCAACAATACCTATGATAGAGATTAGGTTATCGTATAGTTTATAACCAATATGTAAAATATGGACTGAGAAGTTTGACAATGATTCATTCTCATCAACTCATCACTCTGATCCAGCTGACTGCAGGAAAAACCTACAAACAAGAAGCTCCAGCAAGAAACTGCTTTGCGTTGGAAAGTGCATGATTAAGTGAAAGAAACGCAAGATTGTCAATGAAGCAATGCATTTAATCTTTGATTGATGAATCGTTTGATTATTTATCGAAGTGTTAGGTATTCCTAAATGAATTTGCTATCATCTAACCTTAGTTTTCTCATGGGTTTGAGATTCTTTTCAACTTGAGAAGATCTTTGTCAATTCGACTCACTAGCAATCTTCATCAAGCATTCAGGGTGGTATTTGAATACGACAAACAATGCATGTTGCTACGATGTCTTCAATAGGTTTGCTACGGACCTATCTTACGGTATGCAGGTGGTGCTCTACATCTCTCTTTTTACCCCAATGTGTCACCTGTAATGTGAGCTTATATGCCGACGACACACTACTATACTCCACTGTTAATAATAACCAAGACATAGAGAGATTTCAGACAAACATTGATGCTCTCCACAAATGGTCAACTGAAAATATGATGCCATTTAACACCACAAAATGTGAAGTTGTTGTTTTTAATAACAGACTACAACAGCTACCATCTTATATTATTAGAGGAAACCTACTCAACTGCGTGCAAGAAATTAAATATCTTGGGGTTACTATAGTCTGACTTGAAATTTTCAAACCATACAGCCTCCAAAATAGCCTCAGCAAGTCGAACACTTGGCTCTATTAAATACACCTTACATCAAGCACCTCAACGTGCCAAGCTTCTTGCCTACCTAAGTCTGTGCCGTCCCATATTAGAGTACGCAGATGTCCTCTGGGACCCTGCAGACAAGGCATCTTGTCACAGACTGGAACTTGTTCAAAACAAGGCTATAAGATTTATCAAAGGAATAAAAGGTCGCCATGGTGTAACAGAGGGAAGGAATGATTTGGGACTACAGTCCCTTGAACATAGAAGAAAAACCCACAGAATTTCTCTCCTGATGAGAATTCTTTCAAACGAGGAAAGACACAAAATACTATCATCAGCATATGACAAAATAACAAACAATAGAACTTTAGCTACAATGCACACAAGATCTGCGGAGAGAGGAGAACCTACCTCAATATATGCCTCTAAACAATTGTACTACGACAGCTTTCTACCCAGAAGTATCCGAGACCTAAAAATAGGGCAGTAATCTCATGATGCCCAAATCCTAAAAAAAATAATTTCAAATAAATGTTGTAATTAAAACAGCTAAATGCTGGAATATTGATAGTACATAAAGTATTCATAACCAAATCTATCAACAATGAGGCACTCAAACCCTTATACCACTAGGTAGTTTTTTAGAGTGTTCTAAATTATCTGAGGTAAGATCTGAGGTAAGATCTCATAAAAACTTAAGATTATCGTTTTTTTTCCGTTAGTAAAGCTTGTTGGCTTAATATAATGTAAGACTTAATAATAATGAATTATGTAATCCATAATAGTTAGCTGTCGTAATCAATCTAAATAACGATATTAAATTTTCACTGACACTGCCAACGTCGACGGCAATTTCTGACAAAGCGATAGCGGAAACAGCCTGAGGACCTATGTGTTATAGGCAAAGCAAATACGCTTCGTATTAGAGAAGGCAAAGACTTATGTTTACAGAGCTGATTAGCTGATTTGGCTAGTTACCCATGGCGCAAAGAAAATCTTGTTAACGTATTTCTACTCATTTTTCAATGACAAGTAATCAGTTCTTGACAACAATATTTGTGGTAGGTATAGGAAATAAAGTATGGGCTGCTTTATTTTGTTTATTAAATGTACTATACCTGGTAGTGCGTAGCAGTATAGCTGGAATGTAGCCAGAGCGTCGGTCAAGGCACGTCCTTCTCGGTCGCTAGCAGATCAGAGAGAGCGAGCTGGAGCGTCTTGAATCGTCTCCCGCGCTGCGTCACACTTCCGGGACTACCACACCTCCCTCTTAAGCTCTCCTCCAATCCAGTGTTAGTGAAGGTGCAACCACACCTAAAACCGACAATCCAAACACGGGTGCAGTATCACGAGTTGAGTAGTGCATGGAGTTACATTATTAGTATACATGTATTTTTTTTTTCATCATTTATGAACTGTCCCTCTCAAGAAATTGAAGGAAAAACGAAAGGTCTTTCCTGGTACACTTAACTAGTTAGCTGTCCTATCAGCGATATAATTAAAATCTAATGGAGACCACTCCATTTAGCATTATTCAGCATCACGACTTCCCTAAGCTCCCTCACCCACTGCCTCACAATTTCTCGGGTTGGGTGAAGGCCATCCTTCAAAAACCTAAGCCGAAAGCGATAATAACCTCTATTTCTCTTAAAAATGGTATGGTGCAAGAATGGTGTGCACAATCCATTGGAATCATTAAAAGCTGTGATATGTTTATTTTCTTCCACCACCATGCCCCTTATTATGCGAGAATTTTCAGCGTAATCCGCTGTTAAAATCTGACGACCATGACCTCCAGGAACACTGGCCGCCAGATGATCATTGTACACCCTAAAGTCCATTGGGTAAATTGTACACAATATAGGGAAGATTTTAAGACTACCTAGCCTATGATCCCATCTTTCAAAAATGCTCCACACCGTACCCAGGTAGGTTGTCATAAGTTGAGCCTCCCGTCTATTCTGAGTCCTATGAAGCCTAGAGAATCGGACTGGTCCTACATGAATGTATATGAAAGACCTCTGGAAATGTTCCCTTCTATCAAGAACATAGTCAATGACTTCCTGCCAACCTACCCCCGGCAAGCAAATGGTCTCCCATTGTGAGCTGACAACGTCTTTGACGATTGAGTTGCCAATTAGGAAATTTCTCATGCTAAAAAAAAACCCACACAAAAGTTATATATTTAGCCTCTCAGGTGCCCTACTTACCCGGCCACTTCTGGTTGTCACCCTCCTGGTCACTGTTGGTGAGGCACGAGGGTCACAGGGTTGAACCTCCAATCTTCGTTGACTCTCTTCTGACCATCTCTCCGTTGTACCACTGTCATGACCCGTCAATGGCTCCGGTTCAGCAATTGTCGGCACCTGTCTAGAGTCGGGTACCGCTGGTACTTCTACATCCACCCCTGTGCCGAACTCAGCTTGAACCGCTGGTGCAACCACACCTGACTCTGACTGTGGACTTGAGTTTTCACCACGAGGTGCTACCACACCTGGAACCGATGCTTCTGAATCCCTACAAGGTCTGGTTAAGTGCCGATTTCGCCTCCACAGCCTTTGTGATTGTCCTATGGCTACAACCTCACGCCCCTGTGCCGCCACAACTCTTGCCCTCACTGGCTCTTTACCTGGGTCTTGTATGGCTACATCTTGTCCAATCGGGACTGATTCTTGTGCCTTAGTCCTGTACCTTCGATTATACTGATATGTTTGGTAGTTCCGTTGCAACTTCTCTGTCTCCAGTAGCCTCGCATAGTCGATCTTGCGGCCATTCAAAAATCCCATCGAATTTAGCCCTCTTCCGAACAACAGTTGTGCAGGGGAGTAGCCATTGGCTAATGGTGTGTCTCGATATGAACAGAGTGCCGCATCAAGATTGACATTCTTGTTCATCAGAGCTTTTACAGTTTGTACCGCCCGCTCAGCCTCACCGTTACTTTGAGGGTACCTAGGTGAACTTGTGACATGCTGTATGTCCCACTTTCTCATGAACTTTTTGAAACTCTCAGAACTAAACTGTGGACCGTTGTCACTCATAACCGAATTTGGTACTCCAATCAGACAGAACAACTTTTGGAGAATTTTAACGATGACTTCTGACGAGGTTGAGTCAACCAACTCATGCACTGTGATAAATCTGCTGAAGTAGTCCACTACTACCAAGTATGACCGAGACTCTTTCTCCATTATGTCCACAGCCAACCTCCACCATGGTCTCTCAGGCAGTTCTGCGCGCATCAGCGGTTCTCTGGGCCGTCTACGGAACTCGGCACACTCAGGACACGTTTTGACCAGTTCCCGGATCTCAGTGGTCATTCCTGGCCACCAGACTAGTTCCACAGCCCGACGTATACACTTCGTTTCTCCCTGATGGCCCTTGTGCACTGAGGCTAGTACTGACTGTCTTTCCAGCTCCGGGATGAACACCCTGCTGTTGTAAAACACAATCCCCTGTACTACTGAAAGGAAATCCTTGAAAGTGTAAAAGCTGCGCACAGTCGGGTCTACATCCTTGTATTGCGGCCAGCCTTCTGCAATGTATTTCAACAACCTCATTCCTGCAGCATCCTCCAGAAGAGATGCCTTGATCCTTTCAAGTCGATTAGGAGATATAGCCAGTGAGTTAACCAACTCACACACAACAAGAGATTCGACCAAATCTGCGTCCCCCTCAACTTCCGCTACACTCAATGGAGACCTAGACAAGGCATCTGCCAAAACTAGCTTTGTCCCTGGTGTATACATAATTTTGTAGCTGTAAGCCATCATTCGGAGTCTAAACCTCTGAACACGTAATGGCAGCTTGGATAGTTCCTTGTCTCCGAGGATTGATATGAGTGGCTTGTGATCTGTTTCCACCTCAAACTCACGACCCGCCAAATAGTAATGAAACTTCTCACATCCCCAACAGATTGCGAGTGCTTCCTTCTCTATTTGAGCATATTTTTGCTCTGCTGCAGTGAGACTGCGCGATGCATATGCCACCGGTCGCCACTCCCCATTGACCAGCTGTAGGACAGCGGCTCCAAGCCCATATGAAGACGCATCTGTACTCAGTCTTGTTGGTGCCTCCAAACAGAAAGGTGTTAACGTGGGTGCCTTGGAGATCGTCTGTCTCAACTGATCGAACTCATTAGCTTGCGCGCTTTCCCAGACCCATTCCTTGTCTTTTTGTAGCAATTGCCGTAGATTGTGCGTTCCTCGAGACAATGTAGGAAAAAATTTTCCGAGGTAATTTAGGACTCCGAAAAACCGCCTTAACTCTCTTTTGTTGGTAGGTGCCTTAAAACTTCGCACTGCCTCAGTTTTCTCCGGGTCTGCTTTAATGCCCTCTTTAGAAATAACATGGCCCAGAAAGACCACCTCTGGTGTGTTAAATTGGCATTTGTCACTGTTTAAGGTAATTCCAGCTAATTTCAGCTTCTGCAGGACGGCTTCTACTCTTTTGTCATGCTCTTGTTGGCTAGCACCATAAACCAGAATATCATCCATTTGACAGATTACGCCTTCGCTGTCCATTAATGCTTTCTGCATTTCCCGCTGGAAGATCTCTGGTGCAGAACTAATCCCAAACGGTAAGCGTTTGCATTTGTATCTGCCGAATGGCGTTATAAAGGTGGTAAGCTTTTGACTTTCTGGGCTGAGCTTCATTTGCCAGTATCCACAGTTTGCATCCAACTTCGAAAATTTTACTGCTGACCCAAGCTCACTCAGCGTCTCCTCTGTTTTGGGTAATGGGTGAAGCTCCCTTTTTACTGCCTCATTCAATCGGGTGAAATCGATGCATACCCTGATCTTTCCGTTCTTTTTTGGTACAACAATACAAGGTGCACACCAATCTGTCGGCTCCTCTATACGCTGAATTACCTCGAGTTTCTCCATTCGCAGCAACTCTTGCTTGAGAGGTTTTCTCCTTGCAGCTGCCACTCTTCGGGGAACTGTTTGAGCAAAGGGCTTGACATCATCTTTAAGTGTGACCACAACTTCATTTTGCATTGCGCCTAGTCCTGTGAAGACTTCCGGAAATTTCTCAACCCAGGACCTGTCTTCCTGTATTTCATGCAGAAACTTTATCAGCCCTAGTTTAGAGATAGCTGGCTTCCCCAACAACGGTGTAACCAACCCCTCAACTATATAGATTGTCTCCATCACCTGCTTATCTCGTAGGTGAAGCTCGGCCGTTGTTTTCCCGGCTATGCTCAACTTGTAGTTGCCTGCTCCCCTCAAAGTTTTGGACGACTCCTCCATTTCTGGGAACATACTAGACAATGAACTTGGGACTGCGGTCACTGCTGCTCCAGTATCTACCTTAAATCTAATCGGCTGTTTGTTGACTAATATCTCAATAAACCATGCCTTATTAGTTTCTGTCATGGGGCTCCCGTTTATCACCTCTAGTCAATCTGATTCCGATCCGAGATATAAGCCATCTACATCAATATCTTCAACTTCATGAGCTGCTCTTTGCTTTCCCTGCTTACCTCTGCATGCCTGTGAATTGGCCCAATGTCCCTTCTGTTTGCATACCCTACAAACTGATTTACGTGCAGGGCAGAACTCTGCCTTGTGGTTTCCTCTTGGGCAGTAAAAACATTTTGCAGTTTCTCTTTGATGCTTTCTTTGCTGTTGACCCCTAGGCTGATATTCAGACTTCCCTTTGCCTATCATATCTAGGTTGACCTCAGTCTGTCTATTCATCTTAGCTGATTGCTCATGATGACTGACATATTGTTTAGCTTTACTGATACATTTTTGCAAGTCATTATTTTCAAGGTCGATCAAGTATTCTCTCAAACGGTTGTCACTGACACCCACTATGATGCGGTCACGAATTAATTCTTCTCGCATGGTGCCGTATTCACATACATCAGCTTGAGATTGAATCGTAGTAATAAATTTGTGTATTGATAAGTCTCCTTGAACCAGACTGTTAAACTTGACCCGTTCATATATAATGTTTTTTACAGGTTCGAAATGTGCATCAAAGTAACGTAACACATTCGTCAAGGTCTTCTTCTGTGCCTCTTGTTCCTCATTAAACACAAACTGATCATAAATAGGAACGCTCTCCGGACCCATCAACAACAATACATTGGCAATTTTCTCATCTTCGTCCATTGTACTGAATTTCTTTGCAATCATGTAAATCGACAGTTGTCCCTTGAAAACCTTCCAGCTTGCTGCTAAATTTCCATCAGCCCATCTCAATCTCTGCACAAACCGGTCATCCTTAGAGTGATTGTCTTCGGCCATTATTGTGGATGTTCAACGCTCACCAGTGACCAGGGAGTTCAACCAAACTCAACCTAACAGATGGACACTGACGTACCACAGAGAAAATGCAGATAAACAATGGATTATAAGTACTAGAACAATCAAACTTGTTGCAATTACAACAATGTATTTTTTTGCCAGTTACTCAACCCAGTACTGCGTAAATAACAATGTGCTCTCTGAATTGAGAAAGGACCACACTAGCTTTAATGCTTAACCTAAATGCTAATACTATTGTTCGAAAACACAGGTTCAACCAAACCTCGGCTGCCTCCTTTTTATTACACGCGTAAGTATTGACGTCCGCTATCTGACACCATGTACTATACCTGGTAGTGCGTAGCAGTATAGCTGGAATGTAGCCAGAGCGTCGGTCAAGGCACGTCCTTCTCGGTCGCTAGCAGATCAGAGAGAGCGAGCTGGAGCGTCTTGAATCGTCTCCCGCGCTGCGTCACACTTCCGGGACTACCACATTAAACTTAAAACTCATGTTACCGCATTGTTGTACCTCTTTGGCAAAAATGACACAAAAATGCCCCACCTGCGAACGAACCTATATATGTAGTTCGCTTTTTTCAGTTTCCTGCTTCCTGCAGACGATAGTTCTCTCCAAAATAAAAGGATACTTTGCGTTATCAATCATATTGTATAGCGTATACAGACATCATCGAAGCTAAGTAACTCATACACATACCATATGCTATATTCTTTAGATGGCGAGCTTTTTGACTATTACAAAAGGTTTTTTAAACGTTGATTTATAATTTAATTTGAAACGAGGGCAAATGCTATGTAAATTAATAAAAGTCAATAGACCACGTAAATAAACCAAAATCACGGTATGTGTGTATGTATTACATTAACATAATATGTATGTGTATTAACAGTGTGTATACGTTTACATTGTATGTGTGTATGTATTATATAACACAGCATGTGCGAACTTTTACTGGATGTTTATTTTCAATGAACCTAGTAAGGCCTTCATACCAACTTTTAGATTTCTTGATTTCTGCCGATGTAGGTTTTTCTGTCTAATATATTTCCTTGTTACCACAAAATTGTCGCTCTTTCTGAATGTTGTTCCCGTGCGTTGCCTTTGATTAGTCAGTCGTAAGCTATTCTCTGTGCTTGCTTTAATGCATTTTTAATTTTTAATGATAATTGCAATTGTTGATTGGTTGCGACCATAATCTGTGGCAATATTAAAAATACGAGCCCCTTCTTCTGATTTATTTATAATCTCCAACTTTGTTGTCACGAAAATCATTTTTCCTTCGTTCTGTAACGTTTGTATTGGTCTCAGATTCCATAGCTAACAAGTGAAGTATAGATACTTCTAGTTATATACGTTTGCTAAGTAGAAGTTTATAGTAGATGTGAGTATAAAGCTAAAAATGAATATCGCTCTAGTTTGGATACTTTTCACAAGATTTTCCACATAGAATGCTGACCTGAGAGAAGTCGGTCATCATGTCTCTCTACACACTGAAATGTTGTTGGCAAACCGCATTTCGGTGTCTTTGTCAATGTACGTAAGAAGCACGCCGACTGTCAAATTTGAACTCGGACCAAGTTTTCTCTTGAATTCGTATGGCGAAATAAAATTCGCATGATGAGGTGAAAACCTCACCACGTTCAACTGCGTAAGGTGAAAAATTTGTATATCGCAGTAATCATGTCCTGAGTGTGCACTGTACAGTCAAACACAGATAACTTGCCCATGAATAGCTCGACCACAATGTTAACTTTTAACGGATTTGTTCGGTCTGTTCTCACTCAGTAATAAATTGCTTTAGGTAACTCAAACTTAGCATCATTAACTGGAACAGTTGTTTGCCCTACGGCTACTGAGATGGGTGATATCACTTAGAATATCACTTTATTCTAAGCCATAAAAATAAACATCAACTTTTAGTAGTTCTTAAACGTCATTATTACCACCATCGGCAAAATATTTTTGCTAACGGTTTTTCTAAGGTTTGCAAAAGGTCAAGTTTTATTAAACATGCGTTTTATGATGGCCCATCGAAAGCAAGGGAAAGCGTGAAACCTTCCTATAAATTTAAAATAAATTTGGCAAAATTGATTTTGGTTAAAACACTCAAAAGGAAAGTATGTCTTCTTTCTGAGCGTTTCAACTGCGATCTAGTTTTGCCAATTTTAATCTGAAAACGCCCTGGCAGTCACATCACCTAAAACAACAAACAAATCTCAAGTGATAAAAAAATATCTATACATTTTGATGAAATTTGTCAAGACTTCACATGAGGGACCCTTTAACTTGCAACAAGCAATCTATGCTTTTGATTTATATATAGTTTGGATATGTACATGTTTCTACTGATAAATACATGCGCTTGTGACGATGTTCTGATAACTTAAACTCTGTGATAACTCGAACACTTTCGCTAAGTCCCATGAAGTTTGAGTTGTCTATGTTTGACTATATATTTATCTCAATAAATTAATAACATCACTTTCATACAAAACACTTCAAGTTGATGCAAATACGCAAATAAAATACAGCTGAGCCAAACACAAATAAAGTCATCTACATGAAGATTCAAAGTATTTTTATTGCACTTACGTGTATTAGTTAAAGGTAATTTTGAAGGGCAACTTCAACATCTGCTTCAATCTTTCATTTTACGATCGTTGTACGTTTAAGCTGTAAAACTCTCCCAAAATTAGTGTGAGCGTCATATGGTTAATTTTATATTTAACTGCAAAGTTGCTTGACATATCACTTGTCATATAGTGTTTTTTTATATTACTCCCTAATCAGCCAACTCATGGTGGTCTATTATAGATGTTGTCTTACAAACTCATAGTCCTAGTGACATCTTACGCAGGTGTTCCTAAAGTTTTGTGTATTATGATCATTCCACTGATGCTAAGAATTATTTTCTTAATTATCTTCATTGAGATTTGTTTTCATAGTTCTCTTCCCTGAGAATTATTTTCATAGTTATCTTTCTGTTTGTGATCTCATTTTTGCCTCACCCAGCAATCAAACAGAATAATACATTTTTCAGTATATTTAAATACATTTATCAGGAAGGTCAATTTGGTTTGATATGCAATACTTGTGAAGCGTGATGTGGTTTGCAAAAATTGGAAGGAGAGAGTTCTGCATAAAAGTTTAAATTTTGTCTGAGCCGCCAAACATGAAAAAACTTTTTACAAATCAGCAGGTGAACAATCACATCACAATGAAAGACCGGTTTTGTTCTACAGTATTGGTAGCAACTTCGAGAGCATTGAAAACAGTCTTTCAGAAGAAGCGTTGCTGTGTGGAAATACCATCCTGCTTTTTATTAAGTTTGTTAGTAGCAGAAACTGTGACTCCGATTGTTATCATAACTTAACTGCCTCATTTGACTCTCGAACTTCAAGGATGTAAACCACAGTGATTGCGCACGACAAAGCATATAGTTTTACGGCTTCTTTAGATGGTTGTTAGTGTCTTTGCCGCTGTTTGTCGTGGTTGCAATGCCTTTGCCATCGGTGGTAAATTGAGTGCCGTTATTTTCCTGTCTCTCTGGTTAGTTTTTGTTGTTGGTTTTTCTAATTCAGCTGTTGTTCATGGCTTTTCTTTTTTTTCTTTGAGTTGTTAACAAAGTTATAACTCATCTGAATGGTTTATTGGTAGTTTTTCTCTTCAAGTATATAAGTCGTCTGTCTGGCCTTCATCAGTTGCAATGTTGTGTGGATGTTTTTTTAAAGGTTTAGGAACATTCTTATATCATTTTCTTTCAATGGGCCTAGAGATTTCCTGCTTGATTTTTATGTTTGTTTTGCTGTATACCCTTTTTTGAACTATTTTGCTGCATCCACATTTTTGGTGTTGTATTATGCATGTTTGGTTATCTTCTCCAAGAAACTTTTTTCACCACAGTAAACCACTGTCCATACTTTACTTGATTAGTTTTAGGTAATTGATCACAGGTTTCCAGTCTTTTGAATTCATCTTTTTATCAATTTTAGACAAGTGCAGGTTACGTTTATACAAATATTTTTTGAAAAAGTGTAACTACGAATTACCCATTACCACACACACAATAGAGCCAACTATTGAGGTAATATATATAGATATAATTAAAAATGGAGATGATAACTTTAATCGTGGTTAGTTTCAGATCAATTCTGTACATATAAGGTTATTATTTACACTCAATTTGATCATTTAATTTCCATTTGTCATCTGCTGTGTTTTTACCCTCATTTTCATTGATAACGTTTTGTAACTTTATCTGGCATCAATATCGGTTCCAACTAAAAGTAATTCTCATGAATGTGTTAAAACATAATTTAAGCCAAAGACAGAAATGTGGCAACAAATTTGTCGGTAGAAAATGAAATTTCTGAACAGCCCCGATATAATTTGGCAGTGAGTTAAATATAGTGCCGATGATATGGAGTCTGTTAACTTGTTTTTGTATGTTGTCTTATCTAAGTTAGTTCAAGCTATTTTTCCAATTTGTCTCATGTTACGCATGGTGGTGACTCAGGTACAACCAGCTGTTTGCATAAAGTGGAGAAACAGGCTATTACAAGGTATGCCTAATCATCGCAGATATACTGAGCTGTAGCAGTTTTTCAATGACTTTTAAGACTTTTCCTATTTAGCTCTGTTTGACTGAAGTACCGTGAATCATAATTAATGGGTAATTGAGAGCAGACTCCCCTTTAAACTCGGTACTATCCGCTTGCTCTCTGTCCTAAAAACTGTCATTTATACTTTGTCCTCTCTTCGGTTACTTTGTTATTTTAACATATTCATTGCATATTTTTGTAGAAAATATGTAACAATTTGCCTAGCTAAAATTTATGTTTTCTCATTTATTACAATTGTATTAATTCTTTATGCTTTTTGTCTAGCTTGAAATTATCTTACGGCAATTTATGGTCTTATATCAGCCGAAATTAACAAGCTTTGAAAATTTAGTTCAAATCGAAAATTTTTCAATTTTCAGTTTTTTTCATTTTATCAGAGTATTTTGCTGTTAATTGTGGTGTGTGAAAAATGCTAGATGCCGCCCTTTCTGTTGCTCGGTCATTTTGCAACGTGCTGTTCACTTCCTCTGTTTGCTACTAACAATCTTTCTCTTCAATCTGCTCATCTTTGGCTTTTGCGTGCAACAATGACTTTTCACCTACAACCAAACCAAATTATTTTGGGTCCTAAATACTTATAGTCCTATTACTATTGAAGACCATCACAGCCATAGTTGCCCTGACTGTCACTGCACACTTACCATGCCTTTGGGTCTTCGGGCAATGTTGCCAGATTTCTCTATTAAACATTCATCCGCATACTCTCCTTCGCACACCGCCCCAACAACTTCCTGTCAGACAATCCCTCGTACGCAGGCCGGATCACGTTCAACATAGCATTCATTAAGTCAGGTTTGTAAGGTGCTCTGGTTGGATTTTTATACCAAAACCCATCATTATCAGGGCAGTAACCATGCTGCGGATGCGAGTATATCAAATGTGATGAGATAAGCCGTGGCCAAAATTGCTCTTCTCATTTCATCAGCGTCGCCCGGATTCGATTTGATGGCGTTAGGATAAGAATACTAATTTGTTACCAAATTTTGCGTAAGTTTGCCTTTACCGGAAATGGCGTTGACAAATTTCTATATTGAATCCTGAGTTTTTCCGAGTGAATCGTCAAACGCTTAGCAACATGATTTATACACTCTTCCTTCTGGACGCTGACGTAACCATGCACATTTATACTGTTCACAGCATCATACGCTGCACTGTTACCATCACCCAAAAAAGTAGTATAACGTGAAAGCCCAATTGTAGATCTCCGCCAGGTGGTCTTTGCTGTTTCCTTTTACGTAGCACTGCCCAAGTTGGCATAGTTCTTTTCACAAGCATTTTGGTTTTTCTTCCAGAACTCGTATTCACTGTCCTCCTTTTATGGTCTTTTTTCACACACTTGGTTGAAGTTTGACATCACTTGAATGTCTACAACATATCCAGTGAGAATATCTATAGCTACAAAACACCATCGCGTGAAGTATGTCCACGCTTCTGCCATGTACCATCATAACTCACAGCTATATATATCTACAGTATCAGGGCTGTATTGTTCATTTTTAGGATGCCTCTGCCAATATCTTCAGTAGCCGCCATAGGCAACTTGTGAGGGCTGTAGGCCCGAGTGGCCAGCGGGGTGGGTTCGGGAGGGGTTCAACGCCCTCCCGAATATCAAAAAATTTTTACATAACATACACAAGAAACCCTATATGAGAGCAGTTTTAATTGTATTATTGCAACTTATACAAGCAAGCATGACACTAGGAAAATTTCTCAAAAATCATCAAGATTGCTGTACATCACCTTCCCTACGAATTATTGAATTCATGTCATGTGGTATGTAAACTTGTACCAAGGGTAAGAAAGCAAAATATTATGATTATTGATTAAGATTTGATAATAAACTTAAACAGCAAATCTATAAATAAAAGACTAAAGATTATTTAAAATTGAATATTAGAAGGTTTGCGATTCTGCTGAAAAAAAATAATGGTAGAACAATGAAACTAATTTGAGCTCTCTACATCTATAACAAGAGCACCAGACACTGAGTGACTCAAAGTTTAACGTGATGTCAGAGTTCTTTCCTGAAGATTATTTAAATTTGAAGATGGTTGATTTTGAATTTCACAAAGTTAGAGATTCTTCTCACGCCCTGGGTGATCAGGTTTGGTACTACCCTTACTCGTGGATAAACAGGTTCAACGAGTGGGCATAAAATAAAAACTATACACAAAATATTTCCATGCAAATATAGGTTATAATATAGCTAACTAAGCAAACAAATTATAGACATATAATACGTGACTAGAGCTTGTCAAGCAGATATTAAAAAAAGAAAAACACAAAATTATGAAAAGTTTAAATCGGCTGTTACATGTATGCAGCCTCAGAAAATCTTGAGTTGAATTCCCTGCAATGAAGTAGATGTTTTCACGTAAAGATAATGTGAAAGAATTAGCAAGCATACTCGATATATGAGCAGTAAGAACAAAGCTCGCGGCAAATTTCTTTTTTTCTTGAAAGTTTCAAGATGGTTCTAAACACGTCTGCTTCACGCAGCGTCGATATAAAAAATAGAATAATAAAGAAAACATTTCAAATATTATTTGCAAATTGTAATCAGTCAAGTGACTATCGTCAAAATATTTCGTAAAACTGCAATAAGGCTAGTAAAGCCAACCAAGAATTATTCTACATGATCCCGTAAGTAATTGGCTTCCCATAACTATCAAATTATTGATTGATCTTAGGTAAAAGTAAATGTTTTGAAAGTCCAGAATTTATAGTCATCGTCAAAATCAAAACTCTTCGTCAGTTCAACAGCGTCTGGCACGTTATCATTAAAGATGTGAATCCAGAATGGACAAAACCGAAGCGTCTGTTTTCCGTTCCATTCTCAGCAGTAAACAGTGTTGTTGAAATGGATTCGCTAGGTTTGCAACCACTAGTAATATTCTGAAAACGGGCTTTGCACGATACGTTCACACTTTTTTATCTGAAAATTGTCGACACTAAACAACAAGAAAATCACAGTTTGGCCGTTATGGGTGCTGAAATTTTGCCTCTGCACGGCAGAGGCTGCCTCATAGAACAATACGGCCCTGTACAGTATCTATATCAACATCAGTGTTGCGTTCCTTAAGATTTACATACTCGTCCTTTACAATTTTCCTAATGATTCAAAATTGCTCCTTTATGAGGTAGCACATACGATAGCTAACTTATCTAACTTGGTGAAGAATGAGCTATGTGTATTGGGCTGCGGTAAATTTAGATCCGAAACAAAGCTACCTGCCCGTTTGTGTCTTACTCTTACACGAATTGCCCAGACTTCCCGTAATTGGGCAATTCTCCGCCTCTCGTTGTAAGGAGAGGGACCCAACTAGAGTGCTGTCTCGGGCGATGCCCCTGTAGAGGACCAGGACAACACTACACAGCTTCCTGAATTCTTGGAGATCTAACGCTTCCTGCCTTCACCCATATAAGGTGGCATTCACACTATAACGCCAGCGGTTGGTGCGACATTCTCTGATACGCTCATCGAGCACGTGTTTTAAGCATTCTCAACTAACCCTACACTACAACTAGAACGGGGGGAACAAACTATCTTCGATATTAGGCTATTTAAAAATTTCATACTAACCACTCTATAGCTGCCTGCACTGACACTGCTTGCGACAGCATCACCAGAAGTAATTTCAGCTACAGCAGAAATAGGATAGTTAGATGGATACCCCTTGAACTTTTCCAGTTTGCGCTTGGACGCAGAAACTTGAGGAAATGATGTTGACGGTGCTGATGCTGAGAGGAGATGAAATGTACTTGATTTAGACGGCGTGTGGTTGCATCAAGTTTCTACAAATAAATATTTGATATAAAACAGATATTTGAGCTGACACTAGCAATTACTGCCAATTCATGATCGTTAGTTTACCAAATCACTATAGAGCCTATTCGGCTCCATAGTGGTGCTGATTTGAGTTTAAATCTATCAGAATGCGGATTTTTATATTGATTTTGATCTAATGTTAATTTAACCCTTTCACGGGCAAAGCGACATTTTTGTCGCTTCGCGATACTCCTTCAAATGGGCAATGTGACAATTTTGTCGCTAGAGAAATATATTTCTTTTATTTCGGCTTTTGGCTAGCTAAATGCCGTTTTTTGTTTACTTTTTTAAACGATAGCAAGCTACGATATAATGGCTTCGATTAGCCTTTAAAAAATTTTCTGTTTGCACAAAACGATCGTTTTTAGCAGGAATAAATGAACAAAAATTGCGAAAAAAATTAGAAAACCGTTCAAAATAATTTCTAATTTTTTTTACTTTTTGGTTCTGTTTTATCCGTTATTTACTGAAAGCTTCGAGAGTTTTTTTTAGTTTATCATCATGACGACTTCTAAGAGAACTCTCTGTGATTATTCTAATACAGCAAGTACTAGTACCGGAGTTACTAAGAGAATCGCAATTGACTGTGACTTTTTAGATTTAGTAGCCAGAGATGACAATGAATCAGGTTCAAATTGTGATTGTAATTATTTTACATCTGGAAGTGATATTGATGAATAAGCTGGTAGCAGTAATGATGATGATGAGGGTTAGGTGATGCCAGTGCCTGGAAGAATATTACCAGTATAAAAAGAGATAAATCTCTTACCATTCATCAGTTTGTAGTAGTGACAGGTCTAGTATTTACTCCAGTAGATGCTGTGTGATTGGTACAAAAAGACAAGAATAAGCAACTGGTGCAAAGACTGTGATGTATAGGCCTTTGTAAAGGAGAATGCTTCTGGATATATTGTACAGAATTTGTGCTTATTAAAGTGTACACTTGTATCATAAAAAGATATACAATATATATATTTATCTTGGTAGATCTACATATATAAATATTTTTATGTTATACATTTTTATTCATTCATAAAATATATATATATACATCTGGACAAATGCATGTATACATATGCATGTTCATACATAGATATATGCACACAATAACATACAAAAGGGTGTATAAACTTTTTAAAATAAATTGATTTTTTGGAAAATTAATTTGCCCAAGGGGGCCTGATATAGTCCTGAAAAATCGCCCGCGAAAGGGTTAATCTAGAGCTGGCTTCATAATGGCTCTATAGATTCAGTTGTGACTCATGACCGTTATTACTCATGCAACACATATAGCGTTTTGCTCACGTTCTGTGTTTTCTGCTCTTCCTGTTTCTAGAAGGTTTTGCTGTATCCTTCATCAGTTGCAGCGCTGTGTTGATGTTTGCCTCTTGGAAGAGCTAGTGGTATTCTCACATTCATGTTCTTTCAATAAACCCTAGAACATCAACAATTGCAGCAAAGATTGGCAGCCTCTCCGATGAAAAGCTTTGCACAATAATGAGGAAAAGATCTCATATTTCGCGCATTGGTTTGTAATTTTGCTGTTTCAAATTATTCTGAATATTTTGCAATGCATGTCATCTGTCTTTTTTCTTCGCAGTGTCTACATTTCCCTAATGTTCAAATTTTGTTTTTCGACAAATCAGTGTCACCTCTCTCTCTCTCTCTCTACCTAGCAGTGTCTTTTTGGCTCAACGTTGTTCAACACTTCATTTAAATCTGTTTCACCTGTTTGGTTGTTTTTTAGATTTTTGCGTAGATTGTTACTCTTCGAATATTTTTGGTAAGTCAAGTTCTCTTCAGCCATTTGTTTCAGAAGTGTTCAGTTGTTGCTATCTATGTCTGTGACAAATAAGTCAAAGTGCTTTTGCTACTAAAAGTCAGTCTATTGTGGACCTAATACTCCAATAGAAATGGCTGCTTTTCTTTGATCAACTGACGTTTGTCATTGGCTCTTGGTCTCATCGCTCTTTTTTACTTTTTTTTGCTATTTAAAACAGTAGTAAGAGACGCCTAAGATCATATGTTAAAGCCTTAAATGTCACACACTTGACAATTTATGATATTTTTTTAAGGGGGCATTACGATCTTAGGTCTTACTTGTTATGTGTGGTCCTCGTGCTGACTCAATGGAAAGAAGCACAGAAACCCACAAAGTCCTCACATAGGCAATACCCATAAACTGAATAAAGGCAATCTCATTTTCTATTCTTTTGCATTGTATGCTAAATTGGCCTGTGTGAGATACAATTGGTGTTTAAGAATAGATATCGAGCCTGCTCTTTACTACAAGAAGTCATAGTCTAGTACCAACAATACTGATCTATGACCATAAAGCAGTTCAATTACTTAAGTGCCTTGGTTTAGAGCAGTCGAGATTATAAAATGATCAGAGTTTTTGTAATGTATAACTAATACATATATATTATATTTTATACCAGCGGAATTTCCGGCGTTACCCAGAATACTTTTATGCTCGCTCTCCCGTGAAAGCGAGTAGTTACAGTAGCTCTTAGATAGCTTACTCAAATCAGTCATTGGCAGTGTGACACTACATTACCTGTCCCTGTTTTATAAGCTGGTTTTAGCACCCATGCAACGCCGCCCAATCGGCTAATATTATTATAAAACGTAATATGCTATTATGAGTTTTAATCCATTTATATTATACCTTCAGGTATTTAGGTCAATAATTTTTTAAGATGCCATGATGATTTTCGGTTCACGTAGACGTCGATATAAGTTTAGTATTTTGACCATAACTATTGTCAGAGATATGTTTTAGGCATATTTGTAAGTTATTCTGATTGACCAGAATTTTTCACAAATAATCAAAAAAGATTTCCACAACTTAGAAATAGCTGCATATAAAATAGGTAAATTTCCAAGTCGAGATAACTCACTTTGGTAGCCTCGCTACAATCAAAATTTGCAAGTTAACTCGCGAAGTTGCAAATGAGTTAAACATGCCACATAATATTCCCTGAACTACTAAGCCTTCTTTGTTTCAATAGAGTTTTAATTAAATATGCTGCTGTATCTCAGGATTACACAACTCCAAAAATATACCTTGCATTTCCAGAGTAAAACTCTCACTAACTGCATACAAACTGCTGCAACAAAACAACATGTACATCATCTCTTATCGATAACTTTCGGCAAGCCTCTTCCCAAAGTAGCAGAAAGCGAGACTCGCAATCAACCCACCCCCGATCATCCACTTGTTTAGTCTATCCATGATTTTGCTGTAACCAATCAACTCCGTTTAATTGACTTTACATAGAAATCATTTTAAAGACTTCCTGCATGTGATGACTTTTTGGGTCAAAAGTCTAACGAGTAGCTATAAATAGCTTTTTTACCTGACTTCTGCTATAAATATAGATTGATAGCAGAATAACAAACAATACATATCAATAACTTATGGAAGGTATATGAATAATGAGTTTCTTCTAACGATGCACTGATCTGCTTCTAAACTGGAGTCCCATGTGGAGTAAACAAACCCTCATGTCACTAAAATAAAAGTTTAAACATGCAAGCATTCTAAAACACAATGTAAAACTAAAACAGATATTTGAGCTGACAGTGGCAGTTATTGCCAAATCATGATCGTTAGTTTACCAAATCATGATTTTTAAAGCTTCCCAAAGTTGTTTTTTTTAAAGTTCAAGTCGGGAAGGTGAAAACATACAGTAGCTCGAATAAATGAAAAGATTATCTCACGTAATTATTTTATGATTGACGTAATTTTAGGGTTGCTGAAGAACAATTATAATTAAGTTTCAATAACCTTCAACTTGATAAGTTTAATCTAGAATTGCTCGAATTAGGATATCCATATCGGCACCACTTTAGAGCCGAAGAGGCTCCATAGTGGTGCTGATTTGAGTTCAAATCCATCAGAATGCAGAATTTAATTTAATCTAAAGTTGGCTCTATAATGGCTCTATAGATTCAGTTGTGGCTCACAACTGTTATTACTCATGCGACTCGTAATGCAACATTTTCTCCATGTTTTGTGTTTTCTGCTCCTCCGGTGTCTAGAAGGTTTCCCTGTATCCTTCATCAGTTGCAGCGCTGTGTTTATGTTTGCCTCTTGGAAGGGCTAGTGGTATTTTCACATTCATGATCTTTCAATAATCTCTAAAACATCAACAATTGCAGCAAAAATTGGCCGCCTCTCCAATGCAAAGCTTTGCACTATAATGAGGAAAAGATCTATTCATATTTCGCGCATTAGTTTGTAATTTTGCTCTCTCAAACTTTTTTTGAATATTTTACAATGCACGTCTTCTGTCTTTTTCTTGGCAGTCTCTACATTTTCCTG
Organism: Watersipora subatra; assembly: GCF_963576615.1. Lineage (NCBI taxonomy): Eukaryota > Metazoa > Bryozoa > Gymnolaemata > Cheilostomatida > Watersiporidae > Watersipora > Watersipora subatra. Next base: position 47,792,903 of record NC_088713.1, read on the forward strand.
TTCAAATTTTATGTCTGTAACAAATAATTCGAAGTGATTTTACCACTAAGAGTCAGTGTAATGTAGTCCTAATAGTCCACTAAAGATGGCTGTTTGTTTTTGATCAAACCCACTTTTGTCATTGGTTCTTGGTCTCATCGCTCCTTTTTACTCTATTGCAGTTGAGAACATTAAAAGGAATTAGAAAAGTGTTGTCATATTTTTGCTATTTAAAACAGTAGTAAGAGACACCGAGGATCATATGTTAAAGCCTTGAATGTCACATACTTGACAAGTTATGATAACTTTTAAGGGGCATTACAATCTTAGGTTTTACTTGTTAGGTGTGGTTCTCGTGCTGACTCAATGGAAAGAAGCCCAGAAACCCACAAAGTCCTCATATAGACAATACCTATAAACTGACTTAAGGCATTCTCATAATTCTATTATGTTGCATTGTATGCTAAAATGGCGTGTGTGGGATACAATTGCTGTTAAAAATAGATATAGAACCTGCCTTCTAATCAAACAAGTCATATTCTAGATCCATCAACACTGAACTATGACCATGAAGCACTTCAATTACTTCAGTGCATTGGTTTCAAGCAAACAAGATTACAAAATGATCAGAGTTTTGCAATGTATAAATAATACACGTATATATTATATTTTATACTAGCGGAATTCCCGGCATTGCCCGGAATATTTTTATCTTGCTCTCCCGTAAAAGCAAGTAGTTACAGTAGCTCTTATTAGTAAGCTTACTTTAATCACCCATTGGCAATATGGCACTACATTACCTGCCCGTTTTATAAACTGGTTTTAATACCCATGCAACGCCGCCCAATTCGCTAGTACTATTATAAAACGTAAATGCTATTATGAGTTTTAATTCATTTATACCATCACGTATTTTTTCAATACGTGAAGGTATAATATAAATGGTATTTTTTGAGTTTTAATCCATTTATACTATAATTTCACGTAATTGAGTCAATAATTTTTTAAGTCGCCATGATGATTTTCTGTTCACGTTGACATCTATATAAGTTTAGTATTTTGATCATAACTATTGTCAGAGATATGTTTTAGGCATATTTGTAAGTTTTTCTGTTTGACCAGAATTCTTTTTTCACAAACAATCAAAACAGATTTCCATAACTTAGAAATATCTGCATATAAAATTGGTAAATTTCCAAGTCGAGATAACTCACGTTGGTAGCCTTGCTACAATCAAAATTCACAAGTTAACTCGCGAAGTTGCAAATGAGTTAAACATGCCACATAATATTCCCTGAACTACTGAACCTTCTTTCTTGTTTCAATAGAGTTTTAATTAAATATGCTGCTGTATCTCAGGATTACACAACTCCAAAAATATACTTTGCATTTCCAGAGTAGAACTCTCACCAACTGCATACAAACTGCTGCAATAAAATAACATGTACATCATCTCTTAGCGGTAGCTATCTGCAAGTCTTTTTCCAAAGTAGCAGAAAGCGAGGCTCGCAATCAACCCACCCCCAATCATCCACTTGTTTAGTCTATCCATGATTTTGCTGTAACCAATCAACTCAGTTTGATTGACCTTAAATAGAAATCATTTTAAAGACTTCCTGCATGTGATGACTTTTTGGGTCAAAAGTCTAACGAGTAGCTATAAATAGCTTTTTTACCTGACTTCTGCTATAAATATAGATTGATATCAGAATAACAAACAATACATATCAATAACTTACAGAAGGTATATGAATAATGAATTTCTTCTAACGATGCACTGATCTGCTTCTAAACTGGAATCTCATGTGGAGTAAACAAACCCTCATGTCACTAAAATGAACGTTTAAACATGCAAGCATTCTAAAACACAATGTAAAACTAAAACAGATATGTGAGCTGACATTTGCAATTATGCCCAAATCATGATCGTTAGTTTACCAAATCATGATCTTTAAAGCTTCCCAAAATCATTTTGTTTTAAAGATCAAGTCGTGAAGATGAAAACAGAGCTTGACTAAAATGAACAAATTATCTCACATAATTATTTTATGATTGATGTAAGGTTGCTGTAATAGATATATGTTATAGTATATATACAGTCAAACTCAGATAACTCGCCTTCGGATAGCTCGAACACATGGTTAACTCAAACGGATTTGTTTGGTCCGTTACCACGCATTGATAAATTGCTTTAGATAACTTGACCTCAACCTCGTTAACTCGAACAATTCTCTGCCCAACGGCTACCAAGACGGTTGTAATCGCTTTAGAATATCACTTTATTTCTAGCCATAGAGATAAACCTCAACTTTTAGTAGTTCATAGATGTCATTTTTACTATCATCGGCACAATGTTTTCATTAACGAATTTGCTAAAGGTCCGCAAAAAATCAAATTTTATCAAACATCCGCTTAGCGATGGTCCTTTGAAGGCAAGGAAACGCGAGGTAACCTTCGGATAAACTTTTGAAAAAATCGGCAAAATTGATCTTGGTTCAAACGCTCAAGAGAAAAAGATGTCTTTTCTTCTGAGCATTTCAACAGTGATCTAATTTTGCCAATTTCAATCTGAAAACGTCCTGAGTGACATCACCTAACACATCAAACAAATCTCATCAACAACATTCCCAACAACTGATAGAAAAATCTATACTTTCTGATAAAAAATTTTATAAGAAGCTTTTAATTTAAAACAAACCATTTATGCTTTTGATTTATATATAGTTTGTATATGTAAATTTATCTACTAATAAGTACATCGACTTGTCACAGTGCTTTAATAATTTGAACGCTCTGATAACTCGAACACTTTCGCTCAGTCTCATGAAATTTAAGTTATTCATGTTTGACTATACAAACCTGTACATAAATTATGTATATAAAAGGAAGTTTATGTTGTAGGAGTGTTTACTCTAATATCATATTACGTAATAGGTGAATGCCCAGCATGGCATAAGCAATAAAAGAAATTTGTATAAAAATTTTATTTTTATTTGGCTCAGTCTCTATACCCAATGAGTTTGAGTAACTTAAGCTAGTTTAAATACATACTATTATGGGAGCTGTTATCAAATCGCAAGCCATTGTTAAAAAAACGACTGTGTCATGATCTTTCCCGCCATCATGATCTTGAAGCGTGTTAGCTCGAGTGTGTTATTTTAACCAATCTACTTTAAAGAATGGCAGTTTGATTTTGATTTTTCTTTTTTTTTCATCGACAATAGTAATTAAACATAAGCAAATAAATCTGGAAAATTGGCAAAGCCCATAATACGCATTAGCATAGGTATTCGCGGCGTCGGGCTTTTCGTCATCGCGTAATCACGATCATTTTTTTATGAGTGTAGGTTGTATGCGCTTGTTAAAATATGTAATTTAAGTTTTTTTCTAAAATTTTAACTTCTCTATTTTTTTTGTAGTATTAGGGAATTGGTTCCAAAAAATAGCCTGTTAGTACAAACGGTTCCCAACCTACGAACCAGTTACGTTCTGAACGTTTGTTCGTAAGGTGAATTTGTTCGTAAGTTGCTTCAGTGCTATATTTTGTATTATAATTTATGTTTAAGACCTATATATGTATATTGAAGGTTTATATAAGTATGTTTAAGGCTTGTATAATTAACCTGTATTGGTTTGTACTGAAAAAAATATTTAATAGAATAGAAATAATACTTTGGTGGACGCCGGGCCATGACACTGCATTTATTATTTATTGTATGTCTTGTCCTTCTTATTATATTGATGTTTTAATCGTTATGCTATCACTTATCGTTGTTGTCTTATTTTTTGTATGTGTTGTCCGTTTATTATATCGTTGTTTAACTCGTTATGCTAGTGTTATATCTGATATACTGTCATAACACTATCACTTATCGTCACTTAGATTGTTGACATACCAACACGCTAGCAGGTGAATATTTATTCACCTTGTTAGCCGTTGTTCTTACCGTTTGCCGTTAGCCTGAACGGTTGATATTATTGTATATAAACAAGTGCGCTCATTTAGTTGAGCAGAGCAGATAGCCGTACGATCCTCGGCTAGTGAAATTTACTTCGGTAATTAAATGCTGAATGAAACTACACGCACTCTCTTCTCTTTATTTATTAGTATAGATCGTGCCAAGTAAAGGCCGGCAAATCCCTTTACAATACGTATGTAAAGTTCAAACAAATAATTCGAAAGTTATTCGTGTTACGAACAACGGTACATACGTTCGTATGTACCATTGTTCGTAACTCGAATGTTCGTAAGTAGGGAACTGTCTGTAATCCACCCTGCGGTGGCATGCACGGGAAGAAGACTGGAAGATTTAGACAGAAATTTGAGAATCGAGTTTCATATATTGCACAAGGAATTTAATTACAATAAATTTCATGTTGGGCTAAATGCATAATGTGGGATGAATATAATAGTGAGCTGATAGATAGCATGGATGCTGATTTGAAACGAGGTTTGGTTTGGAAAAGATACATACTTTGTTTCAGTTGTAATAAGAGTGACCATAGTTATTCAATTATTCTATTGAATAGTAGTGCAGCCGTTTGGCTTAGTGGTTTCGAATGACTGTCTGCAGATCTGGAATATCCGTCTTCAAATCCAGTACAATAACACAGTTTATGACTATAACCAAAGACACAAATGACAGATCAATAGACAGATAATAAACACAGAGATTTATATATATATAAATATACATATACAGTCAAACATGGATAACTCGAATTTCACGGGACCGAGCAAAAGTGTTCGAATTATCAGAGCGTTCAAGTTATCAGAGCACTGTCACAAGTCCATGTATTTACTTATTTATTAGTAGATACATGTACATATGCAAACTATAATATAAATCAAAAGCACAAATGGCTTGTTTCAAATTAAATGCTTCTAATGTAAAGTTTAAAACGTTTTTATCAAAAAGTATAGAGATTTTTCTATCATTTGAGATTGGTTTGTTGTTTGAGGTGATGTTATTGCCAGGACGTTTTTTTAGGTTGACATTGGCAAAACTTGATCGTTGTTGAAATGCTCAAAAGAAAAGACATCTTTTTCTTTTGAGCGTTTTACCCACGATCAATTTTGCCGACTTTTCTTGAAGTTTATGCAACTTCAAGAAAAAGTTACCAAAGAAAAATCCCTTACTTTACCTGGGATTCGTTAAGAGCAACACTCCGAGGCAGTTCAATTAAAGGTTTTACGAAGTTTAACGGTACATTGTATATCACTCACGCTTTTTGAATGGATACTTATTGAATGTACACACGTATTCTGTGTTTAGGTCAAACGATGAATAGTTTTTTTAGCTAAGACAACGTATACGTTTAATTAATAAAAACAATTTTAAGACGTTTTAAACATTCAACATTCCGACGTTGATTCAACACGGAATCAGCGTCGGAAAACTATTCGTCACAAGCTAGCCGGGTCACGCACTCAAGGATTTTCGCCACGCACATACAAAACAACATGCTGTTTTTGTTTTGTATGTGCGTGGCGAATATCCTTGCGCGCGTGACCCGGCAAGCCCGTGCTATTAATCGTATAGCAGTATTAATCAAATTTGACCAAACCTTTAGAAAAGTCGTTGACAAAATTATTTTGCCGATGGTGGTAATAACAACGCTTATGAATTACGAAAATATGAGGTTTACCTCTATGGCTTTGAATAAAGTGATTTTCTAAAGCGATAACAACTGTTTCGGTAGCCGTTGGGCAAAAAAACAGTTCGAATTAACAGTGTTGAGTTCGAGTTATCTATAGCAATTTATCATTACGTGGGAACGAACCAAAGAAACTGTTCGAATTAACCATGTTTTCGAGCTATCCGTGGCCGAGTTATCCATGTTTGACTGTATATATATATATATTATAATGTAGCTCATTATAATTGTTGTCAGGACTGTATTATCTGTTTGCTTTTTGTTGCTTTGTAGTAAATTACTTTCCATTCTGTAAAATATTAAACTTTAAAAATTCAAAACTATACTACATTAATTAATATAATATTCGTTACACCAACATGTAATGCATAGTTTTCCCATGAAATTTTAAAATTGTATATTTTACGAATTTATGTTGTTTTATTTTACAATTCGTTGTGGTAATGATTGTATAACATTATTTTTTGAAAAACAAAAGTGTGAAAAGATTGAAAATATTATGTTTACAGAAATTCCTAAAAGGCGAAAAGAGACGAGAGAGCTAAACTTGAAGGGTTCTGCCACACAAACATGACCCTTAGCGGCAACATGTATGTGGCAATGACAAAACCACCAAACAACCCCATCTAAGAAAATTAAAATTGGGACATCGGTGCAGGCAACAACATCACCAGCTATGATGCCGACTACAAGACGTCTGCCTTCGCAGAAACTTTGAAGACAGTTTCAACCAACTGCGAGAGTAAAAAATCGACCAAGAACCAGGCCTCGATGACTGCCATTAGAATGTGGCAAGTTTATATCCAAACAGTTGCAGAGAGAAAGTAAACAAAAGGCAGCGATGGAAAATATTATACCAGCTGCAAAAACATCATCACCTATCACCTAAGGCAAGTCTATAAGGAAGTCCAAGAAAACCAGCCTATCCGATACAACTTTGCTGGAAAATGCCACAACAAATGATGACATATGCTAGTCTTTTTTTATCATTCTTTAGAATTCTACAAATTCTACATGTATACTTTTCTTTCACCTTCCATTTATTGTAAATATATTTTAACCTATTCGCCATGAAAGCGTGATTTGAATGAAGTTTCAGAACAAATGTTGAGGCGCATTCTCAACATTCTGAAGAATGTCGAGTACTATTCTTGAGAATGGTACTCAACATTCTTGAGAATGTTGAGTACACTATTTTGGTACCCTCTCTTGGTACACTCTCTCAACATTCTTAAGAATGTTGAGAGAGTGTACCAAGGACCATCCGATTATCTTCACAGGAACATAAAATTACTCACAGTTACTGAGACGATAACCCTTGAATGGTCAGAACCAGTATTAGCTCTATTAAACATCCTCAGAAGTGTTGCAGCCAGCTTGGTTACCTTTATTTAAATCTTATTGTCATGTAATTTTGCTTAAAACTTGCACCGATGAAACTGTGAATAATTTGTTTCATATAAGATTGCTTTGTACATGAATGACACAAACCGATCACATTCAGCATAGTGAAACTGGCATTGTTACGTGCACGAATCGACCACATTGAGGCATTGCACAAGAATCTTTACCATAACAAGAATGGAGTCCGTGTGTCTGTGTGTTTGACGCCAGGGTTTAAAGATAATATAGAACAAATCATAAACAGCTTTTAGTATATGAACTTTTTAACAGTAAAACAGGCTTTTCAAAGCATTCTTTAGTTAGCATGCATTGTCTCCTCCTAGCTTGATTTTTTTGTAGACATGTAGACATATCTTGCACGCCTGACTACGTTATATGAATTTAGATTATGGGTACCAGATCAGCTTTGGGAGGCGACCCTTCTAAAATGGACGTATTAGATTTCATAGCCTGGTCCGCGTACTGATGCCCATATTTTATATACCAGATAGTACAAAATGATTTTCTCTTTCATATGGTCTTAATGTTAACCAAATTTACCAGTGTATCTTTCAGAGACCTTTTAAAATAAATAAAACCTGCCACATACATACTCGTAAAATATTCACCACCAATACTACTGGCTGTGGTCCCATTAACGATTATTAGAATGTCTAGAACCAACTAAATAAACATCAGTAATCACTTTCAGCTGAATGGGCTCTCCAGCTAAGTCAACATCATAGATATTAAACCTATATATCTATGGTCAACATGAATAAGCTATCAAATCATGGAAGACTAACAGACATGACAATGCAGACACATAGTTGCCTTCTATCTGAGCCTCATAATCAATTTGTTAAAAAGAGCAATACTAAAAATGCAGGCGATGTCTGTCTTATTTGTGCCGTGGGAATTGAGTCGAAAACAACATACAGAAAACTGAACTAGAATAATTGACTAGAATAATTTGCTACACTGCAAAATCTGAAGATAGGCATCTGCTTTGCAGCAATTTGAAGGTACATTTATATGTATATTTTTCAATTTTTGTTGTCTGTTGTGCCTCTGTCATTCGTTATGTCCAGCTATATCTATTAAAATGTAGGAAGTAAAATTTCGCATTCTGGTGGTTTTGGACTATCGGAGATTGCATCCGCCAACTTCACATCAGCGCGATGTACCACTGAGCTATACAAGGCACATTGATAAAAGATGTTAGCATATAGCGTATCCACACACTAAATTATGTATTATTTGAAACTATGAATTTTATTAACTCTATGAAGCTCAATGCTTTTTCGTGTACTCTTGAGCTTCTACTTTTGGTTTTTCAAAAAGCTCAATTGCTATACCCCGGTCAACGCCAATGCATTTCACTTTGCTTAAGATATCTAGTATGAAAATGGCAAATGTTGTTATATGTTAAATACAAATCAATCTTCTGTCCAAAGACCTAGTTATTACCCGGGCAACGTATGGTTAATAATTAACATATCATGACATTAATATATGAAATAGATATTAAGATTTACCAGATTGATTGGCTGAAAATATGTGAAGCCATTCTAAATATTTGTGACACGTGATTTGTGAGTCATCGACTATCGTAAATACTTTTTACAGTGAAGTTAATACAATAACCAGTGTGTTTATTCTGCCTTTTTGCCCGCTTCACTCTACTGCGTTCGCTGAAAACAAAATACTTAACTACCTTTTGTAAGTTCCTAATACATATTTTTATTACTCAGTCTAAATTTGTAAGAGAAATCATGTAGAAAAAGCTATTTATAGCTACTTTTTAGATTTAGTGAACTTTTCACGCAAAAAGTAATTACACATAGGAAGTCTTTAACACGCATTATATGTAAGGTCTATTAAACGGAGTTGATTGGTTACAGCGGAGTAATGGATAGACTCAATAAGTGGATGGTCGGGGGTGGCTTGATTGCGAGCCTCGCTCTCTGTTACTTCGGGAAGAGACTTGCAGAAAGCTACCGGTAAGAGAAGATGTACATGTTGCTTTATCGCAGCAGTTTGTATGTGGTTGGTGAGAGTTTTACCTTGGAGTTGCAAGGTATATTTTTGAAGTAGTCTAATCCTGAGATACAGCAGCATATTTAATAGAAACTCTAGAAAGAAAGGTTTAGATCTTTAGTATGAAGTAATATGTGGATCTTATAAAGTGATATATATATGGTGATATGAAGTAGTGAATAGATCATAAAAGGAAACTAAAGGTAGAGTGTTGTGATTATTGAGAGTCGCGATTTAACATAATGTAATATGTTATTATGATAATAATTTATAATGGTACAGTTTGATAATAAGCTTTTCAACTATCAAAAATACAATATAAAGACAATACATATAATATTAAAATACACTTTATGTAATATTACAAGCTTTGCGAGTAATATTAAAAATTTTTACATACAATATTAATAGGCAATATATAATATTAAAACAATATAAAAAAATTATTTACAATATTAAAAAATGACATATAGAATATTAAAAGGCAATATGACATTAAAGACATGACATATGCAACATTAAAAGAGAAATATCTTATATATATATTGCATATTACATATACTAATATGTTTGCCAGACCCGAGCACTGTGAGAGGTCATCATGAGTAATCAGTACATGTGTATATAGAAAATTAACCTGCGAAACAGTGAATTGATTCAGTAGTTAGTTAGAGCGCAAAGTGGAAAACAGGGTGTGAGTTCAATTCCCATCCCAGGCAAATTTTTTCTTAACACTCTTATCATGGTTTCAGACAGATGAATGGATGGACAGTGTTTTTATAATAATAGATATAATATATTAAAGGAGAATAAATAGTGAGAATAAATAGACAATATATATATAAGGTAATTTTCAAGAAATGGTGTGTGACTATTGAATTGTTTATACTACTTTATAAGGACATGTGTATTATAATTTGATATCACACAAAACATTTTTATCTCAAAAATAAATTACCTATAGTTGCTGTATTATTGCCTTTACATGGTATCATTTTGGTATCATCATGGTATCATTTTGTTATATATTTAATTCTATTATGTTATATTAACGTATATTGTATTTGCCCAGTATTACTACACTATTGTATCATTTACGCTATATTACTTAATAATTATATACATTATAATAGTTATAATGTACAGCATAACTTAATGTAGTTTTAATTATGTACATAATTATAATTATGTACAATATGCTATGCACTATATATTATAATGTATTGCATTTTATAATACTAAGCTACTTTAACCCAAACAATAATACATTTAACTATATCTGGTTACTAAATCATTGTGCTTGCATTATATTTATATTAATATTTATACCAATTTGCGTTAAATTTACTTTATTGTGCTATATTAAATTATACTCTACTGTTTTGTATGAGTCATAGTAATTCTTCTATAAAGTTATTGTTTTAAAAAATAAAGAGAAAAATTGGAATATAGATTATTATATTATAATTGTAATAAAATATTATTATAATACTAATATAATATTTTTATATAAATAAATATGATTATTATTATAAATAAAATATAGAAGTTCTGGAGAGATGAGAGGTGTAGCTACGGAGAGTTCCACACAAACCAGTCCACTAGCTGCAGATGATAAAGTTGCATGTGAAACAAAACCAACCAGTACTATGCCAGAGAGAGTTGTGAGAAGGTCCAGGTTAGTACAAAAATATGTCTAGTAGTTTAATATGGTGTAATGTATGAATTATACATATATAATACATAATATTAGCTTATATTGTATTTGCACAGTATTACTACACTATTAGATCATTTACACTATTTTTCTTTATAATTAAATACATTATAGTTATAATGTATAGCATAATTATAATGTTTATGTAATTATAATTATAATACCATGAAGAGAAAAGTTGGAATATAGATAATTATATTATAATTATGATAAAATATTATTATAATATTATTATAATATTTTTATATAAATAAATATGATTATTATTATAAATAAAATATAGAAATTCTGGAGAGATGAGAGGTGTAGCTACGGAGAGCTCCACACAAACCAGTCCATTAGTGGCAGATGATAAAGTTGCATGTGAAACAAAACCAACCAGCACTATGCCAGAGAGAGTTGTGAGGAGGTCCAGGTTAGTACAAAGATAAGTCTAGTAGTTTAATATGATGTAATGTATGAATAATACACATATAATACATAATATAATAAAACACCCTTTTGTAGAATGTGACATATAATTAAAGAGGGGGAAAAAAACAATACAATATTTTATAAAAATGAAATTATAAAATTATATAGTATAATGCAGTGCAGCATAATATAGCCCAGTAATATTAAGTAATATTACATTGTTGTATCATATATATGATATTACTTTATTATTTATTACATATCATAATACTATATTATAATATAATTTTTTTCAACGTACGTGTATTAAACTATCTATAGCTGTTAAATTATTGTGTTTACACTGTATTGTTTTGTACTATATTTAACCGTGTTATATTAAATTCAACTGTATTATTTTATATGGTGTCATAGGGATTATTGCATAATCTTATTGTTATACAAAAAAGAGATTAGATTTAATGAGCTATATTTGATTCTATCATCTTTATTAAGTTATGTTGTGCTATTCCATATGATGTCATGGTAAATAATGTATAATGTCGTAAGTTTGAATAGGGAAATTGAAAAGTGATGATGCATAAATTACTTTTTGTAGTAACTCTGAAAAGCGGACAGAATTTTCCAATGTGAATTCCGCGACTCAGACTTCTGCGAGCCACCGAGAGGGCGACAACAAAATTCTCACAACTTCATCAACAAATACGGTATCGCCACAAAAAGTTAAAACCCAAGAAATTGGTACCAGTAGCCATCAGAAGAGCAACGAAGCTAGTATTCAGACATTCGAAACTTGGAAGACATTTACCACCAGCAAGGATGACGCCGTGCAAACCACGCCATCTCCACAGAGACACGTCGGAACGGTTACAGTGATCAGAAGACGGCAAGTTCTTACGCAAACTGAGTTTCTTACAGAAGATGAAGCGGTGAAGGAAGCACCAACACCAGAAATAGAATCTGTTGCTAAGCCACCTGCCAGTGTTGTTCTTAGAGAGAAGTTATATCGTAGGTTAAGGAGAACAACCTTAGCAGACCAAAACCTGCTTGAGGATGTCAGAGCCGATAAAGACGATAGTTAATTTTGTTAGTTTGTGTTGTCCATAACGTTATTCAACTTTCGATTATATGATGCTATTTCATGCTCTACTTCACTGTAAATATATTATAATTTAATCTCCAAAAAAAAACATTATTTGAATCAGAATCTACAAGAGATTATTGAGGAGTTTTCTACTTACGCCAGCACCCTGGTATGCTAAAATCTAGCCTTCTAACAGCTACTGAGAGAATAACTCCTAAATTTCTAGAACTAGTAGTCAACCTGTTAAAGCACGTGTTCAGCTTTTTTCTTGCATCTGAGGCTTATAATCACTTAAAAACTTTGAATAGCTTTAGTAAAATAAGTGAATTCTATAATTGCTAGAAGTGAATGACTCTCACAAATTTAACTAAATCATTCTTGTTTCGTTTTTTCTTTTGTAGAGGTGAATGTGCAGGCTATTATCAGTATCGCAAGCTGTATAATTTTAGCTATTTTCGTTTTATCAAGTGGCGTCTTTAATTTGAACCAAGTTGCCAGAGATTGTCAACTTTGCTTGATTGATAAACAATGGGTGTATAAATGACAATATTCAAACTGCTGCAAAATATTGAATCTTCGGGGGTACACTTGAGAGAACAATGGTTCTTTACTTGAGACGCACTGACAGTTGTTTTCTAAATAAAACATTGCAAGACTGAATGTCAGATTAGTTGGTTTTTATTGAAGAGATAAATGATGCTATAATTCCTATAGTAGAGGATACGCTAGAAGAGATTTTGAAGCCAGGGAAAGTCACAAAGAATCAATACAATTGTACCTAAAGGGCAAACACCAACACGTTAACCAGACAAATTTCTATAGATTTTTTCTACAAAAAAGATGTGATGGATAAGTTAAAATGATAAAATAGCCATAAAGGGGAGAAACCATAGTTTTTTTGACAGAATAAAGCTGAGTTATAGAGTCCGCTTTCAAATACACACAAATTATGACTGGCTATACTTCAGACAAGTAAACAGTACTAGCTGGAAGAATTCTTCACAGTCGTGGAAAGACTACTACAGCTCATCGTATTTTTGGTGATTAGGTACACTTTGTAATAGCAGCTATTTCGGGACTGCTAAAATTACATCTCTCGCAACATTAGGACAATTCAATGAAGAACTTGAGCTGTTTTAAGAAAGACTGCATAAAAAACAAGTTAGCAGACTTGATATCATTGACACTACATTTGGCCAACTGCCAAAATATACCAGAGCTGTTCAGAAATTCTATTCCCTAAAGTCAAGTTGATTGCCATATTTGTTTTTGCTTGAATTATGTTTTTTGCACTTTCATGAAAAGCATTTCTTTTTGGAAAATATATTGATATTGATGCCAAATAAAGTTCCAAAAAACATTATCAATGGAGATGAGGGTAGAAACACGTCAGATGATGGATGAAAATTTGATGGACAAAATAGTTGTAAACAGTAATCTTAAATCTATAGGATTAATCTGACACTAATCCTAAAGATTAAGGGTATTATTTTTATTTCTATTTACAATACTAATTACCTGCATAGTTTCTGGTATTATTGGTGTGTTGTTGAGTCGTGGATATTCCATAATTATGTCTGAGTGACAACATATGAGTACAAACTTTACTTGCATGTCTCCAAAATGGACCAGAAAAGATGGTGTTGTAAGACCAGATTCTGTCAACTAATGAGGGAAAAGCATCAGTTGCATAAATAGACATCAGCCTAAAACTAATCAAGCAAATGGCAAGCTAATGAGGAAAGGAAGTTCTTTGACTGAGACAACCACTCAGAGGTAGAATACAAACAGCAGAGATATGGATGGCATAAAACAAACATGAAAAAAACGATTATTCAGCAATGAGAGATCAAAAAACAATGCTTGTAGATTCTATGTTTGTCTAAAAACATTAATGTAAGATTGTGACTTTACACTTGCTATTTGACTGTCATAAAGATGCATTTACTTCCATGTATGTCGATCAGGAAAGCACATGCGTGTATGGAGGTTCAGTATGGAAAGGTCTGTCTGGTGCAGGGCAAGCCATTCTTGAATAGAGTCTCAATATATTTTGGCAAACACTTAGCTATGTTCTAGTATGGATTATTTTAAGGTAACTCTCCAGAAGTACATAAAAACAAATGGCCTGGAGAGAGGAGCATAGCATTAAATACTTGTGTAGTAAGTACATGTATGTCCATTTTAGAAAGTATATCTTTCGGGGTTTGTTCAAAACAATTTGGCCCATCAGACAAAAACATGGTTTAGCTTTCGGTTGGAGTCGTATACCTCTACAGGCTAATTAGCCATTGGTTGACTTTGGAGGATTAAAACGGTTCAAGTTAGCTTTAATCTATTAAAATCAATATCCACTTTTAAGTATTTAAAACTTGAATGTTTTATCTTAGTGCTAGTATCGTAGCAGTCTACTGTGTCATGAGAAATTGGCAGGTACTTGATAAAGCACAGAAAATATGTATGTTCACAACTATTCTTGAAAGCAGAGAGGTGGTTGATTCGTGTGGGTGTTGGAGCATTAGTCTACTAAACTGAATGTCATGATTTTGAGTCCTGAAATGCTCTCAACTTCCAACTCTGACTTCGGACAGATGTGGCTCTTAGCATAGCAAAGATTATGATAAGTGTAAAGCAGATAACAAAAGTATGCAGCCAGGTTTTATTACAGATTATGATAAAAATAACATCTGCCTTTTGCTAATCTTGGGAGTAACTGTGTTGTTTTTTTACGGTTTTGTAATCGTTATTAAATGTTTAATAGCTGGTTTATATAAAACTGTCTAGACGACTGATGTAATTAATAACAATAAAAAATAAGTATAATAAAGGAAACTAATTACAATAAAACAGAGTTTATATAGTTATATTAGTCAAAACAGCTGTTAGTGTAAAGGTTAGTAAAGGTCAGCTTTACAATGAGGCAAAAACTGGATTTCACGCTTTCGCAGCCAGACATGATGAGCGTGCATTACTCATTTACTGGTTTCCTAATCATTTCTGCTAGTTATGTTTTTAATGTGTTTTACAAAAACCTTCTGATTATGGTTTTCTTACACATTATGTAATCTCCACTATAATAAGAGCTGTGCCTATTTATCTGTTGGTCTGAAGCTACAGTTGAAGATCGAGAGATAAAAATTACATCATAAAGAATTTGAACCTACAACATTCAGATTAGCTGACTCATACACATCTGCCTTACCTGATCTCTCACTTTCCAGACTTCCAAATAATTGTGCGCATATTATTCTGACTTTTATTGGCTCATTTGACGATCTTTCACAGAGCATCCTACAGCCAGGTTACTAACATTTTTGGTTTATGTCTAATCAACATATATTCAGTCGCTTAAATATTTAGTACAGGTGAGGCATTTTTGCATTGTACTAGCAAAGATGTCAGCATGGAGTTTCTTTCTGTTGCACTCTGACAAGCCTTACTTGGATTCGTTTACATACATCCAATGATTGTGGAATGCGTAAGAACAAGCGCTCAGGACCTTTGACCCTTTGATCTAGAGACCAACTATGTTCTATTCTACTCTTAGTTACATGTTCTAATCTGTCATTAGTTGAATTTGCAAGTAAGTCAATGAATACTCAGTAAAATAGTTGATGCACTCATATAAGCTTTTATTGATTTTTCAAAATTTTGGTTTTTTCAAATCAGCATTGAAAGATGTAACAGGTTGAAGCAAATACGAACTTCTGAACTGTTGCTTAGTACTTATAGCAGCGAATTACCACGAGTAATTTGAGATTAATTATATTTTGGTATAACTGTAATGCTTCTGGTAAATTAATGAAATTCGTCAATCAAACCTTTTTGGTTCGGTTGTCAAAATTTACTTAAAAATAAAACTCTAAAAACATCATCAGTTTGAAAATCTAAAGAACATACAATACAAGTTTTTTAATTCAGAATATAAAAGTGAGATATCACTTTTTAACTTTTTAACAAAAAGTTTGTTAGTTAGATGGTTGACTGTCTTATAAACCTCATTAACTGTTTTCTAATGCACTTTGTTTTACATGTGCACTCTGAATGAACTGTAGTAGTTGGTGGGTTGATGATTCAAGGACTGTGGCTAGAAGCATCTAGAAGGCACCTTAGAAGCGTCTGCTACTCCATCTTCTGAAGCTACTTCTAGTTCTTCCATTCTGCATTCTGTTTGACCTCCTGCGGTTCGTTTGGTCATTTGTTGGTGAAAATCGCCTATTCCCTTGTCTGAAAGACTCTTGCTGATTTTCACTTACTGGAAAAGAAGTGGTGAACTGTGTGTTTGGATTTCTGTTGCTGAACTGTCTTTGTCCTCGTCTCGAAGATTGTTGTTGGTTTCCATTCCTTGGAAAAGGGGTGGTGAACTGAGTGTTTAAATTTCTGTTGTTAGACTGCCTTTGTCCTCGTCTCGAAGATTGTTGTTGGTTTCGATTCCTTGGAAAAGGGGTGGTGAACTGAGTGTTTGAATTTCTGTTATTAAACTGTCTTTGGTCTTCACCCCGGTTGACAGCTGTAGTGAATTGACTTCGAGAACCTCGATTCAAAAGGTTTCTTGCATTTCCGACTATCGTCTAAAAAAATGAATAACCGTAAAAAGTTGACAGTCATCAACATTATTTTGTTTAAACTAAATTTAGGTTAGTTTGAAATTTTCAGCAACATGGTACCACCATTCAGGTTGCGAGTACAAAACATTATTTAACATATTGCTCTTAACTAATTTGAAGGAACATATATACGTATATTTTTATACGTCAATTTTTGTTGTCTGTTGTGTGTCTGTCATTCGTTATGTCCAGCTATAGCTATTAAAATGTTGGAAGTAAAATTTCGCATTCTGATGGTTTTGGACTATCGGAGATTGCATCCGCTAGCTTTACATCGGCCCGATGTACCACTAAGCTATACAAGGTATATTGATAAAAGATGTTAGCTTATAGAGTATCCACACCCTAAATGATGTATTATTTGAAACTATGAATTTTATTTACTCTATGAAACTCAATGCTTTTTTTGTTTTCTTGTTTTCTTTGTGTTTTCTTGTTTTCTTTTTTGGTTGTTCAAAAGGTTCTATTGCTATATCCCGGTCAACGCCAATGCATTTCACTTTGCTTAAGATATCTAGTTTGAAAATGAACTAAAAGAACTAATGTATGACTAAAGTTGTATATTCTTAGTTTTGTAGCACATTTTAGAATTAAACTTACATGAAAACTAAAAAAGTAGCTAATTAATATTGACTCTAACTAGAGTCAAACTATTAACTCTTTTTCATAATTGTTCAAACTTTAGTTATCTGATCAATACACTCTGTAGCCACCTTTGGAATAACATGAAGTCAAACATTAGCATAGAAGTTTAAATGTGGACAATGTAAATTGGTGAACGGATGCATGGTGTACACACATGTACAACATGGTGTACACACATGTGGATATGGTAAAAATTATTTGATGTCATTGAGCAATTTAAAATTTGCTAATCTCAGGACAAACTAGTCTGAAAGCTGATCGTAAAATCAAATTTTGTAGTGGTTTGGTTAACTAAAAAGTAATTCATGCTAGAAAGGGTTAATGAATCTACCAAAATTGATAATAGTTGAATCAATTGTTTTTGTAAATCTGACAATGATGGCTTCTTTATATTTGCATCGCTGTTTTTAAAATCGAAATGTTAAAGACACTTCATATTTCATCATGTTTAGTTACTGAAGCATTCAAAACAAATCTTTCACACTTGTAACAGGGAATCTTTAGTAACATTCTATAATTTAAATGGTGCCCAAGATTCTTTATGCAAAGATCACATAGGTTAGGCTTTAAGGATTATATGTCAGCCTGTCTTTCGAAAATCCTGATGCCTATAAACTATGGAATGGGATTAAACATCGATGTGGTTCAAGAAATTACCCTTTCATAATCTGATCTACGATTAACCAATTGCGATACATCATTGTACGATGGCCTGACTCACTATTTCGTTAGCTAAATCGTTAATCACACATCTCCGTGGATTATAGCGCTAATCTATGTCGTAATCTTGACTTATCTATCCTGTGCGTATGACAAAGAGTGTTGGGTGCGAGGTCAGAATCTTATAGAGAATATTTGACTTGCTTAATATTTCAAACTAAACAAATGGTAACTAGTCTGTTTAGCAGGTTTTTAACATTATGTAGCAGTCATGGTAAATAAATGTACAATCTAGCAATTTTTCATACCCAGTAGCAAGTTTTTTTACAGCAGAGAAGCAAGGTTCAAAAATGTATAATCTACATTTGTTATATAAGCTTTGTCTAGGAACAGAAAGATAACTCTATTAATCAAAAAATAGTAAGATATAAGTATAGCTTTAGAACTTGATTGTGATTTAGATGAGCAATTCTTGACTCAGCAAAAGCATTTTTGGAGTCTCAGATATAGCTTTAGTACCTTAACTTTTTTTTAATCACATGTTGAAGCAAAGATATAGCAGCTATACACTGAAATACATAAAAGTTGCTGATTGATTTAGGTTGGAGTTTTAACAACTTTTTTGTCTTTAGATTTATTAACATTTATGGTACCATAGTTTTACAAGCTGAGGTCTTTGCCCAAGTTTTTTCCTATTCTGGTAGCTCTTTATTATCTCAAAGCTGCCCCTCTCCCTCCACAAACAAAAACTATCCCTGATACCCAACTACCAATTTCATATGCCTATGTCCCACAAACAGAAACAATTGAACACACCAGACATAAACATTTTCCCCATGCTATATCTGGAACATCTTTATATAAAAGGAATTTCTTTTTTAAATTCATTTCTTTTTAAAATGCAGTTTTCATGGCAATATTTTTCTACGAAGTCTGATTCGATTTTATAGGTAAAACAAAGCATAAATCAACTTAAATGGATTGCTTCTGCTTTTAAAACAAAAATCAGCAACACTAAAAATTTACCAATGTTAATTTTTATGTTTCTACTTTTTAGCTTCAAATAAGATTTTAGATTGACTCACTCTGCCATCAGCTCTGCCATATAGAGCAACGATACCATTTCTGTCATCTTGACCGAGTCGTGACTCATCTTGTCCACTACCAGTTGGGTACATGATAGCGGTTGGGTCTCGTGAATGACCAAGGTTCATGTTGTGTCCCATTTCATGGCAAATGGCCCACTTTAAGGACACACCTGCAAAAGTTATTAAACTCTAATCAGACCAAAGATCAATTCTGTCAAGTCTGTTCGATACCAAAAGATTATACAGAACCAGTAAATAGTCGTTTCTGACAAACCTGGATTGTATGAAGAGACAAAAGAAAATGTTAAAAAATGTTGAATCTAAATTGAATTATAAAATCAGTTTAGATTCACATTAATTGTTAATTATAAAATCTATTTATAATTAACTATCAAATTAAATCTAAGTTATAAAAATTTGTTATGCAAAAAGAGCTTTTTGTTAATATTTTTGCATCACTTTGCTTAATTTCTCTTAATTCTTTGCTTAGAACAACATTGACTGGTAAAAAGGAATTTTATATCTATCTTAACTAAATGCGCTAGTATTTTAACGTTTACTACTTTCAGGTTCTATTGTTTAGTGATGTCAGTAAGCATGTAAGAGCAGGTTGACATATCAAGTTGTATTTTGTAAAAATCTTAAAATACAAAATTTCTGATAAACATATCTGGGGTCTTGTTTTATTTTTTACTTTTTTATTTTTTTACTTTTTATTTTTACTGCAGTATTTAGGTCCAACTCAGAAGTGTTCGAAGAGTCATAACGTCAAATTTCTTCAAACCAATTTATCTTATTTTCAGATTTGTCACATATGATTAAACTTTTAAAGAGCCGATAGTTTTTAAGAACATACAGTTTTTTTACTTAGGTTAGGCAGGCCAAATGAGTATACGAGCTTTGGAATAAAACTTGCAGAAGAGAGACATTTTATGATGCTATGTAAAAGCATCATTGCTTTATCCTAGAGACCCAATGGTAGAGTGCAGTTGGAGTGATGTAAGTATAGTTGGTTTATAAGTAGAGTTGCTAAAAATAAAGAGAGTACTCTTTACTACAATATCCATTTGTATCTATAATTGATAGTTGGAAAAAAATATTGCATCAGGCAGCGTTCAAACCTGCAACATTTAAACCCTCTCTCCTGGACACTATCTCCCTCACCACTCCACCAGCCAGACACACAGATATACCCGAATAATTGTGCACTTACTTATTCCCTGTACATTACTGGACAGGGATAACCAAGTATACTAGACTTGAAACTGGCAGGTCTATTATAACTTAGACACGCACAAATTTTTTTTAATTTTCAATTTTTTTCAATTGCATCACAAAAACTGAGTTGCAAATAACAGGCTGAAAACTATTTTCGAACTAGATTCATACAATTGAATCCATTTTACTTCAAAAACTAGTAACCTAATTCAATTTTAAGAAGACTTTACTATATATATGTATGTACATATGATGTCACAAGCAAGTTGTGTTTTAATGCAAAACTAGCTGCTTCAGTCTCTGTTATGCCCATCTACAGTTAGCTAGCCACTGATTGCATCCTAAGATAAGGCAGGTTTTACCTTGTTGATTTTGGTTCTGTTGTTTGTTTAACCTCCAGGGTTCATCTCTGTCGAGGTTGAGGTAGGAATAGGGATTGTAGTTTGGAGACTGTCCGGTACCTATAGACTTCCATGGACCATCTAGTCTCACAAAGTCTATAGCAATGTTAGTGTCTTGCCCTAAATCCTTTAGTTGAAATGCCAAAGAGGTTGGCTCTGCCCACATCTAAAATTAAAGATAGTGAAAATAAATTCAATTAGTCTGTTTTAAAATTTATCTAATTATTTCTTTTTTACAGTAGTATGTTTGTTTTCACAGAAGTTCTCTCAATTTTACTTAAGAATTTTAGTAATTTTATTTAAATTTACAGCAAAAAAAAACATTTTAAAACTGATTAATTTAATGCTCAGATTTGCTAGAAAAGGTAAAATTAGATTAACTTTTGGTTTTTTTTGCAGCAGATCAAGTTTTGTCTCAAATTTTGCCCAATGGGATTAAGTAAACAGTTTTGATAGAACAATTGATTGATTTGCCAATAAACTACCCGTTATTCATCTTTTGTGCCTAAAATATTTGATTAAAGTATATTATCTCTTTAAAAAATTTCTTATATCGGTTGGTGGGTTTGGCATTGTAAGACTGTTGCAAAATTAACAAAGAATAATTTGTTATAGTTTGTTGCTTTGTTCTCATACAAGTTGTTCAAAACAGTTGTATCATTTTTAAGAAAATGACCACAATCTTGCATAACTGGTTTGCTTTTCCTATAGTCTTGCACAGCCTTTCTTTTCCAAAAAAGTTTTTTTTTCTAAAAAAAGACCAACTTCCCTTTTCATTAGCTCCTTTCACTGAGTCATTTGACTCTAAAAAGGATCAGCTTTTTATCTCTACTTTATCAAAGACATTGGTTTTTTGCTTTCGTACCGGCCTGTGGCATTTTAAAACAAGCAACGTACACTAAGAAACAAAAAGCTAGCATAGGAGATCACAATTATATTTTTTTGCAATCAAGACTTGACAAAGAGAGCACAATTAGCATGGCACTCCATGACAGTACCAACTCTTGCCATATTTTCTATGGAGACTCATGGTTCTAAATATGCTAACACACCTGATGATTACATTAATCTTTGCTAGACTGAGGTTTCTTAAAAGGTATCTAGAGGGCTTGCTATAACTCCAACCTGGTTTTTGTGAATGCAAGCTAGAAAAGAGTTTGCAAGCAACTAAGACAGCATCTGCCAGCTGGGGTTTTATTTCGTAAGCTAGCTCATCTCTTACAGCTAATGCTCCAGACACACTATCGCTCAAATCGACGATTAGCTGTGCGATGGACTGCTATGATGTCATTTTGCAATGAGCGGCCAACGTAATCGTGCTCGCAACGATGCGATGGACTTTCAACATGTTGAACTTTGAAACCGTTGATCGCAACTGTTAGCATCTTGATTGACTGTTTGTTGATTGTATAGGATCCAATTTCAACAGTTGTGAAGATGGGTCTCAATTCATTTTCGCAAGCATGACAAAGAACTACGCTCAATGAATTGCATAATCAGATAATTAACGATAACAAAAGAGCCAATGCAATTTCATAATTTATAATTCGTCGTTTGTTAGTGATCACCTACAGCTAATCTCTCATAGTGTGTACAACTTATCATTGGTGATGAAGTAAAACTGCTAATCGTTGCAGTCCATCACACAACTAAACATTGATTTGAGCAATAGTGTTTACGGGCCTTAATATTTTGACTCTTGCTTACCGAAGCGCATTCTATTGCCATTCTTTGCTGATCCTCTCTGGAGAATTTTGAAAGGTAGCCTTTGAAGCTGATGGTAAGAACTGGTGTGGTTTCAAGGTCCCAATTATAGTTGGTCATTTTAGTATATCGCTTAGATCTTCCATGGTTCTCAGATGATGGTTTTGGATAATCTGGTTTACGACAGCGTCTTTCTAGCATATGATTCATCGCCTCTTCAGACAAGACTCCTATAAGGAGAAAATTTGTAACCTTGATGTTAGATATTCATAATTACTATTTATTACTTTGACTGGTAATACAACTGCCGATTCATTCAAAGATTTGCGAATGAAACTGGTGGCATTAAAAATAACATTATGCGAAATAGCAATGAAATGGTCTAGAATGAGTTACTGACTCTGTATAAAATTTTTAAAGGTTTCTTGTATCAAAAAATAGTTGAACAGTTTCATAACATAATAAATGTGGGAAGTGCTATATCAAACTGATATACTACTGGTAACTTGAATATGAGATAAAGATAACATTAAATTTTAGTATATTTTGTTTATGTCCGTGTACTTGATCGGTTCTGCAGCGAGCTTCGCAGTTTTTTCTACGATACTGGCGCTGTTGTGAGCCACAGGAGATGGAACTTAATTCTATTTACTGTTGATTTAAATTATCTTGTTTTTATTCCTGGCCTCAACCTCTTCAAGTTATGGAACTAAATGCTTTTCAAGCAAACTCACATTCAAGTATGTCTCAATTTTTATTACTAAGAGGCAACTTCAAACATATATGAAATAAAAATGACTGGTCAAATGATTTTAAACATCTTTAGACTAAATGCTTTTCCAGCAAATTCACAATCAAAGATGTCTCAATTTTGCTCCACTGTTGGGGTAACTTCATACATGAAATAATTGAAAAGCTTACCATTGGTCTGTTGTAAACTGTAGGATTCCTGCAACTTGCTGAGTGGAACAACAAGAGATACTCTCAGAAGTTCCAAGCAGTCAGAAGAGCAGTCATCAGCACAGTTGGTGCAATTCTCCGTCACAAGTTCCTAATGTGAACAGAAGCAAAGATTCAAATTAATCTATCTTTCTTACACTTAATGACTCATAAACATTATCGAAAGAAGCTCACCAAGATTTTTATGAGCGGATTCAGTATATGTTTGGTAAGGTTTTGATTAGGCTTTAATAGGATAATCTATAAAACTAAGCTTTCCTTCCACGTCAGTTCACATTCATAGCATCACCAAGTAAAGTGTCAAGTCATACCTTAATCTATTACCTTAGTCAGATAATCACAACAATTATGGATATGTATGTCTACGCATACAACATTTCTACAGCTAAACATAAGCATAGCCAGCATAGGTAGTCAGGTGAAAAAATTGATCAATGGTTGAGCGATTCCAAACATCTAGTATCTGGTAAACTTGTGACATTTGGTAATGTTAGGAAATTATAGATATCATTATACTTCAATCAATGGCAATAGCTTAGCCAAAGTGTTTCTTTTAAAAATAAAAAGACACAAAACAAAATATTTTGCCAAAACAGTAAAACAAAGCTGCAAAAGTTACCTATAAATGCATTAATCTCAATTGCTGAAAAGCAGTTGCAAACTATTTAAAAGTCTGTGATGTGTTACTGCTCAACCAGCTATTTACTTTTTCTTAACCATTGAAACCTAGGACCACTGAGGGTGGGTAGCTATTGACTAGTGTAATATCATCCCGTGCAGCGCAACGTCAAAAACCCGACCATCGATCTATTACACAGAATTTCGAATCATTGCTTGGTCTTGGCCTGAAGTGGAACCAATTCTTTAAAGGTGTAGGAGGAGTTCCACCTCCTACACCTTTGCCAAAAAGTGTACCGAAGTAGGATATCAGCACACCTATTAAATGATATTTATTGATAAATAATTGTTGTGACGTCAGAGGATGTTGGTGATAATTTGAATAGGTGACTGTTTGAGGAAGAGATAAAATGGATAAGTAGATTAAGTCTGTTATCTGTCTAGGATTTGTAAATCTGAGATTATGACACGTATGTTTGCCATCTAACAACCTATGTGTAATTGAGGTTATCATATTAAGATAAAACATAAAAAGCTGTCACCATTTGGTAATCATAACACATTTCTCAGATTTTTCTTCTTTTGATTCAAGCCAACATTTTCAATAATTAACTACCACTAATCTTGGCGATGTTCAGGGTTACTGCTGTTTTTCATCAGATATTCTGCAGGTTGGTGTTGAAAAGGCTGGTTCTCAGGAACCAGAAAGAGTTCCAAACCAAATAATTATTTTTAGTGACTTGACAAAAGGCATGGAGCAGATGCTTGTGGAGTTTGAATAAAACTTGAAAATGCAAAAAAGTTTTTGCAGACTAACAGACACAACCGCACACAATGACAAAATAGGTTTATTAGTATAAATCTATTAATCCATTCCTACTTACTGTAAGCTTTCTTTGACAAGTTTTTTTTTACAGTATAAATTGTTATTTTTCACTAAAATGAGGATAGGAGAAACTGTTTAGAAAAATTCTTTGTTTTAAAGCTACTAATTGGCTTTGGTTTTGGAGAAATTTATAAAAAACAATGGCATAATGTTTTGGTAAATCAAATATCACCATGAGTTCAGCTCAACCTTAAAGATTTTGCTTAAAGGTTAAAGGAGGTCCTGCAGACTTTTATTGACACATATTTACAATAAAATTAGTAATTTAGATATTGTCATGCCGATATTACAGTTTTAAAACAAAACTTTACAAAAAAATGTTATATCGCTTTGAAATTTTCATTATTATGCTTGATGCTAGTCTAATAAAAACAACACACGAGAAAAGACACGAGTTTTAGAATTTGTCGAAGTAAACACAGTGTTAGTAGTTAGATGGTTCTGCTTGAACAAATAAGATTGGTAGTCTGAGAACATGACAATGTGAGGAATAACTGACCTTTAATCTAGAAAAAAAAAACTAAGCGTAAAACCTAAAAAACTTTACCAAACTTTTCCGTAAGTTTGAGTATATAAACTTTTTGTTACTACAGAACACTGTAGTAGAGAAGACAATTCCCTAACCAGTCTTTTCTGCGATATTCTTAGATTACCAACTTTTGTTCAATTAACTTTTGTTCAATAATTCCCAATGTGTGTCTTTTCATTTCTCTCAAGAAAGCACAATCATTTTTTTCAAATATACTCTTTTTATTTTTCCATTTTTAATCACATTGCTGACAAGAACTCATTAATGTTTGTAAAATAAATGAATTGATTAATTCAATTAATTTTGTTGATGATTATTAATGCAAATAAAAAGTTATACATAGCAAAAAAGTATTGAAGGAATTTTTTTCAAATAAATTTAATGTTTGACTATGAAAAGTTAGGAATGCTAAAGTTAACAAACCTATACCAGTACATTTTAGATCAACTAATAATAATACTATAGATTTGACAAGATCTGATGTCAGTTATGAATAAAAGTGCAAACAATAGGGAAGAGGTGCAAAGGATTCTTTTACCTAATTTCTAGCTTTGCCAGTTTAACTATTCTGATGAAAGAGAGCTGCCATTCAACTGACAGCATTTTACACTGAGTTGTTATGCTTTGCACTTTGGAAATTTCATTGTTTCAAAGTTTTCATCGTTTCAAAGTTTTTCATTGTGCAAAAAAAAACATTTTTTCTGCGAAAGATTTGCAATCAGTTCATTTGGGCTGTGTTCTGATTGGTTTCTCAAAGTAAAATTGGCGTTGACATCAGTCTGTGCTGCAATGCAACACGTGTCTACACATTAAGTAACCATTGCAGAGTTAAAAAGGAGTGTATAAATTAGTTAGAACCCAAAGCGGCCCTAGTACCCTCAACTTTAATGTGTTTAGGCAAGATTACAGTAGGTTTTTACTGGATATCGAATGCTCTCCCCATTGGAGTTCAACTCTCGTAACTAGCTAAAAAACAAGTTGTCAGACAGCCAGGTTTTAAAAAGTTTACCATTCAGCCCGTAAAACTCATAAATTTTCTAGCTTATTGTTTAAACCAAACATCAACAAAACTGACATCTAGTGTGACATTTACCTCTTCGATGTACCCATAGTGTATCAGCCAACTGTACGCAAACTGGTAGTTGGCCAGAGAAAGGGTCTTGGGAGTAGTCGAGTCAGTTGTGGAATCTGAGGTAGGGTTTATTGTAGATGGTGTGGTTGAGAAGGGTGTAGTCTCAGTAGAGAATGTGGTTGTGGTTGAATCTTCAGATGATGTTGACGGAGATCTGGCAGCCTGCTGATGTAGATCATCAGCCAGAGGCATTGCTGACGCGGAAAGAAGCAAAGTCCCGGTGATCAAAAGAGCGTAATTTCTGTAAATAGAGAGATTATTTGCAATCTTTGGCACAGTAAACTCTAAAAGTATTTCTTGCATTTTTCTTAAAATACCGAAGGCCATGCGAGTTCTGGTAAGCCTTCTTGAATAATTTCTTTCACAGGCTGTGCTGCCTTTTCATACTCATTACCGAGTAAGTACAGACTTGTAATAGCAGCCTATCAGTAAAGTTCTGCAACCAAGTATACAATGTACATAATGTGCAACCATGTATAGCATTATACATTATATAATGTATAATTATATAATGTATAATTCTTATATTATTTTATTACGGTTATTGTCGGTGGCTAGATCAGTACGTACCTTGAAAACGTCAGTTGTACAAAGTTAATGCCAATAATTCAATGTATAAGCTTTACTGGTACACAAATGAAATGTGCATTAACATCGCTGTGCTCAAAGAGCATAACCAATACAATGAATAAACTAACAGCAAATTGCTTATCTTTTCATAAAGATATGACCTGGAAATTTTGATTTTAAGATTAAACTGCAGTTCATCATGAATCTAATTTTTATCTCTACGCACTATACAATCCGCATGAAAGTGGTTAAACAAAACTTTCAAATTATATGTACAACATACCTTAAAATACATCTATAAAACACATCTATGTCTATTGGTAAATTTGGTAGTAAATTCATTTTTTGACTAATTTTGATCAGATTTGAGTTATAAATATTTCCCTAGATGTTTTTATATTAATTTAAAGTAAACAAAAACGCATCAAAAACATCATATCTTATACTTGTTAAAAATTGAGAATAGACTTACGCCATTTTTTATTTGTTTCTCTGTTCTCAATTTTTCGTAAAGTTGAGCAACTGGAAAGTTTGAAACACTGCGAGGAGGAGCGCCTGGTCTGAGCTGTACAGCTATTACCAAAGCCTCAAAGATACCTCACACAGACCTGAGTTAGAAGAAAACCGCCTGTGACTTTTTTATGCAAATGTTTCGGTTTTATAGTAGATCTTAGGGATAAAAATAAATGACAGTGTTTACTAGAAGAAAAAAAAATTAGATTTTGATGCTCAAGCATCGCGCAATAATTGAAAATATTCTAGTAAAAGTTATGCTGTCTGTCAATCCAAATTAGTCAAAAATTACAAAAAAATTAGAATAATAAAATTCATATAGTAATCATCCTTTCATATTTTTGCAAGCAAATACTAGATTGCTATAATTTGCAAGGTTTTTCAAAACCTTCTTCTAGTTGATTATATTGAGATTTGTAAGCAGGACATGGAGATTATCAGGTATATTGATGACAAGGATATGAGAAAGATGATGGATTTTGTGGTCTCACAAATAACAATTAGATATGATAATTCAACAAGGAGAATAATCACCTTAAATGACATGTGACAGTCGCATTTGCGCAGATCTAGGCTGATCTAGAGCCAAAGTTGACGAGTGGCAACGGAGCCAACTATATCATGTCTTGTGCCTTGTTGAAGCCCTAAGTGTAAACCAATAACGGTGACGTTCTGCGTAATGTGTCAGTCAAAACTGTTTGTTGATGTTTGAAGCCAAAGAATCTGCATTTTGATTGTATTTGTGATGCACATGGCATTGGATTGGTGGTTTCTACCTACAAATGGTCATTGACATTGGCAGAAAGCTATTTGTAATAAGAACAGTAAAATATTTAAAAGTTCTATTTCAAGTTTTGTAGCAAAAGTAATTTAGTTTTGTTGCTGTTCTGGTTGAACTGCTTACCAAAGTTACTAGAGCCTAGAGCAGTGGTTGTCAATCTTGTTAGTCTTACTGAAGCAGTTTTATATATGTTGTTTTTTCCAAACCCTCCATTATAAAAAACTAAAATGATTTGTTTCACATTCAAGACACGTATATGCTTTACCGATGCCAAAAATGAACTGTTCTTAACAACAATGCGTTCAAGAAACAAAATCAATGCAATGCATGAACTCACAACAAATTGCATATCCTTTCTTAGAGGCGTGAACTATAAATTATTGTGACTTCTTTGGTTGCCATTGAGAGACCACTTCTGTGTCTGGACCTCTGCCAGCCCTCCAAAACTGACTCATCAAAATCCTAGGGTTATGAACCACTGGCCTAGAAGGTCTTGAACAATTGCTACTTATAATATACGGTGCTAACTCTTAGAGCAAAGACAAATACTGTACCTTTTTTAAACTTGTAAAAGTTTTTATTTGAAGTTTTAGAAGTTGATACTAAATGTGTAAGACCAGAACTAGTTGAAAATACTAAGACCAATAAAAACCATTTTACTCTAAAATCTGAAGCAATGAATTTCTTTCGCAGGCTTTGCTGCCTTTTGCTTACTCCTTATCGAGCAAGTACAAACTTGTGATGGCAGCCTATCAGTAAAGTTCTGCAACCATGTATAGAATTATACATCGTATACTTATATAATGTATAATTATACAATGTATAGTTCTTATATTATTATATTGAAGTTATTGTCGTTGGCTAGACCGGCACATAACTTGAAAATGTCTTGACAACATCAGTGGTACAAAGTTAATGTCAATATTTCAGTGTATACGTTGTACTGGTGCACAAAATGAACTGTACATTAACATCACAAGAGCAAAACTAATACAATGGAACTCACAAGAAATTATTATCTTTTCATGAAGACAAGACTTTGAAATGTTGATTTAAGGATTAAACTGAAGTTCATCATCTAAAATCTGAAGAAATTAATTTCTTCAGTTTTAGCAGTATATTCTTCAGCTTTCTCTATTAGTAGACTTTACAAAATTGAGGGTAGATTATACCTTACCGACTTTCTTAATATACAATAAATAAAATAAATAAACGGAATGTAAAATTGTAAAAAATGTCAATTGTTAGTGCAGGTTGGTACTTGATTAACAATATTTTTTCTAAATTCAAACCATATTTCAACAATTGCAACCACCAAATTTTTATTTATCTTCTATGGTGTGATCTCTCTCTGTTGCTATATGTTTATTGATATATTTCATTTATATTTATGTCATATACAGTGGTTCAACATTTTATATAGGTAGCTATGGAGATTGCTAATTTGCTGCCAGATCTTTATGTAAGCAGTATGTATGATTGCACGGATGACTCAGCCTATTTGCTTACATATGTTATAATATTACGAACAGGTGTTTCGCTCCTAATCTCTGATTCTCTTGTTTACACTTGTGGTTAGATTATGATTAGCAAATTTGAACGTTCTGAAGCAAATAAAGTTATGAAATGAATTTTGCAATATTTTTTTATGGCTGTCTAGAAATTTACTAAAAGGAAACCGTGACGCCATCTGAACTCTAGCTCTAAACCTCAGTGAACCAATAGACTTAACTTATGACTTACCCATAGACTTAAAAAATAAAACTTTGAATGTATGTCTAAATGTTGTACCTCAAAAATCTTCTACTTACCAATTTCTATCAACTACCAACTTATAATATAATATCAGCTAATGAGATTCTGAAGACTTGTCATTCTTCCACTTAACTTACTGTAACATAAAATTAACATTATCATACACTTTAAAGTGAGTAGAAGTGATAAGAAAAAGAAAGTCTGTCAATACAAACAATAACATCACAGTTACTGTACAGTGATTAAATTGAAAAGTTAAACATATTTCTTTCCTTTTTGACGGGCAAATGAGGTGAGTTTGGAAAGATTATCGGAACAGATTAAGCTATTTACATGTATTTTTCTGTTCGTATAGCCTGAAATCCCTACAAGGTAAGGGTTCTTAAAAAAAATTATTTATGTTGTTAAAGTTTTTATTATATTTCTTTGCTAAACGGAGGAAGCATAACCAAGATATCTTTTAGCATGTACCAAATCATTGTAAACAACTTGTTTCTAAAATAGCTGTTTTATGTGTTTCTCATGTTTTATGTGTTTCATATTCTCAAGGATGGCAAGAAAGACTTTTGCAGCATTTTGGAATAATTGTGCACATAGTTATCAAACATGATGATAATATGGGTAATAACTATCATGGCGCACGAGACTGTCAGCATACTAGAATATATAATATATAATATATAGATATAGCTACACGAGTCTTTCTTCTCAAGTGTGGCAAGAGGGACTTTGCAGCATTTTGGAATAATTGTGCGGACAGTTATTACACCTGACAATCTCTCGTGGTGCACTAAACTGCCAGGTTACTAGTAACTTTAATTTACATGATTCAACATAACGAATTGTCATGGAAAACGTTTTTGACAGCTCACAAACAGAGATAGTCAACCGAAGGTCTTAAGTCTTCTGAGTATCAATCTAAATTAATGACTGTGGACTGAAACTGTTGTAGTAAAACACCATAAGCAAAAGTCTTTCATGCGGGTATTATTTTAAATAAAAATACACTTTTTACTTTTTACAAAAATACTTTTTTCTAGTTCAAAAAGATATGTTCAAACAATCAGTGAGTCTGGAAAATGTAGGGCGATTGTCTTTGTACCTGATTGATATTACGTCTGCACTTGATAACGTTTTGGATTCAGTAGCCTCTCTTTATGAACTATGCAGACAGGGCGTGGATAGACTAATATCTTTAAGGAATGCCATACAGGATGCCTAATGTTGAGAAAACTGACATGAAAGGGAGTGCTTGTAGAGCTTCTGTTTGCTATAAGTATGCTGGACTTTATAATAGTTAAACTGAAGTTCTAACTAAACATTTGTTTTTATCGAGGACATAATATTCTATTTATAGATTCGTCCATGTATTCTTTATATATAAATCTTAAAGTCTGTCGTTTGGTGTGTCCAGATACAGCTATTAAAACTAAGAATGAAAGATTCGGTTCGTGCTGGATTTCATCTCAGAACCAGGCGATTTCCTTACCAGTTAAACTACACGAGATGCAATGACTCATTTGGCAATGTGAATTAGGCTGACATAACGACTCGTTAGAGAATAATGAGTCGAACTTTGGCTAAAATACGCATAGCACTCTGGATTACGCACCGCTCTAAGCTTGCTCCCACGGCTCTTATTATTAAGTTTAGCAATACGAATAGTAGTGTACTCAAATTAGTCATTGGCGATGGGACAGACTAATGGCAAGTGGCAGGCAACTACACTACTCGCCACTGTTTATAAGCTGTTTTTAATACCCGTGCAACGCCCGGATTTTGCTAGTAGCTGATAAAATTTAGTACTTAGAGATGAATTCGCACAGAATTTTTAGTGTGGGTATTTTTCTATGATTTGCGATTGTTTTTGATGTTAAAGGTAATCTGATTGGCAGGAATTTTTAGAATAAAATTACCAAAACTTGATCAGGGTTAAAACTCTCAGAAAAAATACATGCAAAATGAAGTTACTAGTTGCTATCGTTGCTATAGTTGATATTGGCTATTGTGTTCAAGTTGCAGCATTATGTGTCTCTATTCTGTTGGTCTCTTCGCAACTGCAGACGTCACAATCAAACTTTCTGTTGATCTGAGAGGTTTAACTGCTATCAAGCTTTGTCGATTTTAATCTTGTAACATTCTGGCAGTCAGATCACCAAAAACATCAACAACAATAGTAAACATCAAAAACATCAAACACCAAACTCAAACATCAAAAGCAATTGCAAATGTCAAAAAATACCAATACCTTTTGATAACTTTTATTAAAATTTTTGTAAGTTCATTATTAACATTGCACATTTAACTAAGGAGTACTTGGTAGAGAGTGATTTATACCACAGCGAGCTCTCTGAACATCTCTATAGTTCTACTCATGCGTCTTACAGACGTAAGTTTGGAAATGCTTTAAACTTATGAGTTGTATTTAATTACGAAAGTAGAGAACCAACAGAAATCATATGTTAGCTCCTAGCTAGAGGTACATTCTATAGCTTTACTAGTTTTCTGCTGTAATTTCCTTGCAAGTTTGGTAATTTTCGTGTTAAGGAGATTTTATCTCATGTCAACATTATCATCTCACGTAATCATTGAAATGACTTTACATGTAGGGAGCTCTTACTGACCTAACTATTTGTGATAATATTGTCTTCAATGATATTTTATTGCGATTTAAGTTAAAATTTGTATTTTAGTGATTCTATCAAATTGTATTAAAATAATTAGTATGAAAATTTAAGAGAAAATTTAGAATAGTTGAAAAGGAGGCAACTGCAATAAATGCACTTAACTTTTTAGTCTCAGATGATTTCAACCAAAATTTCATTTGATATCTTGGATAACTTAGAGAAAGTGTTCTTGTGCTGATGATCATATTATACTGTATATCATTATAATCCTCAGGTTATAAGTTATTAGTTGATTTCAATAGGTTATTATAAGTATACATAGCTAAACGATCACACTGTAATGCATATCATTTTAGTTTGTCAGACTTTTGGAAAGCTCAGACATGTTTTTTGTGTTGCAGAATATAGGTTAGTCATGATGACCTTTGATTTAAAGCATCATAAAATATGTGGTCGACACTGAATGGGCTTTTATCCTCATCACCATTAGCGTTGGTAACTAGTTTTCAAAGTATGTGAGACTAGATTCAAGGCATCAGAGCACCTGGTATACACTTGCTGCACTTTTAAATGCCAAGTAATTTTACGTTTTGAAATATGTTTTTTGCTGAGTTCAAATGTTTAAAAAGATGACTTATGGGCATTTCTGCATGGGCAGACTAGTATCCTGCTTGTATAAAACCCAGTTTAACGTAATAAAGATTAACAAATCTTTTACTAATTAGAGTTGATAACAAATATAGACTGCTGCATCATTGATAGCTTCGCTGGTTCAAATCTATGGCTTGCGATAGAAGGGCTTGGATTATACGAAGCTAAATTATCGCCTTTTTATGAAGTTGTATTACAATTAGTCTGAAAGATTAAATAATTATGTTATGGCAACGAATTAGAGAGCATAGATTTATATGTAGGTGCACCATAAATAACAGGTGCCTGTTCAGACAATTGATGTACTGCTATAAGAGAAAACATGAAGCTGACATTACGCTATACTACTGTAGTACGCTGGCCATCCCATGAACTGTGAGAAACTGTCATGTGTAATAAGTATGGGTACAATCATTCTAAAATGTGGAAAAGGTAGTCCAGTAGTGCAGTTGGTAGCTCGCTTGGCTGGTAGTCTAAAAATTTGCGCTTGATTCCCATATGAAGCAATATTTTTTCCTAAAACTTTTAGCGTAGCTTTAGGCAGATGGACAATGGGCAGATAGGCTGTTATTATAGTAAAAATTCTTTGTTCTGTTTCATTCCATTTTGTAAAATAACTATGTAAAGTACAGCCATAGCCAATCTATATGTATATGTATATATATATATAAATATATATAAATATATAAATATATATATATATATATATAAATATATATACATACATATATACATGTATATACATTTATATACATATCAAATTAGCTATTGGCAATGTGCCAGGCTAATAGCAAAGGGCAGGCAACTACATGACCTCACATTGTTTATAACCTGACTTATAATACTCATGCAATGCCAGGCATTCCGCTAGTAGGTTTTTAAAAATAGATTTTAAGATCAAGAGCTCGTGGAATACTTAAGAGCGGCTAAACTGCATTATTTATTCTTCTATAAGTCATACAAAATAAAACATCAATCTAAAAAGTAACAATCATTGCTGGAAAGCCGATGCATTCAAAATGACTCATGTTTTTGGAAACTAGCGCCTAAGTGAGAAACACACTTCAGCAAAACATCAAAAAGCTGAAGTCACATTTGTGAGAAAAAAGTAAGAAACCTACCGTCTGCTGCCAATAGCAACGATCTGAAGAAATTCTATCACTGTCTCAAAAAGGTATATAGCCCACAAATAGAGATGATGAGATTGTATGTTTATCACTTATAAACAATACGCACGACCACTGAAGTCATTTTTAGAGAAGTATTGGCACGTCTAAATGTTCATAAAAAATTTTCATTTTAATATCGAAACTAAATTGCAAATGATAGAAAAATATCCATACTTTCTAATAACATCTTTTAGAATCTTTTATACATGAGCAATCTTTTAATTACTGAATTTACAACAATAGTGGGAGTTGGTTATGACAACCAATATCTTCTGAGTTTTCTTGTTTCATCTTTTTATCTAACGCTTCAGTTTGCCCTTCGCATTGTATTCCTTTTAAGATGTCAAGGCCACTGGCAGTAACCCAGTAGTCAGTCAAAGTGTGAGTTATTCAAACAATCTTACATGTATCTGTCAACTATAGGTTTATTAGCCAAGCTGAGCTTTAGTTGTGTGTTTGTGTGTCTGGTAAACTGCGTGAGCAGCCTTCCAGAATGTGATTGATTTCAAAACGGTAAAGTAGTATTCATAAATGACTTTTGCTATTTGATGCTTACTAAAGTTTTATTATGGTTTTTGCAAGAAGCCTGGTAAACATACTTGCTTTAATTAAATTCATGCACAAGTATACGTAGTAGAGACTATATTTAGAGATATTTTATCCAAGTCATGTCATAGTGCATGTAACGGCAGAAAATGAGTTTTATGTAAATTCATTTAAAGTTTCTAGGAAGTTCAATTGATTAAATATTAATATATTTTGTTTTGTCAGGTTAAAAACACATGACTTTTTAGGACAACAAGATGTTTTTACTGCAGGATATATTAGAAAGTTTGCTGAATTGCGTCATCAAGGTAACACAGTTGGCATAAACATTAGCCTTTATCCAATCCGGAGGTGCTAACTCACATGCTTCCTGTCTTTAAATCCTATTAATCTCTCTAACAGGATTCTATTTGAATAGAGGCCCGGTTTAAGCAGGATCTTCTACCTTCTTTGTCAACCTTTTCACAAAGCCAAAGAGTGGGCTCACCACTGGCAGACATGTGACTGACATGTTATATTGTTATCATTATAATCCAAGTTTGTACGTGTAGATGATCATTTCATACTACATATAATTACAATCTCCAGGTTATAGGTTATTATTTGATTTCAATAGGTTGCTATAAGTACACACGTGCTTATGATCTTAACATACTGTATATCATTTTAATCCACAGTTTATCGATTCTCATTGATTTCAGTAACTGTGCCCATACTTATTGCACAGGATGATCTCTCACCACTCGTGGGACTGCCAACTGCTAGTATAGCGTAATGTCAGCTTCATGATTTCTCTTATAGCAATATATCAACTGATAGAAAAGACACCTGTTATTTTTGGTCACCTCCATACAAATCTATGTTCTAGAATTCATTGCTAAAGCATATCTATTTAATCTTTCAGACTAATTGTAATACAACTTCATAAAAAGACAACGATTTAGCCTCGTATAATCCAAGCTTTTCTATTGTAAGCCATAGATCTGAGCCAGCAAATAGATCAATGATACACCAGCATATATTTGTTATCAACTTTAATTAAGTGAAAGATTTGTTAATCTTTATAGGCATACATGTGATGATGATCAAACCATATTGTATACCGTTACAATACTCAGGTTATAAGCTACTAGTTGATCACAATAGATTACTACAAGTATATATGTGTCCTTGATCATATCTTTCTGTATATATTTACAATCTTCAGATTATAAGTCGTTAGTTGATTTCAAAAGATGGTTTCCTTATGCTTTAGTTAGAATCTTCCTTGCTCGTCAAATTGCAATTTACTATACATTGTACTTACAGGTCTCTTAAAGTAAAGATTAGATATGTGTTATTTTAAAATGTGCCGAGCGGTATACCATAATCTCATTTCATCTAGTAAACCTTTTGAAAATATTTCTGATATTTGAGTTAAAGCTTTGCAGTACATTTCTATTTCGACAATACATCTTATATACAGCGACCTGCTCTACAGTCAGTGTGTAAATATTAGTCAGTTTTGTCAATAGATGTACAACTTGACTATAAATCTGTTCACTTATTTAACAGATTGCCTAAAACATTGATATAAAGTACATGTACATGTAGGGCAACTCATTTGTATGATATAGAGCAGGGGTTACCAACCAGGGAGAAATGCCCCCCTAGGGGGAATTTCAAATATACAAGGAGAACAGAGAGGTGTCTGATTTGATAAATTTTTAATTTATGTCCTGCAGTTCCGTGTGAGGTTGGGTTTTATCATTTAAAATTTTGGTTTTATCTATAGCACTAGTTGCTAATAATGAGCTACTAGTCAGAACCAAAATATATGTGAACACATCCATCAGATTTTGATTGGATAGTAAATTAAGCTAGTCACAAACCAATTCACCGCCATGCTGAAGGTCATGTATTGTTGTGTGCAGGCCCGTATTCCCTGGGGCAGCTGGCTAAGCCACCCCAACCTATTAGGAATTTTCTGCAACTAAGTACAGTCAAACTCAGATAACTCGCCCTCGGATAATATGTAACATTTCATCTCGAACACGAGATTAACTAAAACGGATTTGTTTGGTCCGTTCCCACGCAATGATAAATTGCTTCAGATAACTCGACCTCAACATCATTTACTCCAACAGGTATTTGCCCAACGGCTATGGAAACGATTTTGATCACTGTAGAATATCACTTTATTCCAAACCATAGAGACAAACATCAACTTTTAGTAGTTCTTGGGCGTCATTATTATTGTCATCAGTGGCAAAATATTCTTGTTAACGACTTTTATAAAGGTTTGCAAAAGGTCAAGTTTTACCAAACATCTGCTTGACCATGTTCCATCGAAAGCGTGGAAACCTCCAGATGAACTTTAAATAAAATCGGCAAAATTGATCGTTGTTAACACACTAACAAAAATCTCTTTTTTCGGAGCGTTTTAACCGCGGTCAAGTTTTACCTATTTTAATCTAAAAACGTCTCGGCAGTCACATCACCTAAAACAAAACAAATCTCAAAAAATAGAAAAATGTTGATACTTTCCGATAAAATTTTTTAAAACTTTACATGAGAGGCCCAGCTGAGACCTACATGAGAGAAACCTGTTGGAGGCTTTCACCGCCCCCCTCCACACCCACAGGTGTTCATAACTAGTCGCCTAACATTAGCCACCCCAACTTGCAATCAGTGAATACAGGCCTGGTTGTGTGTTGTATGTGTGCTGTATAAAAAAATTATATGTTGTTATATGTATAGATATGTACAATAAAATAGGATTAGAATTTGTATCGGTTGTTTTTAATCTTGTGAGTTAAAAGTGCAGAGAATCAAATTTATAAAAAGGCGAAAGGGGGAACTAAATGAAAAAGGTTGGGAACCCCTGACCTAAGCACTATTTTGATATAAGAATATACCTTATATTATTTGATGTTCAGAGTAAGTACAGCAATATGTAAGTGGAAGGATGGAATACACCTTCAGATATTATGTACCTCATGATATGGTCTTTAAAATCAATGAATGAATGAAAAAGGTTGGGAACCCGTGAAGTAGAGCATCAACTATCACATATATACATTTTTATAGTCTTCCTACTATTTTTTTAATTGTTAATAAGTGCAGTATATAATGTTTAGTATTTTATTGAGGAAATGAAGATTACCTACAGTTAAACAGATGTCAATATCTGTACTTTACAGACCTCTTCTGTTCAGTTCTATCATGAATAGTCTACACAAAGACTTCTCATGAAACTGCTAAGTAACAGTACAGATGTTTATATGGTACAATAACAGCACAGAT
Source organism: Watersipora subatra (assembly GCF_963576615.1). NCBI lineage: Eukaryota > Metazoa > Bryozoa > Gymnolaemata > Cheilostomatida > Watersiporidae > Watersipora > Watersipora subatra. Next base: position 47,831,523 of record NC_088713.1, read on the forward strand.
GTATATATGGTACAATAACAGCACAGTTGTATATATGGTACAGTAACAGTACAAATGTATATATGGAACAGTAACAGTACAGATATATATACGGTACAGTAACAGCACAGTTGTATATATGGTATAGTAACAGTACAGATGTATATATGGTACAGTAACAGCACAGTTGTATATATGGTATAGTAACAGCACAGATGTATATATGGTACAATAACAGTACAGTTGTATATATGGTATGGTAACAGTACAGATGTATATATGGTACAGTAACAGTACAGATGTATAAATGGTACAGTAACAGTACAGATATATATATATGGTACAGTAACAGTACATATGTATATATGGTACAGTAACAGTACAGATGTATATATGGTACAGTAACAGTACAGATGTATATATGGTACAGTAACAGTACATATGTATATGTGGTACAGTAACAGTACAGATGTATATATGGTACAGTCGACGTGTAAAATCAATCAATTTGTAACATGAGTTAGTAAATCAGGTAGTTTAAAAATTGACTGGTTTTAAACTTTGACCGTACCATATATACTTCTGTACTGTTACTTAGCAATTTCATGAAAAGTCTATGTGTAGACTTTTCACAATGGAACTGTACAGGATATGTCTGTACAGTTCAATTGTGAATCAATTTCAATAAGTTTTTATCAATTTTTTGTAATCAATTGCAGATTTCAACAAATTGATTTCAATGGATTGAATCAATCAATCAAACAAAGGATTACAGTCTTTCAGTTCTATGAAGGACTGTAATCTTTTAATATCCTTGCTTCTTGCAAAGCAAGAAGCAAGGATATTAAAGTCTTTTACAGAACTAGCCCTAGGTCTCAATCTTTTTTTCCTTTCATAAACAATAAGTTTTCCCATAAGTGATCGTTTTGTTTGCGGTTATATCTCTGTTTTGACAGCTTTTATAGTTATTTGAGCTAAGTTAGATAAGCTGATATAGCATATAAAAATTATGCAATAAATATTTTGACCAGACGGCCATTTTTTTGCCGATGGATGGCAGCCATTTTCACTTATGGCGGCAAGATGTAAGTCAGAGACAAACAAAGAACTAAACACAGTTTCATTTAGTTAATTGAACGGCTGAATCAGATTGATGTTGCAATTTCCTTCTTAATAATGTTCAACAGTCTTTGATCTGCTATTATCAGAAAATAATGTGTTCATGAGCGTTGATATTTATTTTTCTTCATAGTTGCGCCTTAATAATAGAGGACAATTCCAAATATAGCGCAAGTGAACTTTTCAACCGTTGTTAATCTTTATTATTTTGGCAAAAGTTCCAGTTAGCTTTTAGGCTAGTAAGTTACTACCAGAAAGAAACTTGTGTAATATTACCTACCAATTAAGGCCATAGTAATTAACAAAATATATCATCAATTTGAGTTATTTACCATATAAGGGCTAAATAAATCATTAGTTTTGTCCAAATAATTAGCTATTTGGAGTTGTCAAACTAATATTATTGGCTAAATGGTTTAACTATATAAGTTGAGTAAATTAATTGGCCACTGCAAATTCCAAATAAAATTTCAAAGCCGCCACAGAACATTTTCAACTTTTGCAGTGTGCCCTCGAGTTACGATGACCTTGTCATACGACATTTTTTGCCGTACGATACTAACAAAGATTCTTCTTGAAATTTAAATTTGGCAGTCGGTGTGCTGAATACATTAGAATAATAAATATGTCGATATGCTATTTGCCGAAGTTCCTCCCACAATGCATGAAAGAGATAGGATGCTTGATATTTTTCAATTATCCTCATTCATTTCCGGCTAAAATTGTATCAAATTTATTTGTCTTTGGTAACTTTCATGGGTGGAAACAGAAAAGATAATATCAAGACCCGGCAGTGGAACTAACCCGGATGTAGAGGATGAAGGTAAGGGCAATATTGCCATTTAGAGCCACTTAGAAAGTTAGGTTTGGGCGATAACTTTGGGAGTAAAGGACAAGTGTAAATGCACAAGCAGCCCAACTTGAATTGAATTGAATATATTCTAGAAGGTTCTGTCTGTTCCAAACTGGTGAAACTTTATTGGTGTTACTAATAAAGCTTATTAGTAGCACTAATAAAGTATATAATTTTTATATATTTATATTTTGAATAATATGATAATATAAATATTATATAATATTAAAATATTATAATATTATTATAATATCAATCAATCTCAATAATCAATATCAATAATGACATTATTATTAATGTTATACATGTATAATGTATTAATAATATTAAATATTATATAATAATATTATATAATATAATGTTTTGTATTATATAATGAAATATAAACATTACATAAATACAGTATAAACATTATATATAACATATTAAACTTTTCTACTTCTTGTTCTTTTAGATTAGTACTTTAGCCAACCATTTCATTTCAAATTTCATTTTTAAATTATGTCATACATGAATCATAAAACAAAAACAAAAAAGGGCAACAGTTACCTAATAAAACAAATAAATGGCTTGACATGAATCGCTTGAGGATCTAAACCATGAAAGATCTTGAAATAACAAAATAGTAACAGCAACAACAATAATGCCAATATTTTGCACAAGTACAGCTGCACATAATTATTAGCCAGCAAGACATCATTCCTGACCTACTAGCTGGTTTCAGCCACTCCAGACACTGAAATATAAAGGATTCACGTAAATCATCTCAATTTTGCAGTGTCATAATCCTTTTTATTGCATCCTCTGGATATACTGAAGTCATGCTAGTGGTAAGATTTCTGGTTAATCAGTTAGTAAGGTTTGAGGTTGGTTGGTGGTTAGAACTAGGGCTAATGAGATAAGATTTGAGGCTTACCATGTGGTTAAATATATGCAGCTAGATTATTTAGCAATTTTTCTTTTTACTTTGTCATTTTTGCTTGAAGTTTTGCATCTTAAAAATGTTAGCCCTTGTCACATATTATTAAATAGCATTATTAATCTATGTTATCATTGGCGGTTGTCAATTGATCTGTCCGTTTGTTCGCTTTCTAGTCTCAAAGCATAGAGAATAAAGATTAGTACAACTATTTTGAGACTTCAGAGTGAGTTACAATGAGTCGATAAGCTCAGTTGATCTGATAGAATGTTGAAATGTCAGTGAAATAAGCTGAATGTAGGTTCAAGCCCTATATCAGACAATATTTTAGTCATCTCCAAAATTGTGTTTACAGAATTTTGTTATTAAGTAAAAGATGGCACATTTAAAACAACTGATATTGTAAAATATTCATACTACACTTTATGCTTTCTTACAATTTAACGTTGATTCAATGGCACTTTCAATAACAATGAATCTGTGAGACTTGAAAGAATCTCAAATAAAAATGATTTCAGGTAGAAAAAATTAAAAGGAAATTTCATTCTGTCCAATGAGAGCCACTTGTTTCAGTAAAGCAAATATATGAAAAGGATTTTTCAATCGTCAATCGGAAAGCCTTATGATTAAAGAGAGAGCTTTGCTATCACATAAAATGATCATACATATGTAATAATAATAATAATGGGAACATAAAAAAATATTTTGAAAAATTCTTATTGTTTTAATTTAAATTATAAGCTGAATGTTTTATCTGGTTAATTGCTATTATTTTACATTATTAAAAAGTGAAAGTGTCCAATCTTCTCCAGTTGATGATAGCCAAATCTTTTACAACAAAATGTACTTTATAAAGTGTATGGAATGTAAAAGTAAACTTTCAATGTGGCGCGAAATTGTTAACAAAAAATTACTTAATAATATTCTGCAATGTACCAGCTGAAAACTGATTTCAAGGTTCTATGAGTGAATCTGGCAACAATGACCTAAGCAGGCAGCATGTCACTAATCAGTGTGCTCAAGTTAAATCTGTGGCTGTCTTCTGATAGTCTAGTGTGCAGTCTTGTACGCATATATCTATATAAATCTCAGTTTTTGATTTCATGTTACACCTTGTATCCAGTGATAGCAATTAAAATCTAGATGACACATTTGCATGACACTGGATTTGATCTTGGAACCTCCAGGTCTAAATGCTCAAACTTTACCATTAAGCTACCCGGCATGCAATGGATTCACTAGGCAAATAGTTGTGTATTCTGTAATAGTTCTGTATTACCATCAGTACAGAAAACCATGCACCTTGTCAATTCTATGGATTTCATCACCATTCTTCGTAAATAGCATTAATAGGCTTTAAATAAAGCAGGGTGGCTGATGATGTGGCATTGGATTCCGAGCCAGCACTTTTGCTAATATTAACGAACGCTATTGGGGTAAACTGTCAAAAACTGGCAAGCTATTGGTTGTGGGTGAGGTATGATTGCCTAAATGTTGTAGAGGTGCCAATGGAAATTGTGGGGGTATACACTGATATACAGGCATTAATAAGCCATCAAGCATAATCAGACAAGCTAAAGATGTGACCAGCTAGCATCCGGCTCCTGGATGACGCTGTTTTCTAGAATTTTAAAACGGAAGAGTATTTATAACTCAAGTGTATGTTGTATATAACTTACGTGTATGTTGTATGTTGTATACATCTTGTGTGTGTGATCTAATGGTCAAATTTTGTTTTGTTTTCGTAATGCTGTTGCTTAAATTGTGTTAGGTAATTTTCTGTTGCAAGAGCCACCTCGAGGTCAAATTTGTGATTCTTAGGACAGATGCTGCACCGCATCGGACAATCATTCAAATCCTGTACATTGACCGGACAATTGAATGTCTGAGAAAATGAATTCCAAAGAAGGGGGGTTGCCGGTATTAAACACACAGGCTCATCTTATATAACAAAGTAACTACATGAATTGATGCAAGCACCGGCAGCCATCGACAAGTGCTTCTCATATGCATATAAAGCAGGCTGGTGTTTGTTTAGAGAGCATTAGCATTGCTGAAAAGTCACTGGCTGTTTTGTTGCTGATAAGTCTGTGCTGTTTTGTGGAATGCTATAAAAAACTAGTTTCCAGCCAATCTAGTGTATATGTAGCATAGTACTCACAAATATATATGAATCTCGGTGTTTGCCTTTTTGTTACACCCTGTGTCCAGTTATAGCAATTAAAATCTACCAATGACACATCCGCATGACAGTGGATTTGATCTTGGAACCTCCAGGTCTAAAAGCGCGAACTTTACCATTAAGCTACACGGAATACAATAGATTCATTGAGCAAATAGTCATTACATTGGTTCAGATACTCATTATTAGTGTTAATAATTAGCCCAATTGACCGTTACTCAGAACCGTTGTTAAGCTGGCCCAAAACCTGCATATTGTTTTTTGTAAAGATCTAGCTTTCCAGATAAGTTCCTCAAATTTCATGGCTAATTTTTTATTATTAGTATATACATAAATTTCAGTGTTTGTCTTTTTGTTGGTTAAACCTGTGTCCAGTTATAGTGATTAAAATCTACCAATCAAACATGGCACGGGATTCGTTCTCTGAATCTAAACCTCTAGAGGTGACAAAATTACCAATATGGCTATGGTACCTAAGTGATAAATGATTGCTAAGACATTTATTACATCTGTTAAAATATTCACGCCTCAAGCGCTAAGGGTCATTAACTAGCACAGCAAACACAGCAGTTGTTTTAGTAACTTTACTAGCTTACGAGATAATTAACTCTTGCAAAAATTATATTACTAATAAAAGAAATAAAAAAATATTAGGTAACAGTGTATAAATTTATCAATTAATATTGAATCAGTGTAAGCATTACAGAAAAGTATTGATTTGGTTTAGGGAAAATATCAGGGGTCCAAAGCAACCTGACATTTGATGAAGATAATGTTGCAACGCATGGACATCACTCTCACTACTACATGCTAAATAACGGACGAGTATAACTGGAGTGGCTCAGAACCTGGTCCCTTGACGGGGGAATTTTCTGTTTTTGTCACATTTTCTGTTCTTGCACATGCCCAGTTGCATTTAATCATGATTAATATTAGACACTGGCCACAATGCTATATTCTATCACAGCAATATTGCAATAACCCACTACTAATAACCCAATACTGTTAAGAAATATAAGATAAGATATTATGCAAAAATGTGCATAAATAGTTGCAGAATCTTGCATAAGATTATTGTACACAGAGAGGTATTTGGAAAATGTATAGAAAAATAGAGAAATGTATAAACAAAAATAAATCTCGAAAAAATTGGTAAGATTTGGCATGAGATATTAAATATTAGACAAAAACAGAAAATTCCCCGTCACGTGACCAGGTTCTGAGCTACTCCAGTTATACTCGTCCCTAAAAAACTAGCAGGTGAGACACACTTTCTGTTTTCTGACCTTGATGTACCATCACCAAGGCCAGCGTCTGGTAGCCTTAGGTCTGTAGTTTCCGTGCGTTTTCATTACAGAACTTTGTACGGCTGACGAGAGCAATCCGCAATCTCGTACCGCCTTGTTTTGAAGAAACCAAAAAAGGCTAAAAACATAATGAAAAACAGACATATTTAGAATTTATGAAAACAGTATTTTATTGGAAGCCCTTTTTACCGATAGTTGGATTGTGATGAACGATTCGTCAAATGATACCTCAAAACAAAAGCTGTAACTCATTTATTATTTGTGATAATCTTTTTGTCAAAAAATGCAGCACAGAGTATTTGAAACATTAAGACTTTTCTTTATTGGGATTTGCTAATAGGTGATGAAGAGATTTTTCATGAAGATCTTTTTTGCAATAACGTCAACTTTTTTCATTTTCACAAATGAATCTTGCATCATCCCGAACAACAGGTTGCACCCCTAATCTATAAGCTCAGCTTTAGTTATATACAGTATCTTGCAGTTTTAACAGCAGTTCATAGTCATTTTTCCAAAATCCTTATTATGAAAACTCGATGTGAAGTTGTCTGCACTAGGCAGTCTGTAAAGTCGGTGCTCTGAGGGTCAAAAAGATGTAAGAAAGACGATTTATAACGGGTGAAGCTAATACTCCTCATAGCTACAGAGATTGACTCTTGAGGAAAACTGTAATAAGAGTTATCCTAAAACCTCTGATTGAACGTCGCCTTTATTTCACTTCAACTATAATAGAGGAAGGATTAAAAAGTAGAGCGCCATGGCATCCAAATAGAGGTTTTACGGTATTATGGATCAGACATAGACACGATTGGTGATTGTGATATAATAACATAAAAAGACAGATTTGGAGGTCAACATCAGAAAATAATATATAAGATGGAGAGTTATAGATTATCCACATTTATGTTGGTACACAGGGTATGAGAGATGCCTAGTGAAAGAGTTCATTTGATCCATTTAGTTTACAGCTTTATTTAGACATGTGTAACAAGTTTTTATTATCAATACCTTATCAAATCATAAAATTATTACTTACCTTTATTCAAGTTCTTATTACTACCTATTAGCGCTGCTCAAGTTAAATCGGCACGCTTTGCCTTAGACAGCCACAATTTTGCTAAATTTGGCGACTGAGACACAGGCACTCTAAAAGAAGTTATGCCATGACTTCTAGTGTCAGATTCGCAACTAGCTAAAAGACATCTACGCATTGTAACTAACTGATTGTGGCTAAACAAAAAAATTCAAATGCGCCAGACAATATCTCACTAAGGAATAAGTTACAGGAAACGGCTGAATTGAGAATCAATGATGATCCGAGGTAAATGCACCAAAATATATTTTCAACTTTGAACTTGCTAAGCTAGTAAAAATATCTGCTAAAATTTTGTTTTCTCGTTCAATTAACGTTGTATGATGCATTACCAATCATATAAAACATTCTTAAAATTACGTGTTTACTTTCATTCTAATACAACAACTTACAGTTATGGAAATGGTTTTGCATCTGTTATAAACCCATTTTTAACAGATCAGTACTTGTTAGGTTTAACCAAAGTACTGTCAATCTATTGGCCTTTCTCTACTGAATCAGTTAACGAACCCATTTAACTCATTTTTATTATTAACATGCGATTATAAAAGTTACTTTATTTACATGAATTCTACAAAATGATTCTGAGCTAAAACTTGAAGATAATATAATACATAAACTACTACTATTTATCTAGTAATGGTAAAATTAGAACTTGAAGGTAACGCTACACCTAAAAAGCTTTACAGGAGCAATTTATACATTATACATGTAAATGTTGAATATATGAAAATTGAAAAGCTTTTTTATGATCAATAAAAAACAAGCAAGTGAGTAGAGCTGCTTTTTTTGAATAGCTAAGATAATATTAATATATAATATACATAATATATTACATTATATAATATATATTACATTATATAATAATATATACTATTATATATTATTATATTATATATATAAGAATTATTATATATTAATAATATATATTTTATTATTAATATTATTAATAATAACATATAAGAATATAATACATTATATATTATTACTAATATATAATCTATATATATTGTGTTGTCCTGATAAGTTTAGAAACAGATTATGAATGAAATCAGAAACATATAATAAAATAACTAAATAAACTTTGCTAGTCAAATATTTCAGGAATCTTTTCAAGAATTTCATTCTGAAAAAAAACAACTATTTGCTCCTATCATAGAAGAAAACTGTGAAAGATCGTAAAAGTTCGATGTTTTGTCCAAGCTGAACTAAGTCTGAACAAAAATCAATTTAAACACATGTAAATGGTGAGTTGACATTGTTGATGAGCTTGGAGTTAAATATGTTTGGTAAACTAAGCTGGGCTGTTGGTTATATACTATTACATGTGACCAAATATTTTGTCATTTTTAAACATGATTTTTAAAAATGCGCAGTGTCAGAAAAAAGTACGTCAAACAGGAATTGAACTTGAGAAAGAGATGTATCAAGTCACAGACATTAATAGCAACTGGCAAAGAAGTTAGCTATCGAGTGTAGTCAGTGATTGGCAGATTACAGAGATAATTATATTATTTGTACTATTAATTATAATATTATAATTATAAATTATATAAAATATATTATAATTATAGATAATTATATTATTTTTATTCTTTTAATTTAATTTTAATTTAACTTTAATTTTAATTTAATTTTAATTTTGAGTTAATTAATTTTAATTATTTATTTTTATTATAATATTTCAACGGCAGTATGAATCATCAACCATAAATAGTGAAAAAGCGTGATGAACTTGATAGTGATCAGCAACACATAATGTTAATATTGATATCATACGATAAAACTTTTTACAACTCTCGTCTGCATCAGTCTAGGAATATTTATCTAGGTAAAAACAATATAAACATCGATAATGATGGCAAGTCTATGAATATCAGTAAATAGTGTACGATGTGTATAGTGCAAGTTACTTGGGCTTGTGTTTGCATGTTTTTAATTTGTAAACTGTTGGTGTGCTGAGTACATAATAATTTAGTTGAGTGTTTGTTGCTACGGTCTCCACAGCGATCACCTTCACCTCAGCTCTGTCATTCCACTTAACTCGGCTATTCAGCATAGCAGACTGACATGCTAACCCAGGGGTCAGGAACCTTTTTGATTGAGAGAGCCAAAAAAGCCCACATGTTTCAACTTTAATTTTAGGAGAGCCATATTTATAATTTAAATCCCGAAAACATAAGGAAAAGGAAAGTCAACAAACTTAGGATGTTTGAGCAATTTTAGATTATAAGAAAACTGGATTTATTTTGAACAACAATATTCAAATAACAATTTTTTCTATTAGCCATCTTTTGGTTTGAAGGGTTTACCTTTTGATCTAAAAATGACTTGTGCGGTCTCTGTGCGGCCTGCGCAGAGTGTAGGACAAAAAGCACTAGACACTTAAAACTAGAAACTGCAGCGCCCCATCAAAAAGTTGTAAATGAAAATATATCTTTATTAAATGAGCGTTATTTTTTATTTTGTTTATTATTACTGTAATTTCAGCATTATTTGTATTATTATGTTGATTAAATTAACAGCCAACTTATGGATTATTTCTCCATTGATTTATTAAAAAGGCAGATGCAATCATCAAAAAGAGCCACATACGGCTCGAGAGCCATAGGTTCCCTACCCTTGTGCTAACCATTGCACCAAAATTGCATTTTAAATCTTTTAATACTATAATAAAAGCTGTGTCTGTCTATCTGAAGCCATGGATAAAGGTTATGGAAAAAGATTGCACCGTATGGGATTTGAACTAAGGTCATTTAGGTGCGCAGCAGGACACTCTGACGACTGCGCTAAACCTCTTTCTATCATTGTACATTAATGGTGCCGATAGTTATTACACCTGATTATCTCTTACAAGGCACTGGAATACTTTAATATTATCAGTTCATATAAATAAAGCAGAGCCACACAATGAACATGAATAGCATCAACTATTTTATTATTTATTACTATTTATTACTATAATAAAAGTTGTGTATGCCCATTTATTCGAAGCGATGGATGGAGGTTGTGGAGAAAGATTACACCATGTGGGTTTCGAACTCTTATCATTCAGCTTTGCAGCCGAACACTCTAACGACTCTCTCAGCACCCTAGTCACAATAATATGAGTGTTCATTGTGGTAGATTTTTACAATCTCTGTCGAGAGATTGTAAAAATCTTTCTGTCGAGAGTCAGTAACCTAGAAAATCTATTATTTTCATCTCATTGGCCTGCTAGCTTTGAAAGCTAACTAGAACTTATGCTAGGCTTCTCAACTGTGGTGATACATTTGACAACTTGTCTCTGAACGAGAATGTTCTTTCTACCCTTAGTTTGGAGTTGACATAGGATTTGTTTCCTCTAAGGAGGAAATAACTCCTAAAACAATTATGACCTAAAGGATGTGTTACATATAAAAAGCCTTAGGCTAATAAGTTACAGCTAATTTGAGTCTATTAAAGTCTCAATCAGACAGCAAGGTAGCCAATCAACATATAAGTCTATAAACTTAGTGCCTTAAATAATAAATATGAATAAAAGATGATCTTGGGTTGGAGTAAACTGCCGACAAAATCAAATTAAGATTAAGACAATGTTACGAGTAACGAGTGTTTTGGTCTCATGATAAAACATTGGGATTTGTTCTTGCATTTTAATATTCTTCTTTTGATCATACCAGTACAATATATTATATTATTGTATATTAATACTAGAATACATTATATTAGAATAATATATTATAATAAAATATTATTACATGTGTATTTATTATGATTTATATATAATAATATAATGTAAATTATATTATTATTTTATAAAACAAAATTTTTTAAACAAGAAAAATATTTTTTTTACTTTCATACTAGTTTGCGGCTGATGTGTATGGGCATGTGTGTGCTATGACTGTCATACATAAGGTTTTAATTAAATTAATGTTCAAGTAAAACTGCATTCATATTGCTCATATCCATCAGAGATAGTTCAGATCCTAGAACGAACTCAAAAATGCAGCTCATGTATGAAATAAGCTCTTTTTGGTATCAATGAATGTTACATCTGGCACCTTGAACTAATATCCTACACCAAAAACTGTTTTCTTGTTCGGTAACATGTAATAGGGTAAGGATTGTTAGGATTAAAGGTCCTAACCCATTGAACAGACCAGTCATGCAGTGCTGCTACTTTATCTTCAAAACCAGCAACCCACACTCTGTGATATTTATGCCTAACAAGGTGTCATCTGCAATAAGTTGGCAGAATGTGCCCTTCATAAAACAGCAGGTGGCCCAGATCCGATTCCTGCAGGACTCAAGGAGAGACAGCAACAAACTCTGACCTTAACAGTAACAAATGAAGTACGTTCTTCAACTACATCTTTACAAACTTTACTACAAGAACATTTAATCAATTTTATTGACAAGTAGATGATGTGGCATCTTACCAAAGACCTTAGCAGAGTCGAAAAAATATTTGATTTTTGGTTTCACAAGCCATCCCATAAAGAAAATGGCGCTTTGGTCGATGTGTGGCTTACGCGTCGATCGTTTATTGCAAGAGTGTGAATAGATCTATTAATAATACACTTCGTGTTAGGAAAGCGAACTATACTACGGACTTCATTTTCGGCTGTGAAACAGCTCAAGTAAGCAATTTCCTGCGTCGCATAAGTTTAAGCTTACCATCAACTTTTTCAGCTGTCTGCAGTCATTTGATTATTAATAAACTTTCAAATTATTTGAAAACCAGCTTTGACGGGTAGGTTGCATATTATCGAACTTTTTGCGTGTGAGTATTGCCTGTAATGTTGAATCGATTTTGCCGTTTCAACGTGGATAAGCTATATTGGTTTGGGTTTGCATTTATTAAAGCAGGTTTTTTTGTACCTATGCGTTAAAGAAGCTGCCAATGAAGTTAAATTGAAGATTTTCAGTCATGTAGCTTTTTTGACACACAAATGTGCATAGAGCATATTTGAAAGATTTTGAACGGCAGTAAAATCTTTACTAAGTGTGTACAAAGTTTGTTGTGTGACCCAATCTTGTAGTTGCAGTTAATAAGTTCAACTGATTTTTTAAAGAGTATATGCTCTGCTGTTTTAATTCTGATTTAATTTAACGGTTATTTTGGTATACATAACATTGATCAGCTGTCCGCCATAGTAATGATAGCACCACATTGTTCCAATCGCCAAGTTGCTGCATGTGGGATGTCTCATAATAATTATATTTATGGTGTTGTTTGTTGTTAATTGTTATCATTGTTGAGAATAAAAAAGTTGACTTCCATTACAAGCACACTCGTGCGTCACATTTTAAAATACAATGATTTTCGTTTTAGGCATAGAATTTACCAAGTGTAACTGAAAAAAACCTCATAGTCTCAGATTTTGATGATTTTTTAATATGTTGTTGCCCATGTTGGAAAACGCTTAAAGGTATAAACACACTAGGCGATATTTAGAGCGATATCGCGCTCCGTGGCGCTAATCTGCGCTGGAATTCACTCAGCGTGCTCTTGCAGAGCGATAACGTTAGACTTTCTCTGCACAACTTTATCGCTAGCGAGATGCATTTCGATTGGTTGGATTTTACCAGAATGCAATTTTATGGCGGGTAATTATTTCTTATCGATGTTCACCAACGTACAGCAGCGACAATTTGCTATTTTGTTAATATTGAAACATCTTCAGAACGAGCACTGAATTGTTTATAAATTTAATAATAGCACTCCCAGTCATGTGCACCATAACAAACAAAAATTACAAAAAATCCAAGTTGAAAGCCAACATTTGGAGTCAATCGTTGCGTAGGCTGACCATCTTGAGAACGGTAAATATTTAATACATTAGGCCTAAATATCAAAAACCACTACAAAATAAAATATGTATAAAAATAGTAAAAAATATTACAATTAAAAATGCAATAATCGTTTTTCTTATGTCTCCTTGTAGTGTAGGCAGTGTACAATCCGTGAAAGTGAGATAGGTTTAATAACAAATGCGTAAGTTGTTTACGTTGTCGTCTAGACGGCGCCGTATTGACTGACCTAAATTTATTAACAACTCCGAAGAAACTAATGACACGGAATTTTATTGGCAGTTTGTGGGCGTGCCCATTATATCGCTTGCTAGTGAATCGCTCAAGTGTGTTTATGCACACGCTAGCGATATCTCTGCCCTCCTCATGACGCTCGCGATAAAATCGCCTAGTGTGTTTATACCTTAAATCCTAAATTTTGATTTTCTAGGGTCATCGGTTTAGGTGCTTTAAGGATTTGAACTTTGACCATTTGTCGCCCGAGTTTGAGGGCATAGCACATCTAGCTGACTTTAGACTCGTATAAGTTCAAGAATATGCAAGTTAGATGTATAGATTGTTTTGTGTCCACACACAATTCCATATTTACACAAAAAATTGGTTTGAAATTTTTCGGATGAATAATGTGAGAGATAGCTCTGACCGAAAGTGCTATTTTAGCCACTATTCAAAAGCAATTATCACCACTAGCATATAATTTGCCACTTGTTTCTGTTAATGTTTTTGAATTCCTTCAGGCCTCCGCTTTCCAAAACTAGTCTCATCTTCTCTGTAGAGGCATCGGGTCAGCGTCTAGAAGCCATACAAGATTAACGTCTTTGTCGAAATGCTACAAAAGCAGAGGTCAACATGTGGTTTCAACAAAGTAACACATTTTCTCATGTTTTACACCAATTAACATATACAGATTTCATGAAAAACCATAAAGTTTGTGTTTCAGACTGTAAAATGCTTAAGATTGAGTCCCAAATGCCCTCTAAACACCTTTGTAAATCACCTCAATTAAGTGAGATTATCCCCCTTGTCAAGCTTTAACTTGGCTGATTATTATCCTAACAAATTCAACTTTGCTGTGTGCTTGTGGTTTGTGACTGGGATAGTAATGAGCCTTAAAATATTTTCTCAACTTACATTCTTCAATGTTATCATCAAATGAATATGTTTTGCCTGAGTTGGTGGTAGATGGCGGCGCCAAAGCTAATAGAACATGCTCTTGTGGTACCCAGCAGATGTCATCTCGCTTTGGCCATGTGAAACTGTTTGTTGAGCCTTTGTGCATGAATCTCACATTAACATCATTGTTCTCTTGATCAAAGCCAATTGCCATCCCCATATACCACCAAACATCATATATACAGTCCAGATATTGTCCAGGTTGAGGTGTTAAGGTATTGCCGGTAACATGTGAGTCATCATTCTTCCCAACTTGGTATCCTTGTAGCATACATTTTTCATCAACCAGTGGTGAAAGTTTGCAAACTTCAATGGCTGTTCTACTGAGTGGCTTGAACCAGTGCTGGTCCCAACAACCAATGACTCGTTGTGCTGCTTTGAACCTTGGTTCCAAAATTGCTGCTCGCTTTGCGACTTTTTCAGTGGGTACATAAAACACCTCCACCCCAGCAATGTTTTCCCAACCATACTTTTACAGTTGCTCAGCACTGAGCAGTCTTTCTTTCCCTGACTTAACTAACTGCTTGGAGTGACGGGTGGCCAGTCTTTTGACTACCCCGCCAATCCCATCGCACGGACCTTTTCCATGTGAGGTGGCAAAGAAGCTCCAAAATGCTGTAAGATTGAAATCAAGCTCATGGTGACATAAGTTGGCAAAGTTCTTGTATTGGGCATGAATTGGGTATTCACATGAGTCACTTGAGGTAGGTTTTCTTTGATGAATCTGATGAGCGCTCTCTAGAATGTATGTATACATTCTAGAGAGCTCATCAGATTCATCAAAGAAAACCTACCTCAAGTGACTCATGTGTGAATCATTTTAGTGACGAATCTGGTGCCCAATACAAGAATTACAAGAACTTTTTTTACAAGAGGCGCTTTTCAACGTGGACAACAACATATTAAAAATCATCAAAATCTAAGACTATGAGGTTTTTTCAGTTACACTTGGTAAATTCCATGCCGTTCCCAACTTACAGTTTTTGCACTGATTTAAAGACAAATCAGTAATTCAATCGTTTTCACTAGTTCTTACAATCTCAAGATGACTTTTAGTATCATGAAAAGCTGATGATGAGACCCAAGTCCGTCCATATTTGCTTAGTCATGTTAATTCTCTTTTGTTCACCGAGCATAGATTAGCCTATGCTATATAACAACTCTTGTAGTAGAACTACTTGTACTTGGCAGAGTGATCACTTCCATTTTGTAACATACTGTCGAAGATGTTGCCAAAATGAATTTGGTAAGAGTGTGAGTTAACATGTTGTGGATAGGCCTACCAGTTGGTATCGCTTGATCATAAGTTCATGTACAAATATTCTCATCTATGAATATCCATTTTTATCTATATAAAGTTGCCCTGCTGAGTAATCTGAATTATTCTTGCAAGCATCTATGTAACTATTATGTGATGTTTTAATCAATATTGCTGTTTGTGTATTCCTGTGTTAATTACTATAGCGCTTTCAGTACATTAGAGACCTGTTTAGTTATAAATATACAAACGTTTATTTGTTTTCTGCCAATCATCTTGTGTATTACCTTTATTTTGCTTCTTTGCTGTCTAAGATCTGTTGTATATCATAATGTTGTATTACATAATTTATTCTCTCTTGTGTTTGTTGTAATAGTTGAAAAACATCATTTTTCATTACGGCGCTTTCTTCGGTCAATATCTTCCAGAAAAGTTTGTGCCAAATTTTCTGTTTCTGAAAGGATTTCTCTAACAATCACTATTCTACAAGATAGACGAACTTCAAGACAGTCAAGTTTTAAATTCATGTTTTAATTAAAGCACATAAATTACATAATTTTTTTATTATATATTTCAATACATCAGAATCTTGGCTTTCGAATGAGCCTATATTCAATACACAAAGAATAATAAAACTTTGAAAAACGGGGTGTCAAAAGTATGTCCTGCAAAAAAACACTTGGTTCAGGTACTCAAAACGTGACGTCCTAATTCTCATTTAGCCTTAGGTCGTCGATCCCTTTCGCTGCCATGGAGGCTGCGTTTTTCTGTGACAATCGCTGCTGTTAAACCCGGAGAGCGCTAATAATAAACTAAGATTCTAGATAATCAACAATGCCCGCGATCGTGCTAACGCCGACCAATACAAACACATGCTCTGGGTTAATTAATTATGCTTCAACAAACGTACTGTCGTTGATAAAGGTAATGAAATCACATCGATTGAATTATGACCTGCGGTTGCGTGGCCCTTGGACTAAATGTCAATCGCACTTTCCCGAGATCACACAATGTTTGAAATTAATTAGTCTCAGTCGTCACCCTCAACATCACATTAAAAATAAAGAGCTAGTGCATAATATCATCTGGAAAATATAGTATGGTTCTTGAAGTCTGAGGTACTTATCATAGAAATAATATGTAAATGGAGAACTAATGACACAGATTCCTTTGTCATCTTCATTTGTTCTCTGGAGTTGTCCTACCTTCGCCTGCCACCAGCGTCATTATCGTCATTATCGTAGTTGATAAATAAGCGGTAAGAGCACACAACAACAAATATGAGAGTTGTGACATCACAATTTTCGAGACTGCCAGTGAACTTTTTCGCGGTAGAGCTCTGGGGAAATCCTATAAACACCAACCAATGTCTGTCTCACCATGGCAAACAATAGCTCATTCGAAAGCCAAGACTCTGATGTATTGAAATATACATTAAAAAAATTATGTAATTTATGTGCTTTAATCGTGTGAAGTCTGAGCTTTATCCTTATTGGTCTTGACATTATCGTGAATTTGTTAGCACAAAATGGTTTTTGTACAAATTGTGTTGTGCTACACATTTATTTGACCTTTAGATTCTGATTCAAAGGCTCTTTACAAGGGACTATGGGAACAAGCATGTATCATATATTTAGACCAAATAACCTTGGTTCAGTTATCTATGGACAGTTATATGCATCTGGTGACTGAAGGATGAGGGCTGAATAGTTAAATTATAGTTACAAGTGGATAGCAATACTCACGTTGGAAACAATTTTTAGAGGCATGCACGTGTCTATGAAATAATAATTTTAATAATACATTCACACTATATTATTATATTATATGTTTATATTGTAACATGTAAATAGTAAACATAATGCGAGGGCAGGTTTTGACATAAGCTAACGAATAGCTAATTTTTTATCATAAATTATATTATTATTCTTTATTTATTAGCTTTTTACAATAATAAGAGCCGTGTCTGTCCGTCTGTATGTCCATCTGTATGTCCAAAGCCTGGGTTAGAGGTTAGGATAAAATATTACTTTTAACATTAGTCGAACTTATGACATTCAATTAGATAGACCAACACTCTAATGCCAATCGACTGCCTTCCAGTTTTCAGAATAAGTGTGCACATAGTTATTCTCCATACTTTCTCTCATGACACGCTAGACTACCAGGGTATTAGTTTTAATAATACACTCACATCTCAACCCACAGAGTTAATTTGCTCTAAAACCAGCTTCGTTTCTTAGAACCATCATATGTTGGAGCCATGGTTCTTTTTTGGTTTATTCAACTCATTTCAGATCCTGAATTCCTATAGTTACTCAATAATAAATGCTACCGGTCATTAAATCAACACCATTGTGCATAAGTATATTAGACAAAAATGTAAACAAACTTAATCCTATGTAAGAGATAAAATTGTTAAGGGAATACTTAATATAAGAAAATTTTTTATATAAGAATTATATGAATTTTATATAATATATATTCTTATATAATTTATATAAGGAAATATAAGGTTTTTTTCTGTAATTTTTGGGAGCAAATGTGGTGCAATGATTACGGTACATACTTACTATCAGTAGGTCAATGGTTGGAGTGACACAGAGACCATTAGTAGAGTTAGGAAAGGCATCCAACCACTATTGTTTCTATCAGTCCAAAGTCTATAGACTTGGCTTAAAAAACCTTTGAGCTTATTCAAATAATCTGTGCGCATGTTTACTGCTAATCTACTTGAGAGATTGTAAAGGCTGGGGGATGTATAGGTTTATAGGCAGAAGTAGTAGTGAAGATGGAATGTTAAACTATTAATCTGGCACCTTCAGTTTTGAGTACAACCAGAATAGCCAGCAGAATATTTTTGTTCAGTAGGTCAAACCTACTGAACAAAAATATTTTGCTTATGACTTAATGTAACTATGGCAGCTTCTCCTTTACTATTGCTCCTCTGTTTTGTATCTTTCGCAGCCTAATTTTAAAATAAATCCCTTTGGTCAATTACAGCTGAAATTGTTTTTTTTCTGGACACTGGTTACAAAAGAATATTTCATTGCTTTTTAACTGTTTCACTACCGTAAGCCGATGTATTGGCTTTCGCGGTAATATAAGTACAAACCGTAAGCCAATGTATCGGCTTATCAATAGGGTTTCACGTTTCTTTTCATTACGAAACCCACACAACATATCTCCAACAAAACGACCTTGTTACCAATCACGTGCACCAATAATGAAGTCTTTTGGCTCGGCAATTTCATTTTTAATTATTTTTCAAAACAGGAAAACCAGATCGTTATCGTTATGGCAATAAGAAACACACCACGTTCGTTCAACGCAAAGTAAGCGTCAGAAGTTTCGCGAGAGTTGGATTCACTAACAATTTTATACTTATAGAGAATTTTGTTTTGAATAAGATGCATTTTACAGTAAAACGATATCTGTTTTTATTCTCAAGATATTGCATAAATACTAGCGGTGTATCGATTTTTTGAAAATCCGTTTGAATTAATTCGGTCAGAATAATCATTCGGTCAGAATTTAATGTGGTGGCGAAAGAGTTAATGACTCGGTTTGGAGCTGTTTGCTATTTACCTTGATTGCCACCCCATTGTCTATGTTTTTTTAGTCTTCGTGGTATGATAATAGCTTTCACTCATCTCCAAGTCACAAATGGAGTGCTGGAGCCATTTCATTAATGTGGTTTTGTAGTGCCATGGGTTATCACATTTTAGCTGCATTCTTATATGCCTCGGTTTCTTATAGGCTTTGGAAAGCACGATAGTCCCGTGACAATGTCACGTAGCCTGTGGTCATGCGGATAATGAGGTTCAACCGACAGATAATCAATGAGTTCTGCCTGATAATGGTGAGTCGTTTGAATGACAGGCTGTTTCTGCCTGCGGAAACTTCCAGTAATTTCCGCTATCAAAGATGAGCTTACACAAAGTTTTCGTAGATTTTATGATAAAGTATCGGTATTTTTCTTGTTGAGGTGATCTGACTGACAGGATGTTTCAAGATTAAAATCGACTAAAACTAGATGGCTGTTAAAACGCTCTGATTAAGTGCAAGTATGATTATGGCATCTATCCTTCGTTTTTTCGTGACGTAATTATATCGTTGTCGGCCATCTTTATAGACAATTTTATCGTTAAAAACACAAAGCTTTTGCAATAAATTTTTGAAAACGATGCTTTTGTTTGCATTTTTTTATTATAGTATCAAAACAACACCAACAAGTACTGTCAAATAGAAGAAAAACGATTGTTCTCCACAAATATGGCGGCTTTTTCGTGCGCTAGCGCATGTGCAAACGGCTTAATGACGTAAAAAAACGATGGATTGTTGCAAAGAGACGGACAAAATGGAGATGCGTGATGCTGCACCTTGAACGCAACAGCTGATATCAACTAAAGAGATGAGAACTAGTAAATTCATTTCAACTCATTTTCCTTTTGAGCGTTTTAACTGCTATCAAGATTTGTCGATTTTAATCTTGTAACATCCTGACAGTCAGATCACCTCAAACATCAACAACAATCGCAAATGCTAGAAAACTGCAGATACTTTCTGTTAAAATCTAATAAAATGTTGTGTAATTTAATATTTGGTTTGCCTAATCCTTCTGGCTAGTAAATGCCAATTATTGAGAAACTCAATTTTATTTCCACTATCAAGTTTGTTAACCCCCTCTTAGGTTGTTTAAAAGTACCTTGTATTTAACTCAGCTTCGTTGTTTCATGGTAGCCCTTTAAACAGCCTGTCACATTTATTGAAGTAGATGAGACTTAATCATAAACAGCTGTCACCTGCTGTCACCTGCTAGGCTTATTAATATTCTATGACAGATTTAGTATTACAATTGGAACATATTGAAGGCAAAATAGGATTCGTTGAACAGTGACTTTAGCATTGTCCTGCAAATTTCACTAGGCATCTTTTTTCTTTGAAATCTATAGATGTAAATTATTATTATTACTCTTGCAGTATGAATTCTGCTTTTTAATACTCCATTTTGATAATTTTATTTTCAGAACAATTTTTCTTTCAAATATCACGTGATTTTACAAATCAAATTACTTTGGGTTTTAAAGGTTGACTTGCAACAAAATTCACCTTACAGTTATTTGGTATCAAAAGGTTTCCCATGTCTTACTCTGCTGTGTTGTTAGTGCAAATATATGTGTAAATGTGATTACAAGCTCTTAAAAGCTCGAAAGCAAACAGTTAATTGCAGCCATCACAAAAATGTCATAGTTTGGAATTCCTTTATTTTGATGACGTACGTATTTTGAGCTTGTAATCACATTTTCACATATTTTGCACAACACAGCAGAGTAAAACATGGTAAACCTTATGATGCCAAATAACTGTAATGTGAAATTTGTTGCAAGTCAACCTTTAAACCATAACTGTCACGAACAAATTTTATCGTATTTACTAGGTAAATCAGACACGCTGATTCCGATTTTGTACTCAAAATAAAGATTAGTCGACTAACTTTCAAAGTCATTTAGGCTTTTTTAAAGCGTTTCAATATCCGTTTCGAAAACAACACCATCGGCATTACAAGCTCTGCCCATAAATATGTGACGAAACCTAGCTTTTTCAGAAACGGAAGTTAGGAATGTTTAGTCCGATTTAGAATAATAGAGATGGGTGTCTTAAAACCCATTATTATCTAAATCCAGCCTGTAAAATAGTTTCAGTTTTTTATGAAAGGGATATAAACTATTTAAAATTGCTCGCAGCTTGTTACATGACGTTTAAATGGGCTGGACGCCGAGAAAAATGAGCTCAAAAACTGCGGTTTTATCACAAGCTAGCGTTGTTATAGCGCTTTTTTAAATATGCAATGCTAAATAGCTTATCTACCTTTCAGAAAAGACTGATATTGTTTTTAAGGCTGAATTTAGATATTAATGGACTTTAAAACACCCATCTCTATTATTCTAAATCGGTCTAAACATCCCTACGTAACTTCTGTTCCTAAAAAGCTAGGTTACGTCACGTATTTATGGGCGGAGCTTGTTATGCCGATCGTGTTGTTTTCGAGACCGGTATTAAAACGCTGTAAAAAAGCTTTCATTACTCTGAAAGTTAGTCGACTAATCTTTATTTTGAGTACAAAATCGGAATCAGCGTGTCTGATTCACTAGTAAATACGATAAAAGTTGTTAGTGACAGTTATGGTTTAAGCTTGCACGTAATAAGAAAAGCATGTCTATGATGTTGTAATCTCAAGTTCTTGCTCAAGTACTTGATAATTTGCATGGTACTAAAAACATATTACCTCATTTTGTAACAATTTCCTACACCTTGTGTATTTTCACTAGTACTGCCACAGAGAGATCTTTAGCAGTAGTTAAAGATCAGGCTTGCATCCAAGTTTGTTTGCTCAGTCATGTTACTATCAGCTATTTCGGAAGTGATTAAGTGGAAGACAGTCTAACATACTATGTCTAAAATGTTGACTCCAAGGGAGTCAGTGGCTTTTATCTCACGTCACGAGCCAACCATCTACAGACGTAGTTCATCTCCGTTAGTTTGTAAACTAACCATCTACAGATATATGTCGTATCTGTTTGCCAACCAACCATCTACCGAGGTAGTTAGTTCATCCCTGTTTGTGCGGGAACCAACCATCTACAGAGGTTACAATCTTGCTCGTTTTCCTTTTCACTGATATAGTTGAGGTGATCAGGTACCTTTGGAGGATCGTCTAAACATTAAGGAACATCGGCAGCAATTTCTTCACACTAGCCAACTTTTTAGTTCAATTATTGCCCGCAACTAAACCTTTAGAAAATTACCATGTGTTCAAAAAGTCATCTCGACTGTGAAAATGCACAAGTTATAATGTCTGGTTTACAAAATGTATTGCAATATTGGAATGTAATGAAATATGATGACAATATATAAATGTATTATAAATGTATATTCCTAATTGTTTAGAAATGGAGTTTCTTTTCTACAGTATCTAATGAGATAATGGTTATCACATGTTCTGCCATGTGTTGTTTCTATTAAGATCTTGATGGTATAAAATCTACATGAAAACTTCTTTTTAGGTTTCCTCATTCTATAAACTCATCACCCGAGTTTACAGGTCACGTTTTACTACTGTAAGAAAACACTGACTACTGTAAGAAAACACTGACCTCTGTAAAGCCTGGTTCTCATATACTCCGCAAGCACCTGCGACAGCACCGCAGGGCTATCAACGGTGAAATGTAAACCTACGCGCCGAGTATTGCTAGTAGTTGCCAGCGGTCAACATAAGAGTTTAGCGCTGTTCATCTTTCGTGAAGAGTCACAGGCAAAACTTTCTTGAAATGCACTGTACAGGCGCAGATCAGCTTTTCGAAATTGCGAGTGAACAATTTTTATGCGATTATTAGCGATGTAGCTTTTTGTAAACAGAAGCCGCTGGAGTTTAGCACCGCAAGTGTTTTGCTGCATGAGATTACTGCCGGGGTCTTGCATTCGATATAGGAACCAGGCTTGAGAAAACACTGTCATTCCACAGAGTTTTTACAATTTGCACAATTACTTTTCCTCATTTCAGAATCACATATTTGTTGGTTGAAGTTTTGGCACTTGCGTCTTCTTTTGACTATTGATATATTTTTATTCGTTTCATCTTACAGTAATTTGTATTATCTTTTAATTTAATATGGTAAGTTTGCAGTAGAATTGCATATTCATGTGGAAACACGGCCTCTTGATTTATAACATGTTTGTTTTATTTTTATAGACTTGTATAGCAGTTGTCGGATTTTTTCTGGTGGTAGCCATAATTCGTGCTTCTATTGCTGGAATCCTGAGCCAGTGTGACACTGATCTGTTCGTCAACAATTTTGTAAGTTTTTCCCTTCATCCTTACTAATTGTAAAGCCATATGCAGGGTTGGATCGGTGTTAAACCACTCAGTTTAAACCTTTGGTTTAAACTGAGTGGTTTAAATCAGCTGAAAAAACCGGTTTTTTCGGTTTTTCATTATTCTTTGAGAAAAAAACATAATATTTTAAGCTCCTAGTGGTTCCTGTGCAGTAGCAATGCAATTATATGTAATTATCAGCTGTGTAAGTTTATTTAGGACACAGCAGTAAATTGATGGTAGAGCTCAAGTTGAAACTACATGGAATCCTAGCACAACAATGAATTAGTTAGTTTCATTTTCAATTGGTTTTATCGAGTGATATGATGATCTCTTTACTGATGAAATATAAAAACCATGTGAAATATACTCATCCAATCATCGTTTCTAATAATGAATAAATACTCTTTCAAGTCTGGCCAGTGAGAAAGGATCACTTATAATTAGAAAATAAAACAATAACATCCTTTTGGGCAAAAGCTTTGAGTTTGCAAACGAATATTTCATTTATTGGGCACAAGCCAAAGTAGTTGGATTGTTAGAATTCAGTTTATCAAGTTTTTGTGTTTTGAAAAGTTAAAGTTGTACCTCAAATTTTCAACATGCCTCACACACAGGATCCCGTTTGGCAGTTTTTCACTCGAACTACAAAAGGCAAACGTTTTAAGGCAAAATACAATAGGTGTGCTGTCATAACGGGAGGTCACGCAGATAGGCTTAAAGCCCACGTAGCAAAATGTCAAGCTGACAACACCAATTTAGACAGTGATGCTAGTATTCAGGTGATAGAAGTTGAGTCATCTGCCACTACTCCAAACACTAGCAATGTCAAACACTGTCCAAACACTGCATTATGCTCTGCTCTACACTACCACATGACTAATCGCTTGAATTAAAATTCCTACTTATAGATAGAGCTGTATGTAAAATATTCACTTTATGTGATAAGATTTCTGCTCTGTATTTCATTGATCATGTTTGATTAAAGACTCATTCCAAAATTTCCATGTTTTCTCTCTTTTTCCCATCACAACTCCCACAGTACCATCTTTAATAGATGATTCCACATATATACGTTCAATACCCAATCATGCAGCTATATGAAGTGATGTTAATTAGACTTATAATTGCAAAAGCTTCGATAAAATTATAAAAACTGCAAAAACTGGTTTAAACCATAAAAACCGGTTTAAACAAAAAACCTGCTTTTTTCATAAAAACCGTGGTTTTTTCCAACCCTGACCATATGGTCATATCTCGACATATTAGCTTAATTCACTCCAGAATTGAGCTCATTTGTCAATTTTCTTGGATCTCAAAGGAATATTTTTTATATGAAAGAATTAAACACCAATTAATTCGTTTTAATTTTCTAAAAACAGAATAAAACAATGGCAAACATGTTTTAATGGTTGTAATTTACTACCTACGCACACAAAGTAACAAATACTTGTCTAGTTGTTATGATCTGCAATACAATATAGCATTATTATGTATAGTATACTGTATGGAAATCTTACCTTCGAGAAAGACAGCTGCTAACGACAGTGAGAGAGAGTTCATGGCACGCTACACTCTAATAATGCTTCGTAACACTGTATAAACCTTAAACTTGGTTTAAATGAATTTATCTTACTAAACACACACTTAAAGATTACTGTTTATTTTACACGAAATTCAATTTTAATTTTGTCTTCCTTTTCATATTTTATTATCATCCTCCGGTTTGGTGCTTTTTGCATCGATTTCAATTTGAATTTAGGTCGCAACTTTAAAAACTTTTTCAAACAGATTTGATGAGAAAAACCGAGGAATGCTTTTCTTGAAAGCAGCCCCTTGCCTACTTGTCCATGTAGCGGCCGCATCGGGCACTTTCATTTTATGATGTTATCTAAAATTGGTCTCGCATCCCAAGGCAAAAGCTTGATCGAAATTCTGTTAACATCTCGATTTTCTCATACGTTGAGGTATGACTGTATTTGATCACTGTATTGTATGCTTGACCTGATATTCATGCAAACGTGTGTGTGTGTGGGCATGTTGCGCAAGGGGGACGATTCAATACATTGTATAAAACTGTCTGGTTGAGTCATTGATTGTAGTAATCTCCCTTGTAATTCATATTTACATTACCCACATTCACAAAAAAGGTTTGTCCTTCATTGCAATACTGCTGGATGTACAGGAAAATTTTCAGCTAAAATTATAGAGGTGGGATAAACCGTTTCAGGCAGCCTTCAAAACCATTTTAGGCAGCCTAACAACTTGATAGATAAACCAGCATACTTTATCAACCTATTGTTGTCTGACAAGTTGAGTTTTTTATGATCCTTGTCATCGGTACCAGTACCTGGCTAGTTGTCTTACATTGTTTTTACTTGCAAATTTTTAGTTAGTTCTATTGTACTTGGATGCTGTGTTCCTGAAACTTGTATTTCAGACTGTAAAAGAATGTATAATGTTAATATCTCTTGGCGGAGGTCATAGCAGCCGTGGTGTAGTGGTTAATGCTCAGAAATGTCTAGAGGGAGGTCATCAGTTCAAGTTTCGCTAGGGACTCAGGATGTTATCTGGTTTTGACTCACTCCTGTGCCTCAATTTGAGCTTTATGATATGGTTATTTGTTTGTTTGGTAGGGATTTTTAAAGAAGTTTTGAAAATTGCTACCATTTAAAGATATATTGTATAATTGGCTATATTGTATTTGTACTTCCTTCACAAGTGTCAAGGAAGTACAAAAACAATAGCTGAAGTATTTAATGAAAGCGATCAGTTTTTAAACAAAAGAATTAACTAATGCAGTTAATAATGGAAAACGTATCTGCACGGCACATCAAATACATACCATAATGTCCAGATCAGAATCATGATCGTCCTCAACTTCGGTATTCGAGATTGATGGAGTTGATTTCAATGTATAAAGACTAGGAGAGCTTTTTTGCGATGATGAAGCCATGCCGAACTACTTATAAAAACCTTGAATAATTTTGTAAAGTTTGCTGCAATGGCAATAAAACTCGAACCCCGGCGAAAATTTTAAAGAAGTTTTGGAACTCGGCTACGTTCAGTACTTCTGCCTAGTGGCTATTTTCGCTATGACGCCGTTCTGCCTATCTTGTGACAACCTTGAATAATTTTGTAAATAAATGTGATGCATTGGCAATGGTGTTAGCTCAAAGCCTAGGCAACGATTTTAAAAATGTTTTGGAACTCACCTACGTTTAGTAGTTATATTAAAAACTAGCCTAGCGACTAGTTTTCAATTTGATGCAGTAGTTATTCTCCCTTGTGATAAAAAATAGAACTAATTATTCACGGAATTTAATAATTCGCGGACTTGACTGTTCGCGAAATCGCGAATTTTTATATCCATCGGATATTTTCATCCTGTACGGTATATCATTTACACAATTGGCGACATCTCTGAAATGGTGGCGATTTTTTAATAGTTAAACCATTACTGTCACGAACAACTTTTATTGAATTTTTTAAGTAAATCAGACACGCTGATTCCGATTTTGTACTCAAAATAAAGATTAGTCCACTAACCTTCAAAGTCATTTAGGCTTTTTTAAAGCGTTTCAATATCCGTTTCGAAAACAACACAATCGGCATTACAAGCTCCGCCCATAAATATGTGACGAAACCTAGCTTTTTCAGAAACGGAAGTTCGGAATGTTTAGTCCGATTTAAAATAATAGAGATGGGTGTCTTAAAACCCATTATTATCTAAATCCAGCCTGTAAAATAATTTCAGCTTTTTATGAAAGGGATATAAACTATTTAAAATTGCTCGCAGCTTGTTACATGACGTTTAAATGGGCTGGACGCCGAGAAAAATAAGCTCAAAAAGCGCGGTTTTATCACAAGCTAGCGTTGTTATCGCGCTTTTTAAATATGCAATGCTAAATAGCTTATCTACCTTTCAGAAAAGACTGATATTATTTTTAAAGCTGGATTCAGATATTAATAGATTTTAAAACACCCATCTCTATTATTCTAAATCGGTCTAAACATCTCTACGTAACTTCTGTTCCTAAAAAGCTAGGTTACGTCAAGTATTTATGGGCGGAGCTTGTTATGCCGATCGTGTTGTTTTCGAGACCGATATTATAACGCTATAAAAAATCCTTTATTACTCTGAAAGTTAGTGGCCTAATCTTTATTTTGATTACAAAATCAGAATCAGCATGTCTGATTTATCTAGTAAATACGATAAAAGTTGTTCGTGGCAGTTATGGTTTAACTTTCGAAATAACTACCAAACAATTAAATGCCACATCACGAAGCTCCAAGAAGCCCTTGGTCAGTGCTAGGCCTACCTAAGGCAGCTTAATTAATAGTTAGTCCTAGTTGTTTAAAGGGCCTAGTACAATCCAACCTTTGTCGATTATGACTGAATCATGCCATTCCACTTGTGGTAGTTGTGAGTTTATTTTACAGTGTGAAGCGGTTAGATCTGGTAAGGTAGAAGGGGGAGCATGTGATTGGCTCTGTAGTGACAAGGAAGGAGAGCAGCACTGGAGGACCCTCTCCCTGTGTGATCGACATGTTACACACCAAATGAGTAACAGTAAGGTTAGTGAAATCCTCTACTTACTGTACGTGTCTGTCGGGAGGAAGGAATCTCACTCAGCCACCTTTGATTATCATCTATAGTTTTCGTCTGGGTTGACTGACTCTTGAGGGTCTCTATCCCATTGTTGCTGGTGTGTATTTAGATAGATGCTCCATCCAGTATGGGATTGGGAAAAATAGGGCCATCAAATTTTGATGGCTTTTCAGTCTAATATGGGGTTGCCATACTTTGGAACAAGTTTTAACAGTGATTCTGCTGTGTTGTAACGAAACTTTTCTTTTCTTCGTGGCCCTTTCATGCATCCCCCTTTTCAATGTCGTTCACTAATGGCGGTCATTGTTATCATCAAATGTGCTGCAAGACGCTTCTTCATGTTGTTTACCATTGTCTAACTCAGCGATCTCTACCGTGATAAGAGACGTGTCCGTCTGCCCAACGCCACGGCTGGACAGAAAAAAAGATTGTATTAAACGGGATTCGAACATGATATTCAGTTTAGTAGACCACCACCTTACCTCTGCATCAATCTGCCGCAGTTTGGACTAATTGTGTAGATGATTGTTCCAAGAATAATGTACGCATAGTTATTACAAGTGCCAATATCTCCTGGCCGCTGATTACTGCCAGGTTACTACTAATTGTAACGGTTGTTACTTATTCTGTGGTAAATATCGTGTTATCTGTATATCTACTGTAATCAGATGTCAGAGTCAGTAGACTGTGCAAATGGGGTTTTATCCTTGCATTAAGAAGCAGTCCTGAGTGATAAATTGCTTTGTCATGTTGCTGGCAGTAGGGCGGAGTACAATGTGGTTTACGCTAGCTAATTAAGTAAGGTGCCAAGACTCATAAAGCCAGAAATCAACTCATCAAGTACAGCCCAAAACCAACTCATCAAGTGTAGCCCAAAATCATCTCTTGAGGTATAGCCTAGCCCAAAATCAACTCATAGATTGTAGCCCAAAATCAACTCATCAAGTGTAGCCCAAAATCATCTCTTAAAGTATAGCCTAGCCCAAAATCAACTCATAGATTGTAGCCCAAAATCAACTCATCAAGTGTAGCCCAAAATCAACTCATAGATTGTAGCCCAAAATCAACTCATCAAGTGTAGCCCAAAATCAACTCATAGATTGTAGCCCAAAATCAACTCATCAAGTGTAGCCCAAAATCAACTCATAGATTGTAGCCCAAAATCAACTCATCAAGTGTAGCCCAAAATCAACTCATAGATTGTAGCCCAAAATCAACTCATAAAGTATAGCCCAAAATCAACTATATTCTGCTTGCTTTTAGAACCTTGATTAGTTTTGGTAAAGAACAGATGTATTTACTAGTTTTAGACAGATTGGTTATTACTTATACCATTAAAAATGAGCTTGCACTAAATTTTAGCAGATTTTATTAGAAAAATTAGTATTTTTCTATTGTTTGCAATAGTTTTTGATGTTTGAGTTGATCTGACTACCAGGATGTTTTAAGATTAAAACCAACAAAATTTGATCGCTGTTAAAGCGATCAGAAGAAAAATACAGGCTGAAATAATGTCACCAGTCGTGGCTGACTGTCTCTCTCGTTATTGATATTGGGTATTGAGTTCAGGTTACAGCGTTACGATTCTCTATTCTGTCTCTTTGCCGAAGTGCAACTAGGGATGTTGCGCTTCGGTAAAGAGCTGCTTCTGAGTGAATGCTTGATTCTTAATGCGTTGAACTCGACCAAGTTTGGTTGAATTTAATCTTAAAACATCCTGACAGTCAGATCATCTCAAACATAAAAAAATCGCAAATGATAGAAAAATACCGATAATCTTCGATTAAATCTGCTAAAACCTTCTGTAAGTTGATCTTTAATTGTGTACTCTGAGTAGCATTGTTTCTATGTAGAGTTTTTAGTATAGTTTCTGTGTGAAAGGAGAGCTTCAGAGTACTAATTGAGCTGCGTTTTCATTAGCAGGCAAAATGTGTGCAACACAAACTCTCAGTAGAAACAGCAAGACTAATTGTGTTTTATGCATTAGTTAGGTATGAATGCTGTATTAAGGTACAGCCGTACGTGCTGATCATTTTGTTGGTTCTGACCGAAATTACGAGATGACAAAAAAACACAGAATTTTTCACCAAAATCGTCGACGAAATGCTTTTAATTAGCTAAACAAATTATTAGCGAGCGCTATTCTAGCAGCTTTCGCAATTTATATAGTCCGAGGCACATAACATGACACGCAAGAAAAATACTAACACAATTTGCCATAGGGAATACAATGCAATTGACTTGATTGCACTAAAGATGGCAACTCTTTCTACAGCGAAACTTCTGCTAAAAAGAAATTGTTATTAATAAAAAAGAAACGTTTCGTAGCCATAGTGTCTGAATAATAAAAAACTAACAATAGCGCAATCTAAGCAGTTGCATCGTGTATACTACGTTGAATTGCACTGGTACTTTTATTGTGTGTCATAATACATTTCTTGGACTATACTAATTGCGAAAGCTGCTAAATTCTCGCTCGCTAATAATTTGTTTAACCAATTAAAAACATTCCATCAACAAGTTCGGTGTGCATGCACAGCTCTGACAATTCTGTAAATTTCGGCCGAATTATTCGGTGTTTTTCGTTCATTGCAAGATTTCGTTTTTCACCAACGAAGAGTTTGGCCCGTTTGGCCATACCTTTAGTGGTGCTCTTGTTATGAATACGCCTATTTTTCTTATCAGCTTAGGTTGGTGAACAACCAGGGCTTACATTCTCAGTGTTGATAACGACTCCAGTAAAGTCTGTTCACACGATTTGTTATCGTTCGATCACATGTCGTTTTAGCTCTCGCATTATTCGTAGTAAATATCTAGGAAACGATTAGGAATGAAGGAATCGACACTTTTAAGATGTTAAACATGAGTAAGTTTGGGCCTTAGCATGGCCTATTTGTTACCATGGAAACTGTAACTCTAGAGTTTCGGCTGTATTTATTACGCATTATATAGATGATGAAATCAGTAACACCATTTTCAAGGGGTAATTTTAAATGAGTACATTTGCTGCCATAACCATAAATTTTCTGATGAGTCATAATAATCCAAAGCATGAGTCCTTAGCTGATAGAAATTGTATGCGCCTCTACATATGGTCAGGCGTTACTACCTTGGTAACAGGCGGTGGGAGAAGCGCACTAAATATGAACGCATCAGTAAAGTTATCGTCTTTAGCATTGATTCGTCTACACTAGGCAATGTCTCTCGCTCCAATAATGTTAACCTCCTATAACATAAATTCCACGTATCATAAAGAATTTATGGAATGTTTTAGCTTTGCGCAAAAATTACGCAACATTATGCAAAAGTTCTATATAATGTAAAGAGTCAAATCAGTGCGAGTTCTCAAATTCGATTTGAATAATGAGATTCTCGTAATTAGCCTTAGAAAAATCAATTTCTCTCCTGCCAAGTACGGGAGAGAAAACAAGACATGTGTGTATTTGTATTACATGTGTATTAGTACCTCGTAATCTAGTGTGCCGTGAGAAATCGGCAGATAAGTCGATAAAGCACAGAGGATAAGTAGCTGCGCAAGTATTCTGAAATACCAAAATGTGGTCGATTAATAAAGGTGTTAAGGTCCGGCCAAGCGTAACGGGTTTTTCTTTGGAAATGAACGAAAAACAGAATTATTCGGCTCAAATTCACAGAATTGTCAAAGCTGTGCATGTACACCGAAATTGTCGACAAAATGCTTTTAGTTGCCTAAATAAATTATTAGCGAGCGCGATTTTAGCAGCTTTCGCAGTTGGTATAGTCCAAGACACATATTACGACACACAATAAAAATACAAGTGCAATTCAACATAGTACATACGATGCAACTGCTTAGATTGCACTATTGTCGGTTTTTTATTATTCAGGCACTATGGCTACGAATCGTTTCTCTTTTATTAATAACAATTTTTATTTAGCAGCAAAAGTTTTGTTAAGTAGAGAGAGTTGCCATCTTTAGCGCAACCAAGTCAATTGCATTGTATTCACTATGGCAAATTGTGTTAGTATTTTTCTTGTGTGTCGTGTTATGTGCCTCGGACTATATAAATTGCGAAAGCTGCTAAAATCGTGCTCACTAATAGTTTGTTTAGCCAATTAAAAGCATTTCGTGGACGATATCGGTGTGCATGCACAGCTCTGACAATTTTGTGAATTTCGGCCAAATAGTTCTGTGTTTTTCGTTCATTTCGTGATTTCGGTCAGTGCGAATGACAAAATCGTTACGTGTGGCTGTACCTTTATAGTGTTGATCTAACGATCTGAATGTCATGATTTGGTGTCTCGTTAAAATTGATCATTCATCCTAATCTCTAGCTTAAAACATGAACGGACTGACAGACACCGTTCATACTATAAAAAATATATATATTTTTGATTATTTTATTTTAGACATTTACAACTTTTCTCTTTCCAGCAAAGACTGTTATCTAAGAATAATGTAAAAAGTTGATTTAAATTGATATTGAAGGTGTGCACTTCCCTTAACGTAAAATTACCACAATCACGGACCTTAAACCAAGCGAAAGGGATAAAAAAAAAGTTGTTCGTAAAAACCAATAGTACCACAGTTGCTGTACAGTCAGTAAACAAATAAGTTAGGTTTAGTTTTTTCCTATGTAAAGGAACAAATGGGTATGTGACTATGTGTCAAACGATCTTGGAACAGATTAGGCAATTTACTTGTATTTTACTGTTCATACAATGTAAACATTCTTGGAATGTTGTAAGAACGTCTACTGTAGTTTCATTGCCAAAGTCGGCTAACTAATTCTATACCTGTGTTATTATCCGTGTAATCACTTCTAGCCTGTGATTTCATGTGTGTTAGGGGCTTGCCCCTAACACACATGGAATCACAGGCTAAATCATATTCTCTTACTCCACATACAAGAAAAGTGTGTACCCAACCTTCTCGTGTCACCATTTCTGAAGTCAAGTCCGTTCACCCACTTTCGATATATTGGAGATCATATCGTCAGACATTTTATATGAGTGATGAGCTGTACTATGGTTGTGACTCTTCCTTTTAAAACTGCCATCAAGTAGGATTTATACAAGCTATAAATTTTATAGCTGTTTAGTGTTTTTCACCTTCACTATGTTTCCAAGATACGCATCATGCATATCATGCTGATTTGGAGTTGTGCGCTAGTTGCGTTACTGTGTGAGTCAAATGTTTCTATGGAAATTTGTATGATGCGGGTCGACTCCGCCACCTTGTTGAATAAAGGTAAGGAACTGTAAGCTATAAGTTAATAATTATTGATGCAATTGGCAACGCACGTGTTAGCGACGCAAACGCGTGGATCTCGATTGAGAAAGGATGACGGAAGTATTTAAAATTGAATAGTTAGCGCGGTATTTTAATGTGCATCATTCGCAAGTGCTGTTTCCATTATTCGCAAGCAGGATGGAATCGATAAAGTTTTGCGAATCGCGAAACTCGCTTAGCTTGCGAAATTTTCCATGATGCGGTTAACTTGTGGATTGGCTCAAATTTGCGAATCATGCGCTTCATGGAAACATAGAGTGTATTAACAACTTTCCATCGACTGTGGAAACACTTAGGAGAGCACAACTCCTTTTTAACTGTATATCAGTTTTAAACTCCAAGCTTATAGAACGCAATAGATGAAATAGAGATCAAGTAGAGTCAAGCTTTTTATGTTTCAGAGGCAACTAAAGCAACATGGTCAGAGTAAACCGATTCTATTGGAGTGTTTATGAATAGATAAACAACTAGTTTTAGTATGAAGCTCTTGTTGCTAAGGAGAAGCTTTTTAGCTTTGGTTTTTTTTATCCTTCATTACCGAGACGTTCAGTCGGCGTCACTTTAGAAACTAGTGTCCAGTTAGCAGCCATTTCTCGGTCTATTAAAAGTACCTTTTGTATTTTTGTGATATCTCAAGAAGTAGGGATCTAATCAACTTCAAAATTCAGTGTTAGACTGGGAACATGTGAAACACGCAGCTACCAAATTTCGTATTCCTACGTAAGCAGAAAGTGCGAAAAACAAAGCGTTAACAAAACTCCGCAACCGAGTTTACTCAGGCGTAAGATCAAGTGGGATCACAATTTTCCAAATTACTTTTTATCTAAGCTTGAAAGCGTTAAGGTACGGCCACACACGCCGATTTTTCCTGGGTTCTGACTGAAATCACGAAATGAACCAAAAACACAGAATTATTCAGCCGAAGTTCACAGAATTGTCTGAGCTGTGCATGCACACCAAAATCATCGACGAAATGCTTTTAATTGGCTAATCAAATTATTAGTGATCGCGATTTTAGCAGCTTTCGCAATTTGTATAGTCCAAGACACGTATTACGACACCCAATAAAAGTATGAATGCAATTTAGGGTAGTACATAATAGTACATAATTAAAAGGAGACGAGAGCTTAACCTTTTAGAGCATTTTCCTTAAAGTGGTTACAGGGCAGACAGCTTTATTCTATGAGCATTGTTTTGTAGAACAGTTAATTATAGTTCAGCATGTTTGTGTGAAATCTAGGACAAACAAACACGAATTCTCGTCGTTATGCACTTGTTTAATAGAAAACTATGCCAAGAGCAGCATATTATCACATCAGAACTCTACAGTTTTGAGAAATTTGTGTAAAATGGTCGAATACAATGGAATCTGTACTTACGAAAGAATCTTCATACAGAATTTTCAAGTTACGAAATGTCTCTTCGTAGAAGTTGCATTGACTTATGAAAACGTTTC
Source organism: Watersipora subatra (assembly GCF_963576615.1). Classification (NCBI taxonomy): domain Eukaryota; kingdom Metazoa; phylum Bryozoa; class Gymnolaemata; order Cheilostomatida; family Watersiporidae; genus Watersipora; species Watersipora subatra. Next base: position 47,866,421 of record NC_088713.1, read on the forward strand.
TCGATGCCTAAGGCCTTTAGTATTTTGTTTGGTTCGTGAGTTTATTTCCCATATTGGCCCGTTTGTGCACCGCGGTTACAATATACAACCTGTCGTACTCATTTTTATGTGCTAGCGACAGTCAGTAACCGACTTGTGTTTTGTTTTTGTTTGTACATTATGGAGTCGTTTTTGAAGTATTGTCTTAGAAATTTGTACAAAACAGCCTAATACTCGCTACAAAAAAATCTTAGTACCGTACTTGCTGGTACGCCCCTAACTTTTAAGTCCATAATGTTCAGGAGTTAGGCTTTGATGCATGACTGGTTCTGACTGCCTCCTCCTTTATTGTTATTTGTTGAATGGCTTACGTAACTTGTTCTGCTAGGATCCATTTAAAAGTGATCATCACTATTGTTCATTTAGAAGACACACTCGTCGAGTTACACTATGATGGTGCGTTGCGGATTAATGTGGGCACATTGTTAAAAAAGGATGAGCAATTCTACACTAGTCGTGACGCCACACTTCTGTCTCACTTAGCAGCACACTTTCAAAATACGAACGACTGAAGTTTGGAAAATGTTTAAAAGTTGACTTGCAACAAAATTCACATGCAGTGACAACACCTGTGATGGTCAAAAAATGCTGCAGAAATTGTTCGCACTATTTGGCAGAAATATGGGTCACATGATCAGATTATGACTAGTTTATTAGACCAAACTGAAGCGAAGCTGTAAAGTGACGAGCATCTATATTTGATAAGGGCTTTTCGGTAAAACCTGAAGTGTTTGTCATAAACTAGTGCTACGAAATGTTTTATATTGAGCCTTTTATTGGCTTTTCAATTCATGTGATAACATCACGTCCCAAAACAATAACCATGTCGAGTTGAGTATATTGTAGAAATAAAGGGATTCCAACCTACGGCAGTTTCGTGATGGCTGCGATTAACTGTTCGTTTTTGAGCTTTTAAAAGCTTGTAGTCACATTTCCACATATTTTGCACCTACTACACAACAGAGTAAGACATGGTGAATCTTTTGATACCAAATAACTGTAATGCAAATTTTATTGCAAGTCAACCTTTAAAATGGAATAGCTTGCAGGGCGTTTTCTTGTGCATCATTCTCAAGTGATGTTTCCATCTTTCTCAAACATGAAACATTTATAAGATGCAATTTATACAAATTTTTGCGAATACCAAAACTGCTAGTCTTGTTGCGTTTTGCCGTTTTCATATTGTGGATGACAGAAACTTGCGAATGTAAACATTGATTAAGCAATTATTGACGTACATGTAAATCAACAATTTAAAATGTGATCGATCACTGTTTGAAGTTACCAAATTTTTTGTCACGCTTCAGAAAAGATTTTTGTCATTGTTGGTCTTTACTACAATAAAATATGCATCCATCTGTCTGTCTGTCCGAAGCTACGGTAGGGGGGAGGGGGTTGGGGAAAATATTGCTTCATACCGGATTCCAACTTGTGATATTCAGTTTGGTGGATCAACACTTCAGCTAGCACCAGTAGCGATCGTCTGCATTCCGAGATGTTGAAACAATTGTGCAGACCATTGTTATCTCTGCTTTCTCATCACACCTGCCGATATCTAATGGCACACCAAACTGACAGGTTACTAGAATATATACCAGAGCCATGTGTCTAACATGTATCCGCTGAGGAAATAGGAGTTGTTTGTTTTTTGCAGTTCATATCTAGTTCCACCGGTGTAGTGTTTGCTGTCGAGAAGGATTATCTGGAGAAAATATCCAAACCTTATGTTCTACACGCGACAGTTCAACCAGAAGGGGACACGTTTACTAAAGCCTCGTCGAGGGCGAAAGCCATGTTCCGCAAGGTCTTGGATCAATATCTTAACGCAGGTGAGCATCCATTTTTCATCTTTTTTATGATATACAGTGTTGAGTTGCATTTCAAAATGCATATATGATTTGATATAACTTGTTTTAAATGCGTTGAAACCTTCAGGAATAAGTTGTGTGGTCTTTGTGTGATCATACAGGTGCTTGATTACAGGTGTGAGAAATAACCTGGAGCCCTTTGCTTGAAAACTAACAATCGCACCTACAATATTGTTACTCATTGTGAATTCAGTCAATAGCCATAAATTATATATTAAGTGAATTATCATCTTGTCCTGATTTCAAATATGTAAACCTAACAACTGTCAAAGTTATGATATGGAATGGTTATTTAGACTAAATCCTGATCGTTTTATTTTTTTATTGTTGAAGATAACTTGTACAGATATGATCATGTCGCATACACATTTATTAACTTAATGCAAGTCATTTACATTTATATGACTTGAAATAAACATATTTGTAATCAAAACAAAATTATATACAGTGTACGACGTGTTAATATGTAATTTATGGCTATTTTTGGAAACAAGAAATCATTTAAGAAACCTATATGATTAAATGTTCATAATTTAGGCTAATGACTCATTTAAAAACATAATTCTACAACAGTCTGGTCTAAATATTTGAAATCAAGACAAAATAAGATTTAATATATAATTTATGGCTATTGACTAAATTCACAGTAAGTAACAATGTTGTAAATGAGAGTTTTAGTTTTCCACCAAACAAAGGATCCAGTTGATTTTGCTTAACACTGTACTTTCTGCTTGATATTCTCATATCTCATATATATTTTCAAGTACATAGCTAGGAATCCTCCATAGAATTTGGTTGGTCGATATAAAACTTTTTAACCTTTCAAAGCAAGCTACAGACTGACGGAATGCACCTGCAAGTAGCATTGTGTTTGCATGAGCATACAGCGGTCTCTTGAGATATGAATTTAATTCATTCTACATTATAATCTTAGTTGTATGTCAAACAATTGTATCTCAAAGCAATTCTTCCCATTTAAAAGAATGTAATATGTATCAATGCGATCCAGCGATATGAAACTACCCAAATAAGGTTAGATAACATATAATATAGCAATTTGTATATAAATAAACTAGTAAAAATGGTAACATAACATATTGATGTAGGATAAATGTGAATAAAACCATTTAAAAATAGGTTTTTCTGTATGTTACTTACCGCTATAATCTTATGCTTATCTTCCTTTGATATCATTTTTTTAGACTTTCTTGTCATCACCTTTGACTTTAGCCTTGAGTCTCATGGTTGACAACATAATAAGGGTCTTTAGCCTTGAGACCTATGGTTGACAACATAATAAGGGTCTTTAGCCTTGAGACCCATGGTTGAGAATATAATAAGGGTCTTTAGCCTTGAGACCCATGATTGAAAACATAATTAGGGTCTTTAGCCATGGTTGATCACGTAATAAAGGTGTATAATCCAAAATAAAACAGAGCGCAACGAATAAGTAAGTATTTGGGAACGGAGCGGCGGCGACAACCAAACAGGCTAAGCAAACACACTGCTCCTTAGCGGCACTCACAGCGATCATCAATTCGTATCTCAAATCTTTCATTGTATGTCAGAACAAAATCTGTAGAATCTTTCATGTCGTATTTCACACGAATCAGATTTACTGAGTTGATGCCCAATGAACATAATCTTTATTTTATTTTTGTTTTCATTCCGGCACAGGCTGGATTTATTAAGAAACGCTTTCAACATGTTTTCACATGAACAACAAATTATATGTGGACAAAGATACTATCGCTTGTAATAACAGATATGGGAAGGTCATAAGTATAAATTGCAACGGTTCATAAAATCTGTCAGGTTATTCATCAATAAATTAATGTTGAAACCCAAAGATTTGTGCAGTTCATCTTTTTTATAATGCTTATAGCCTCAGATACATTGCTATAGCTTGTTTCACATGGTTTAAAGATAGGCTGGTTAGAATTTGTCCCGTCGATTTCTCTAAATGCTCTGTAAACATACGAGTACCTGATGCTTATGAAACTGTATGTTTATTACTTATGAACTATAAAACTATCGATGTCATTTTTGGAGTAGTCTTTTTCTTATGAGCGTTTTAACCGCGATCAAGTTTTGCCAATTTTAATCTTGAAACACCCTGGCAGTCAGACCACCTAAAACAAAAAAATGAAAATATCAAATAAAAGGAAAATATATGTTTTTTTCTGATAAAATCTTTTAAAATTTCATGTTGGTGACCTTCTAAATTACATTAATGCGTCACTGTCTTAGTAATTTTTTGTAGTAGCATGTCAACATGGACAGTTAATTAATGTATTATATGACGAAAGGGAAAAGCAGTTAGGTCGCTCATGCCATTTGATTTGAGGGATAGGTTTCAGCTTGCCAACAGGCTGATGAACAATGATCGTGAGCAAGATTTGTTGCCATAGGGTAAACAATAATTATTCATACGTTTGAAAAATGACATTGTGATAAGGCTGGACTTGCTAAATGGGCTCCAGTCAAAGGTTCACAGACTTGTTCAAATACAACAAAGGACTGCTCTAGTTTAAACAGTACTGCCTTGTCAGGAATAATCAGTTTGCTCTCTAGAGAAAAACAACTACCCTAGGACACTCATATTTCGCTAGTATTTAGTTTTGTGAGTAGCATACAGAGTAAAATTTTGCTGCAACTTAATTTCGCAGCTCTGATGAGTGCGAAAATATAGTGATGTGAAAATAAATGCAGTGGAACAAACATAATTAGATTCCTCAGGTTCGGTTCACCGGTAATAAAAAATTTCAATTTGAGACTAGTTTGTAATTGTCAACCGCAGGTAGAATTGTGTGGGCGATATCGATGATGCAATTTGATCGCTTGCTACCATTTGTTTCTTGGACTATCAATGAACAAAGCTATTTAATTTCGCGTTTTCGCTCGTTCGTTATGATAATTTACTTTTGCTCATGAAATTTTCGCGAGAGGATGGCTTCGCGAAAACGCGAAAGTTAGATGAGGCGAATACATAAGTGTCCTAGGTACAGATTTAGAATGAAGATATGCACCATGTTTTGATTGTGCGGATGGTGCCGATTTGGAATTGTGTGCACATTGAGTTACAGCACGATAAGTGTTTCATTGGACATTGACATGTTGCGGATTGACTCGGGCGCTTTCTATGACAGAGGTCATAGCGGCACATTCTTGTATCACCTAGCAGGGCGCTTTCGAAATAGGAACGAGTGAAATGTTGCGCATCATTCACAAGTACTGATTCTATCTTTCGCAGGCGCGAAACATTGGGTCAAAGTTTGCGAATAACAAAACTTGATTAACGTATGGGTTTTGCTGCTTCCATCCTGCAGACAACGTAATGTGTGATAAGTGTTTCAACCGACATTTGCACGATGCGGATTAATGCCCGTACTTTGTTATGAAAGATAAGGATTGCTAACACAGAGGTGGCGGCAACGCATTCAGAAATGTTCAAAGCGAAAAAAGAATGACTGAATCATGCGTCATGTCATGGAAACAGCGAGTTTCTAGTTGATAATTTCAGAATAGTATAGCCTTGTTATCTTAGACAGATGGAAACACGCAAAGCTACAGACATTCAAAGGAAGCGCTTTTTGGTATTTTTATTCGTTAAATGGTGGTCTCCATCAAAGATTTTTCAATGAATATAATCAGTGAAATATTTCAACTTTTCCCAGGGATACCCAAACTGCTATTTAAAATTTCAATATTTATAGCCTCAAAAAATGTCAGTAACATTGCAAATTGACAGTTGTGAACAGGTTAATAATTGATAGCTGTGAACAGGTTAACAATTGACAGCTGTGACCAAGTTAACAATTGACAGTTGTGAACAAGTTAACAATTGACAGTTGTTAACAGGTTATAATTGACATCTGTGAACAGTTCAACAATTGACAGCTCTGAACAGGTTAATAATTGACATCTGTAAACAGATTAACAATTGACAGCTGTGAATAGGTTAACAATTGACAGCTGTGAACAGGTTAACAATTGGCAGCTGTGAACAGGTTAACAAGTGACAGCTGTGAACAGGTTAACAAGTGACAGCTGTGAACAGGTTAACAATTGAAAGCTTTAAACAGGTTAACAATTGACAGCTGTCAACAGGTTAACAACCATGTTAAGTGAGCATAGCAGCAAACCTAAAATAAACTTACATTAATTTGTTTATTTGCTTAATATGTTTATTTCAAGTCATATAGGTGTATATGGTTTGAAATAAGCAAATAACAATGTATGTGGTGTGATCATATCTGCACAGGTTGTTATCTTTAACCATTAAAATAAAATGCTCAAAATCTACCCTAAATAATCATTAAAAACATAATAATGTTTGGTTTATATATTTGAAACCAGAAAGTAATGAGAATTAATTTAATATATAATTTAATAATTTAATATATAATTTAATAACTTAATATATAATTTAATAACTTAATATATAATTTACTAACTTAATACATAATTTAATAACTTAATATATAATTTATGGTTATTGACTGAATTCACAATGAGTAACAGTGTTGTAAATGAGAATGTTAGTTTTCAAAGAAAGTGGAACAGTTTATTTTCCACACCACTGTAGCTACCGCAATGTTTGTTCTTTTTCTAAATGTATTACTACATTTAACCTTGACAAGCTAACTTTTTTTTTAAATAATGGTACAACCTTATAGAATAAGTTTTCTGAGGTTTTATACTTGTCTTCTCTCATATAAAATGCGAATTTCCGATGTGGAAATAATGTTCTTTAATAGTTTCACTGAGGTGTTTGGTCCGTATTCCATGTAGAGCTGGGTGATTCTCTCTAAAATCATTTTGATTCCATTTTTATATTATGTATGCGATCTTCAGTTCGATTCTCAATTTTATTACAAAGGAACAAGTACTTAATTAGAAGTACAAACCAGCAGTAGTTTAATACTACCAGCATAGTCCATATCTGATCGTAAAATAAGTACATACTAACAGTAAAGGTACGGCCACACGTGCCGATTTTTTTCGTTGGTTTCGACCGAAATCACAAAATGAATAAAAAACACAGAAGCATTTGGCAGAAATTCACAGAATTGCCAATTGCTCTGGCACTCCATTTCATCCTTAAGAGCACCACTGATAGCAAGGCACAAACAATGGCCAAAGCAATACATTCGAGGAGTCATGAGAAGTCTACAAGCTTTCACCATGTTGCTAGCATTGCACTCAAATTGCACAATTGCAATGACCAGTTGTCTGAGGAATTTTGTACAGCCTCTTGAATATATTCAGCATCATGATGTTCTGGAGTATAGAGGCACTGTAGGCATCTACTTTGAAATTACCAACTTCTATCAATAAAATGTATGGTTAAAGCCATGTAGGGGTCTGACGTATTACTTGACCAGAAGTCTGAAGTACAAGAATACATCGAGCAATGGTCTATAAGTAAACACTTCTGCTTGTCCACTTCAGAATTGTAGGGTTTGGGTAGTAACTGATTGGTGAATGCCTTTCTACTAGGCAGCCGATAGCGACGATCTAAAACTGAGGGCAAATTTTGAAAACCAGATTTTTCAATGGTCTAGATGGGAAGTCCATATTTGACAATAGATCTCACAACTGCTTAATTGATTTCGGCTAGACGCTTATCTCCGGCTTTGTCAAATCGTGCTGTGCAAACAAAGTTGTTAGTGACAGCTGACTGCCGTTACCACGGCTACTATTACTAGTAGTGGTTGATGTTTGACTAGATATTTGCTCATTTTCAACAAGACCGCTATAGTCAGCACTATGATTCCTCCGTACATGATTGCGGAAGTTTGTGGTATTACCACAACAGCTTGCTTGCATTCATGGCACCAAGCCTTGTGTATATTTATCTCGTCAAAGTACTGCCAAACGAGCAAACGATGAACCAAATGATGTTTTCGTGCAGTAAAAAAATTTCCAAATAAAAGCTGTATGTGTCGCTAAAAAACACAAGTTTTTTATAAAATGTAATTAATAAAATAGTTTATAAATTTGACACAATAGAATATAAAGAAGATGGATTTAGTAGATTTGGTGCCAAAAAATCGATCTAGCAGCGGAATCAAAACAAGATCGTCAGAACGATTCATCACCCAGCTCTAATCCCATGTAATGTTTAGTGAAACTGCCAAGTGACAAAGACCTTGTTCTTTGGTAGGGCAGACGACTCTCTTTTGAGAATGACTTGCATGATACAGTTACCATGGAATAGCATGCCTATATTGAATCTTAGCACTGGCTAAAAATGTAGTGAAAAATGGTTGTGCTGTTGTGTTGGTACGCTATCAGTCTTCCTGACCTTTGTGACCTTACACGCTGTCATTCACTACCACTACTACTGCTGATTTAACCGTTCCTTAGTTCAGGGTTAGCATCAATAACTCATGTCTCCTAATCAGATTGTCAGGGTTACAGGCAGCGCTGTTGTTGTTGGCTAATGGTGATGTCTAAATTTGAATTGAATCAATCGTTGCTTTACTTTGTAGGACTTTGTACTTTGAGTTTTAAAGCAATTCATGGATGCAGCTGCCACGAATTTTTTCCAACGCGAATTCGGCTTGTTTATATTCCTAGTATAGGATGAGCACAATCACATAGATCTTGTTGCCACTTCAGTTTGGCTCTATGCGAAAATCGGGGCTGTACATGAGGGGTAACTACAAATTGTTAATCTTGCTGTGTGTTTTTCAATTGGCACTCTATGTTAAGCCTCAAGGGTCAATATTATAACAAGTGTGTTTGCTAATATAATTACCTGTTTTTCACCATTGATTGTCATTGTACCCTTAGCGTCTCTATGGATTAATCTATGCTTCAGGGTCCCATGACGCTTTGCTAAACTCGGTGAGAGCTCCGAGCAAGGAACCTATCCCTGACTCTTATGTTCAGTCAGTGATGGAGATTCTCAGCAATCGTAGATTTGTCCTCTCGCTGCTCTTCTATGGTGAGTCTGAGCTCTCCTCGTTTAGTCAGGTAGGGGCAGTGGCAGGTCATCCCTCTCTTTTAACTTTTGTGGTCAAAGCAAAGCCAGGCCCAGCTTGCTCTGCTTTCCGCTTGAAGATTGAGATTATTTTATAGTGATAAAAATGTAATTTAAAATGCTTCGTTCATTATGCAGTAGGCACCCCTATAACGCAAATATTCTTTCACATATATTCCATTGGCCGTAAATAATTTATGTAAAGTTTTTGCATCATATTATGTAAGGAATTCCTTGTAACAGGAAGTGTCAAATCAATGCAAGTTCCCAAATTTGATTTGAATAAATAGAATTTGGAAACTTGCAACTGATTTGACGCTTTTAGTTACAATGAATTTCGTACGTAAAAAAATTGCTGCAGAATTGTTACCTAAATTCGTTTCGTTCATTGAATTTTATCGCAGAATTTAATTCAATGGAATTAAATTCCATAGTTAGCTTCACAAGTATTGTTTTTCCTTTTTTGAAAAAAACAGCATAAAGTGGTATCTATTGTGTATATACCCTTGACTGTATTTTACACCTGTACAATTTTTTTTCCATAGACGTTGCCGTGAAGAAAAACGTTAAAGAAGTCAATTTAAATTGACATTGAAGGTGTGCGCTCCTTTAATGTTAGATTATTGTAATCACGAACCCTAAACCAAGCGAAAGTGACACGAAAAAAAGGAAAAGTTGTCGATAAAAACAATATATTGCCACAGTTACTGTACAGTCATTAAATTAAATGTTAAGTTTACTTTTTTCTTTTTTGACCTAAAGCTGAGTTTGGGATTATTTCAGAACAGATTTGGCAATTTACTTGTATTTTACTGTCCATATTATGTAAAATCGCTACAATGTAAATATTCTCAGAAAGTTGTAAGAGCGTCCATTGTGTTTTCATTGCCTATAAAGTCAGCTAACTAATTTTATACCTGTGTTATTATCGGTGTAATCACTTCCAGCCTGTGATTACACATTCTTAAGGCTTACCCCTAACACCTAAATCAGGCACATCACCTTATCACAGGCTAAATCATATTCTGTTACTGCGCTTATAAAGAAAAATGTGTACCCAACTTTATCATGCCACCATTTCTGAAGTCCCTGTAATGTAAACGTTTCTCGGAATGGATTGTTTACATTGTAGAAGCCTTTATTATACTAAAAATACTTTTATAGGGGTTAACAGTTTACCAAAAACAGTAAGGACTTAGTGATGATTCAGTTAGCAAAAACCATCCTATGCAGTAACAACATTGTTTTTACAATCTAAAAATTATTTGCAATTTTGTTTTATCATAGGTATTCTGCATCCTGTTTATAGGGCAGCTAATAAGACTCTATCAGTGTTCAGGCAATTTTATTTAGACTAAAATCTAGGCTATTTGTAGGGAGCGGTGACAGAAGTATGGAGGTGCATGGTACAGCGACCGAGTCTATTCCGGCCGTTTCCCTTGACTACACATGCGCAGGTGTATACCAAACATATAACCTCGGTAACAACACCACACCCATGACAGACATGATCGGCGGAAAATCCAGCTGGTCTCTTGGCGCATCCATCACTCGTTTCCGCCTTTACGAGGTATGGCTTATCTCAGTTGTTGCCGTCTGCTATAGTTCATAGATCAACAAGTGTCATTACCAAAGTCATTACTGCAGCACTTATAATATCGAATCTGCTATCTACTGACATCCAGGAAAACACTAGTATATTTAAGATGCCTGCCGGAGTCATCTGCTTGTTGTTGAGCTGTCTCTATTCTTGCAGTGACCTTTCATCCATGTGATCCACACCCTGCTTACTGGCTGCCAACTGTGTTCTACACCTAGATTAGCAAAGCTGTTGTGTACATGCAGCCTTCATCCATGATTTTAATGGCAAACTTCTTAGTATATGTCTTACTTCAGAATATAAAATGCAATATAGAATTCAACGCGAATTTCAATTAATTATAAATTTCAACTCATTATAAAATTCAATATAAAATTCAATTCAATGTAAAGTTTAATTCAATATAAAATTTAATATAAAATTCAATTAGCTATAAGATTCAATTCATTATAAAATTCAATTCATTTTAAAAATCAATTCATTTCAGTGATGAGAAGTGGCCAAGATCATGTTCTTTGGTAGGGTGGATGAACCCATTTTGAAAATGATTTACATTATACAATTACAATGGTATAGCATGCCAATATTGAATATTATCACTGGCTAGGAAACTTATTGTTCCTTCTGATATTCCTTCTTTCTACTTTTCTCAATTCAAGCTTATGTTTGGTTTATCGGCTGTCAGTATTATAATTGCTAGGTCACTGTTGCTAGGTCACGGTTGCGAGGTCACGGTTGCTAGGTCACTGTTGCTAGGTCTCGGTTGCTAGGTCTCGGTTGCTAGGTCTCGGTTGCTAGGTCTCGGTTGCTAGGTCACAGTTGCACGCTGATGATATGCTTAGCAACCTGTTATGGCTTCACATGATGCCGATAAATAAATTAAACTAGATTAATGCGTTGCACAGGTGATTTGAGTATTCATCATAGATGAATACGACTCTTATTATAGTAAGGGTTAGTTGAATGCTTGGTGTTGCATGGGTGTTTTAAAACATTTTTTGCATAGAAAATTTGTTTTTAATTGACTAAGTTTTTTTACCCAATGAATTTGAGTAACTTAAGCTCTTATTTAAGCTCCTTAATAAGTGCTGTTATTGTAACTTAAGCTAGTAAAAAGTAAAAGCTAGTAAGCTTTAGGAAAAAAATTGTGTCATGCTCTTTAAGCGTGCTAGCTGACACATAAGAATTGTGTCATGCTCTTTAAGCGTGCTGACACATAAGAATTGTGTCATGCTCTTTAAGCGTGCTAGCTGACACATAAGAATTGTGTCATGCTCTTTAAGCGTGCTGACACATAAGAATTGTGTCATGCTCTTTAAGCTTGCTGACACATAAGAATTGTGTCATGCTCTTTAAGCCTGCTGACACATAAGAATTGTGTCATGCTCTTTAAGCGTGCTGACACATAAGAATTGTGTCATGCTCTTTAAGCGTGCTAGCTGACACATAAGAATTGTGTCATGCTCTTTAAGCGTGCTAGCTGACACATAAGAATTGTGTCATGCTCTTTAAGCTTGCTGACACATAAGAATTGGGTCATGCTCTTTAAGCTTGCTGACACATAAGAATTGTGTCATGCTCTTTAAGCCTGCTGACACATAAGAATTGTGTCATGCTCTTTAAGCGTGCTGACACATAAGAATTGTGTCATGCTCTTTAAGCGTGCTGACACATAAGAATTGTGTCATGCTCTTTAAGCCTGCTGACACATAAGAATTGTGTCATGCTCTTTAAGCGTGCTGACACATAAGAATTGTGTCATGCTCTTTAAGCGTGCTGACACATAAGAATTGTGTCATGCTCTTTAAGCGTGCTGACACATAAGAATTGTGTCATGCTCTTTAAGCTTGCTGACACATGAGATTTGTGTCATGCTCTTTAAGCTGACACATAAGAATTGTGTCATGCTCTTTAAGCTTGCTGACACATGAGAATTGTGTCATGCTCTTTAAGCTTGCTGACACATAAGAATTGTGTCATGCTCTTTAAGCTTGCTGACACATAAGAATTGGGTCATGCTCTTTAAGCTTGCTGACACATAAGAATTGTGTCATGCTCTTTAAGCCTGCTGACACATAAGAATTGTGTCATGCTCTTTAAGCGTGCTGACACATAAGAATTGTGTCATGCTCTTTAAGCGTGCTGACACATAAGAATTGTGTCATGCTCTTTAAGCGTGCTAGCTGACACATAAGAATTGTGTCATGCTCTTTAAGCTTGCTGACACATAAGAATTGGGTCATGCTCTTTAAGCTTGCTGACGCATAAGAATTGTGTCATGCTCTTTAAGCCTGCTGACACATAAGAATTGTGTCATGCTCTTTAAGCGTGCTAGCTGACACATAAGAATTGTGTCATGCTCTTTAAGCGTGCTGACACATAAGAATTGTGTCATGCTCTTTAAGCCTGCTGACACATAAGAATTGTGTCATGCTCTTTAAGCTTGCTGACACATAAGAATTGTGTCATGCTCTTTAAGCGTGCTGACACATAAGAATTGTGTCATGCTCTTTAAGCGTGCTGACACATAAGAATTGTGTCATGCTCTTTAAGCGTGCTGACACATAAGAATTGTGTCATGCTCTTTAAGCTTGCTGACACATGAGATTTGTGTCATGCTCTTTAAGCTGACACATAAGAATTGTGTCATGCTCTTTAAGCTTGCTGACACATGAGAATTGTGTCATGCTCTTTAAGCTTGCTGACACATAAGAATTGTGTCATGCTCTTTAAGCGTGCTAGCTGACACATGAGAATTGTGTCATGCTCTTTAAGCTTGCTGACACATAAGAATTTTAACCAGTCAGCATTGGAGACTGGCAGGTGTAAAAGATATGCTGTGTTATTCCATTGTATAGCTATGCAACCGCATGGTCTACTGGCTTAGCAAAATTTCTGCAGACTTGTCAGTTTCAAGTTGAAATCCCATATGGAGCGTTCTTAAAACTTTTTTCGTTTCTAAACTTCATCGATATAACTGGACACACGTCAGACAAATTACAAACGCTGAGATATTTATTTAGACTAGCTGAATGCCCAGCTTTGTACGGTTAATAAAATAATTACCCGATAATATGAGTAACTAATAAGCTCTAATAAGCTGACTTACTATAATAAGGGCTGTGTTCTCCTTCACCGTGTTTTAAACTAATTAACTGGCTCACTATAATAAGGGCAGAGATCTAGTGTGAAGTGAGCTTACTCTACGCATAATGATCTCTAAAGGTATAAACACACTAGGCGATATTTAGAGCGATATCGCGCTGCGTGGCGCTAATCTGCGCTAGAATTCACCCAGCGTGCTCATCCAGAGCGATAACGCTAGACTTTCTCTGCACAACTTTATCGCTAGCGAGATGCATTTCGATTGGTTGGATTTTACCAGAATGCAATTTTATGGCGGGTAATTATTTCTTATCGATGTTAACCAACATACAGTAGCGACAATTTGCTATTTTGTTAATATTGAAACATATTCAGAACGAGCACTGAATTGTTCATAAATTTAATAATAGCACTCCCAGTCATGTGCACCATAACAAACAAAAATTGCAAAAAACCCAAGTTGAAAACCAACATTTGGAATCAATCGTTGCGCAGGTTGACCATCTTGAGAACGGTAAATATTTAATACATTAGGCCTAAATATAAAAAAATCACTACAAAATAAAATATGTATAAAAATAGTGAAAAATATTACAGTTAAAAATGCAATAATCGTTTTTCTTATGTCTCCTTGTAGTGTAGGCAGTGTACAATCCGTGAAAGTGAGATAGGTTTAATAACAAATGCGTAAGTTGTTTACGTTGTCGCCTAGACGGCGCCATATTGACTGACCTAAATTCATTAACAACTCCGAAGAAACTAATGATACGGAATTTTATTGGCAGTTTGTGGGCGTGCCCATTATATCGCTTGCTAGTGAATCGCTCAAGTGTGTTTATGCACACGCTAGCGATATCTCCGCCCTCCTCATGACGCTCGCGATAAAATCGCCTAGTGTGTTTACACCTTAACACAATCATTAGCTTTGAGTGCGCTAGTATTTTCGCAAGCGATGCAGAAGTATGCTCTATTATTTCCCAGCTAACGACAGCATAGTGTAGTGGATTAGTGCGCCGGTCTGGAGACCGGGAGGTTCAGAGTTCAAATTCAGTGTCAAGTTTCATTGCTCAAATTTTATCGGTTTAACTGGACACATGACAGGCAAACGACACGCACAGAGATTTATATATATGAATTATGACCTTTGCTGATGATGAGGTCAAGGCCATGACATCTAAGCCATATTTTGTAAATTGTTTAATGTAAGACCCTGCATCTACTCTTCTTATCACCTATCATGCAATAAGCTTTTTATAAGCTATCATGCACTGTAAGCACATAGTGATATTATTAGAGGTTTTATAAACACGTATGCTGGTTTATTTTTGTTAACAAATATAACAAAATTTTGTGGATTATCATGATCTTTGATCACCCATAAGTGAACTTTAAATAAAGATTTAAAAAGTTTTAATGGAATTGTTATTTTGTCAGATGAGAATTAACCAATCCCATAATTGTAGGATAGCAGTCTGTTGATGGACTGTTAAAGATAAACTTACACAAAATCTTTTGTAGATTTTATCAGAAAGCATCAGTATTTTTCTACCATTTGTGATTGCCTTTGATGTTTGAGGCGATCTGACTTCCAGGTTGTTTCAAATTAAAATTGACAAAACTTGATCACTCGGTTCGAACATTCAGAAGAAAAGTGCGGGTGAAATATTGTCACTAGTTGTTATCGTTCCCGATATTTGTAATCGGCTATTGCATTCAAGTTGAAGCATTCATCATATTCATCTATTCATTCATCTTTATCCATCATTTTTTTTACGTCATCAAGCTGTTTGCACATGCGCTCGTTCACGAAAAAGCCGCCATATTTGTAGAAAATGATCGTTATTCTTTTATTTAATAGTACTTTTTGGTGTTGTTTTGATACTATAATAAAAAATTGCAAACAAAAGCATCGGTTTCAAAAATTCATTGCAAAAGCTTCGTGTTTCTAACGATAATATTGTCTATAAATATGACCGACAACAATAAAATGATGTCACGAAAAAACGAAGGATTACGTCTGTCTCCTTGCAACTATAGATATTTCACAATCATACTTTCACTTGATCTGAGCATTTTGACCACGATCATTTTGATCTGGAAACATCCTGGCTATCAGATCACCTCAAACATCAAAACCAATCACAAATTATAGAAAAATATCAATACACTCTGATCAAATTTACAAAACTTTTTTGCGAATAAAAGTTATAAAACTTTTATGCTAATTCATCTTTAATGACAGCATTTAGAAGGTTTAGGAAGCCATGACTGTAATTTCACACTGAGCACCTGTTATGGGACATTACTTAGATATACACTGACCATAAGTACTGATGGAAACAAGTGGCTTTGGGAGGGTTAGGACAGATTTGAACATTCATATTGAACATCCGCTCTAGAAGGTTAGCAAAGGTCACAATAATTGTTAGCATTTTGTAGATTTAAAAGAACGATATGTTTCTTGAAAACCATATTTCTACAATTGCAGGTAGTGTTGAGCTTGTTGGACATAGAAGAGACAACGAGTGAACACGCTTACGAGGGAGTTTTCTACTTCTGCAATCTTAACACGTCTCAGCTGCTATTGCATAATGACTGTGTGAAATATAGCCAATCAGAATCCTATATGGTATGTGACATTTGACTAGTTTGAAGCAGGACTTGGCTAGTTCATACTATATCCTCGTATGTCAGTGTTAGTCACACAATACTTCGGTGATCGTCTGCAATAACATTGTTAACACGATCACAAACCCATCCGCATTTACATCAGCGAAAGTTCCACAATATAGCTTTCTCATTATACAATGCAGTCATGGAAACAGTGAAATAGTCCCGCAGGAACGGTCATGAAAAAAATATGAATCGAGCAATCCACGACAGTCAATACTCATCGCTGACGTGGTTCACATCGTATACAGGTTCGTGAAGGTTTGGCCAACCATCGGGAAAGTTTGACAGCTGCAAACGTTTTCGAAGTGTTCACGTTGCTGCGACGATGTCATCGGTTTATGGTGCGCATAATCGACGAATGATCGACGAGAAGACAACACCAACATATGGCGATATAGTGTGAACCAGCCTTTAGACATTAAATTGCTGAGCAGTTTTTCTGCGTAGAGAGAAATATAATAAAATCACTCAATTATTTGCATCTTAGACTGAGAACTTATGTTCATACCTAAGTTATTTTTTTGAAGTCATGTATTCCCGTTTGCAGTCTACTGTTAAGCTTTACACCTAAACCTGTTTTATATACAGTGAAACCTCTATTTATGAAAGATTTCACATTCAGAATTTTCAAATCCCCGAAATTTTGCTTTGACTAATGAAAAATATTTCTAGATACGAAAGGCCCACTTGTATTTTTCATGTTTTGTCCCGTTTCCTTCTCATGGGTCCAATGTACACTCAGTGTCTCACTCAGTTTTAATTGCTAGGGAAGTCAGTTACTGTAAATGACTAGTGGTTTGTGTTTATTTGGTTTTTAAATTGGAGTTATCGTCTATCACATGCAGGGTAGGACAACTGCTTTTCTAGTCAGTCAAGTTCTACATTTTCTCTATGATGGCGGATTTTTTAGTTCTTATTGATGTCAACTAATCTTTCTACATGGAGTTTTAAAAAATATCGTTTGAGCAAAATGAAAACAAGACAATAATAATACTACTACCTCTTTTGACCACTGGCGTTGACATTAGTGAGGACATTAATATGTCTCACGATTCACGGCATTCGCTTAGCATCGTCTAGATAGCCAAAATCAAATGTAAACAAACATACCACTCAAAGATTTTCTTTCTTTTTTCACTGTTCTTCTTTTTATGTACAACTTCTATTTATTTTGTTATGTAATAATATAATTCTAATATGTAATTGTTACAGGTTTAGACACATTACATGTATTTAAAATTTTTACAAATGCTATGTCCGATTTTTATGGTGCCTTGGAACGGGTTAGAGCATTTACATGGTAACATCGGCTTTTTTCTACGAAATCTGTTACTTACAAAACAGCTTCGGAAATTAATTAATTTTGGAAGTAGATGTCTCACTGTATTTACATTATAATTATCAGAAAATTTTTAACTATAGCAAGATATGCCATTGGTCACATTTGCTCAGCAGTATTTGAAGAAATTAAAGGTTTATTAGTGGATACTATTGCTATACAGTCCGCATAATTAAAACTCGAAGGGACCAAGCCAAATGGTTTGAATTAACCAGAGTTAGAATTATAAGAACCATGTTGTATCTCGTATTTTACATTAGATTAATATCGTATTGTTGATGGTCTGTTAAAGCACATAAATTACATAATTTTTTTATTGTATTATTCAATACATCAGAGTCTTGGCTTTTGAATGAGCTATTGTTTGCCATGGTGAGACAGACATTGGTTGGTGTTTATAGGATTTCCCCAGAGCTCTACCGCGAAAAAGTTTACTGGCATAGTCTCAAAAATTGTGATGCCACAATTCTCATATTCGTTGTTGTGTGCTCTTACCGCTTATTTATCAACTACGAAAGTGATGATAATGACGCTAGTGGCAGGCGAAGGTAGGACAACTCCAGAGAACGAATGAAGATGACAAAGGAATCAGTGCCATTAGTTCTCCATGTACATATTATTTCTATGATAAGTACCTCAGACTCCAAGAACCATACTATATTTTCCCGATGATATTATGCACTAGCTCTTTATTTTTAATGCGATGTTAAGGGTGACAACTGAGACTAATTAATTTCAAGCATTGCGTGATCTCGCGAAAGTGCAATTGACATTTAGTCCTAGGGCCACGCAACGCAACCGCAGGTCATAATTTAATCGATGTGATTTCATTACCTTTATCAACGACAGCACATATATTGAAGCATAATTGATTAACCCAGAACATGTGTTTGTATTGGTCAGGTGTTAGCACAATCGCGGGCATTGTTGATTATCTAGAATCTTAGTTTATTATTAGCGCTCTCCGGGTTTAACAGCACCGATTGTCACAGAAAAACGCAGCCTTAATGGCAGCGAAAGGGATCGACGATCTAAGACTAAATGAGAATTATGACGCCACATTTTGAGTACCTGAACCAAGTGTTTTTTTTGCAGGACGTACTTTTGACACCCCGGTTTTCATAGTTCTATTATTCTTTGTGTATTGAATATAGGCCCATTCGAAAGCCAAGACTCTAATGTATTGAAATAATAAAAAAATTTTGTAATTGATGTGCTTTAAGCCCTGTGAGTTCTCAATGCATCTTATACTTGTTCATGTAAAATTTTAGTAAATTTTTAGTCTAAATGTTAATGACTTACTCAAGAATAGATACACTATTTAGGTATTACGAATAAAGTATGTATGAATTTTATAGCTCGTATAGGTTTATTTCATTGTACGATAGATATATACAAAAGATTTACAGACACAGACTTATTGAACAGAAGAGTTGGTGAATTGTGTAATTCAAACTTTACACTGTACGCCGTTTTCAATGTCGAGTATTTGCTGATAATGCTCAAGTCAAGAATAGTTTTGGCTTGCAGAAAAAATCTTATCTCTATTTTAATCTCTATTTTTAATCTCTATTTTTAATCCATGTTGATAAGGTAGATTTAGAGAGTTCCTCTCTTTCTGCTATCTCACTTGATTTTATTCTTTGAATGCCATTAATAATATCCACTTTATACTGGTAAGTTTTCGTTTTGTAATTTTGTTTCGATTCTGAAGACATCTTTGCAAATATAGAACAAGCTTTGAATAAAGCTTGAAACTGATAGCCTTTGATCATTCACTTTTGTATCCAAGATAAATCTTCAGTATTGCTCAAGTTTGATGCGTAGTCATAGCGCACTGATTATTTTCCAGTGAGTCCATTTTCAATTTTTTTGGAGCTCACAGATTAATAACGGCTTTACCAGTAGTGCAACTTGTTCTATCAAGGTCGTGTGTTAGGTGTCAATTTTGAGCTTGACCTATTAAATTGACACGCCTCTCACAATCACCAAAGAATACATGTCACAGCAGTTGGGGTTGATTCTGTGATTGCATTTAAATTAGCAAGAGTTGATTTGAATTAGCCAGGCTATTTACACTGTAAGTAATATAGAGGGACAGGGACCTACAAATTGTTTGAGTTGAGCAGAAATTCGAATTATCCAGGTCCAGCGTGGTTCCCATATACGCCGCAAAGTACTGACAACAGCACCACAGGCTGTTAGCGGTGAAATGTGAACCTACACGCCGGGTACCACCGAATACCACCGGTAGTTGTCGGCGGACAACGCAAGAGTTTAGCGCGGTTCAAATTTTGCGAAAAGCCGCAGGCAAAACCTTTCTGAAATGCACTGTACAGGTGAAGGTCACCATTATCGAAATGGCATGGCGAGCGAACATTTTCATGTAGATATTAGCAGCTTTATGTGAAGCCGCCTAGCGTCGCAAGCATTTTGCTGCGCAAGATTACCGCCGGGCCTCGCAATCGATATGGGAACCAGGCTTTAGGTTTTCAATTTTTTCTGAGATATTTTCTCGCTGAAAATAAGCATATTGTTCATTTATACCTCTAGTAAGATCCTAGTATGTTATTCTGCATCAGTCTTCGTTCATTGTTTCCAATTCCAATCTCTGCATTGCGAACTTATTCTTGCAGTTATCCCACCCGTGCACTTTGAAGACCCTTGACATAAGTACCATGATCTTCAGCAGAGACCAAGTGCAACGTCAGCTCGAAGCTAAAACATGCCATACTAACAAGGATTGTTTGTAGGTATCCCAGGTGTTAGACTTGGCTGTATGTTCATAGCAATTAATCTGTCTGTATGTCCATGCCAACTATTTTGTTTGTCTGTATCAACAGTCTGTCTGTATGTCCATATCTACTAGTCTGTATGTCCATTTCTACTAGTTTATTTTTTATGTCCATAACTACTGGTCTGTCTGTATGTCCATATCTACTAGTCTGTATGTCTATATCTACTAGTCTGTCTGTCTATATCTACTAGTCTGTCTGTATGTCCATATCTACTAGTCTGTCTGTCTATATCTACTAGTCTGTCTGTATGTCTATATCTACTAGTCTGTCTGTATGTCTATATCTACTAGTCTGTCTGTATGTCTATATCTACTAGTCTGTCTGTATGTCTATATCTACTAGTCTGTCTGTATGTATCTATATCTACTACTCTGTCTGTATGTCTATATCTACTAGTCTGTCTGTATGTCCATATCTACTAGTCTGTCTGTGTGTCAATATCTACTAGTCTGTCTGTATGTCATATCTACTAGTCTGTCTGTATGTTTATATCTACTAGTCTGTCTGTATGTCTATATATACTAGTCTGTCTGTATGTCCATATCTACTAGTCTGTCCATATCTACTAGTCTGTCTGTATGTCCATATCTACTAGTCTGTTATTGCGCTGTGACGGGTCGATAAGGCCGGACTCACATAGACCTGTGCTTTAGGTTCTACTCTTGCCGAGGCATATGCAGCAACGGCCATTGCCAATTGTCTACGCTCACATCTATGGCAGGCATCTTGCAAATCTGTCAGCTTCTTCGAAGAATGGAAGACCAAATCCTCGAGGGGTCCAGTGGGCAATTTTATAGCATCATTGACAGGTATTTATAAGTTTATTAGCTTAATGCCCGGCGTTTGACGGGTAATAAAGAAATTTTTGCACAAAAATTTTGTTTTCAATCAACATGTACAGCCTTCACCATTCCAACTTTTAAATTAAAGTGGTTGTTTAATGTGTTTATTTATTTCTGTGTGTGCTATGTTTATTAAAGTTTATGCTACATATATATATATATAAATATGTATATATATATATATATATATGTATATATATATATATATATATGTATATATGTGCTGGGTAGCGCGGTTAGTATGCATATATTTATAGCATTTTAGGACAGTCTGGGTTCTTCTAGTTGTTCAAGCATGCTAGGTGATGTGTGAAGGATGCATATTTTAACCAATCGCCGTTAAAGATTAAAAGGTATAATAAGTGTTACCACAACTAATCCATAGTATAGCGTGTGGTTAGCGCCTGTCTGCTAAACTAGCATTTTTGAGTTCAATTTCAGTGTGAAGCAGTTTTTATGCGTATCTCATCGCTACAAATGGAAATATGACAAATGAACACTTAATTGTGTGCATATAGATGAGATTTTCAAGTCTACGATTCTCTAACTCCATGGAGATTGGCTGTGGTGTCCTGTTACTGTTCAGTATTTGGCTGTGGCTCATTATTAATGAGCTCTAGGCAACTTGTTCCTTCTGTTTCCATAATTTTTTATCCATAATTTTAAATTCAGTTATGCTTCTTTAAGCATGTACGAAGGAAATAATGAAGTACAGTCAAACATGGATAACTCGTCCACAGATAGCTCGAACACATGGTTAACTCGAACGGTTTCTTTGGTCCGTTCCCACGTAATGATAAATTGCAATAGATAATTCGAACGCAACACTGTTAACTCGAACTGTTTTTCCCAACGGCTACCGAAACGGTTGTTATCGCTTTAGAAAATCACTTTATTCAAAGCCATAGAGGTAAACCTCAATTTTGCGTAATTCATAAGCGTCGTTATTACCACACTCGGCAAAATATTTTTGTCAACGACTTTTCTAAAGGTTTGGTGAAATTTGATTTATACCAAACATCGGCTTAGCGATCGCCCTTCGGAAGCAAGGTCAAGTGAGGTAATCTTTGCATAAACTTCAAGAAAAATCAGCAAAATTGATTGTGGGTAAAACGCTTTTTAGATTGACATTGGCAAAACTTGATCGTTGTTGAAATGCTCAAAAGAAAAGACATCTTTTTCTTTTGAGCATTTCAACAACGATCAAGTTTTGCCAATGTCAATCTAAAAAATGTCCTGGCAATAACATCACCTCAAACAACAAACCAATCTCAAGTGATAGAAAAATCTCTATAATTTTTGATAAAAACGTTTTAAACTTTACATTAGAAGCATTTAATTTGAAACAAGCCATTTGTGCTTTTGATTTATATTAAAGTTTGTATAGGTACATGTATCTACTAATAAATAAGTAAATACATGGACTTGTGACAGT
Source organism: Watersipora subatra (assembly GCF_963576615.1). Classification (NCBI taxonomy): domain Eukaryota; kingdom Metazoa; phylum Bryozoa; class Gymnolaemata; order Cheilostomatida; family Watersiporidae; genus Watersipora; species Watersipora subatra. Next base: position 47,889,111 of record NC_088713.1, read on the forward strand.
GCTCTAATAACGTGAACGCTCTGATAATTCGAACACTTTCGCTCGGTCCCGTGAAGTTCGAGTTATCCATGTTTGACTGTACGTTTTGGCGATTTGAGGCTGCGATACTTTTGATTTTATGAATGCTCCATGAGTGTGCCGTCTATTTTTTCAGAATTTCCCAAGCAGAAAGTTATTAATCGAGAATTACTGCTTCTCACTACTACTGAATATTCTCCAAAAAGGACAGCTACAAGCTTCTTGAATTTTGAATATCAGCACACTCCGCCTTTTATTACGAGTATTATATACTTCGGTACACTGGCAGTCTGGTGTACTGAGAAATCATGATGTGTATGTAATAACTATATTCACAACTATTCTAACATGTGGCTACGGAGTCAATTGGCGCAGTTGTTAGAGTTGGTCTATCGAGCTGAATGTTGTGGGTTCGAATCCTATACGTCGCAATCTTTTTTTTACCATGTAACTGTGGCCTTGGGACAAACAGATAACATTTTTATTATAGTGGAAATTAACCTTTTTCACAGTTAATCAAGTTGTTGAAACGTCACCCGAGGGTTTTTTTGCAATTCCTCCCTTTATTTAAGATTAGTTATTGATAAAAGGAAATTGATTATTATGCACTCAATTTAACAACCTAGAAAACTATTTTCCGCAAATATTCCTTTTTGAAATCTTTATCATAATAGGAGCAGTTGTTGTCCGTTCGTAGCCATGCTAAAAGCGTTAGGAAAACGATATGCTCAGCTCGAGAATCAAACCAGCATAGTCAGATTCGAAGGCAAGCGCGCCAACTTTATGCCACTCGACCACCTTGTTTATGCTTTACGACCACGCATTACCGTTATGATATACATTACATATGATGATCCTTCATGGCGAGCGGGACTTTTATTAGTACAAGTCCCGTTCAACTATACTTAGTTTAACCTATGCATGCAACTATACTCGTCTGCACTCCAGCGTACTAGCGAGTATAGTTAGTACAAGTGTTAAATTTGAAAAGTTTCAATTATACCAAATGTGAAATGAGGCAATTTAACTTCCTTTGTAGGTGTTTAGATCTTCCATACTACCCCGAATCGGCAGCGAACTCCGGTCATCACTACATAATTTACAATTCTATCTTCCAAGAGCTCAAGGACTTTTTTCTTGATCTTTTTATTGCGCAAGAAACCAAAATGAAGCGTCATGTAGAACATATTGCAGCAGAAAAAGAAGCCAGAAAACGATCCCAAGGCCATCATAAATAAGGAGTGTTGTCTATACAATGGGTGGACAACTGCTCGTACTCAAAAGTATATTTTGAAACAAGGCCAGCTATTATATAATAAATGTTAAGTTTGTGTTGCTCATGCTATATTCGCGGTGACAGTGCTCTTGCCTTTTTCTTGATTATTGATATACCGATTGTTCCTAGTCATGCTTGGCATTCCTTGGCGAGTGTCAAGTGTCCAGTTTATTTTTTTATTCAGCTGGTTTATTGATGAGTCTTCCAGTAAGTTTTGTTTCTGAATCATGTGTTGTAGCCATCACCTGCGCTTCCTTGTACTTATGTCCTAGAGCTACGCAATATTAGAGCACTGTTTCACTACAACTGTTATGCTATATAAGAAGCCTCTTGAGTTATTGTTCTTTCAAGGTGAGCTTCATCAACATCTCCATTATTGAAGCTTTTGTAACTTTTGCAAAAACAAGAAAGCTGTAAAAGGATATTGCAAGTTATTCAGAGTGTTTACATTAGATTGCAAATGACTTAGCAAAGTATCAACTTGTTATTTTTGCTAATAAAAGTTTAGGAAAACTTAAGAATATCAAATAATCGTGTCATTACAGACACCTACTAACAGGGATAATACTCAAATGAAAACTACATAATGCTGTAATTCCATGTTAATAATAAAAATAGATGCGTGCAGAACACATAGCAGTCACCAACAAATATTTGCACCGAATGTTGGAAAATGTGACTTTTCCTGTGCCATTCTGCTAGCATAATGTAACAAATTAATAACATTTCGCCGGAATAGTGTAGGAAAAGTATGGTGAAGTCTTGTAATTGTCATATTTCAACACCCATATCAGAGGCGTAGGCATAAGCTATATTATCATTCAAAGTGCACTAAAAAGTCATCCGTAACAGTAGTTGACCACGCGTCAGCTACTAATTATGTTGGTGCAAATTTGGTTGGCCAAACACTTTCAAATGTTGTGGCTCCTGATACATTAGGTGTTGCTAGGGAATTTTCAGACTAAGGTGCTTTTGCAGGTAAAGCCAGATGAATTTCTTGCAAATATGTGCAATTGTGTTCCATATGTAGACCGCCTGTCAAATGCTGGCAACTTTCAATGGCATAAATCATTCAATTTCACACAAGTATGGAGTGCACCATAGACCTAGAGAGGTTTTTCCTATATCTACATGTTCTTAGCAACCACTGAGCACGCAAAGCATAAATAAAATGCCTGTACGGTATCTAGAACACCCTTATCTCATAAGAATGTTTTTTAAATATGGAGTTTTCATGTTACTATTCATTTGTCTTTTAATTGCTTTTTTGAAGCGGCCTGATTTGCTTTCTTTGGCCAGTGAAATAGAGTTTAGATCAAATCGTAATTAACTTTGTGATGGTGAACACCTTGGCTAACAAATGATGACCTAGAATCGTGTATTTTAACATAATCATTGAAGGAGATAAACATAGAATATCGATTAAATGAAAAGGATGGAAGAATACATTTGACAATACTTGATAGTTTGCCTTTTGATAACATAATATACACACTTTGACATTATGCATAAAGAAATAGGATAAATCATAGATAAATATGAAATAAAATTATATCGTACTTTATTTCCTACGCACATGATTGTAGGAGAACATCACACCTAGCTTTCAGCTATATACAAGATATGTAAACATGAGTGTTAGAATAGAGATATAATATCTGTAGAACTAGGATAATAGATTGCAAGAGATAATTTTATACAACATAGCAAAGGTGAAATAATACAATTAGTTACAAAATAGTACAGGACAAACCAAGACCTACAGAGTCTGGACATTGCATAAAGAGGATATTGCCTGTTCAGCAGGGGGAAAACTATGTGCAGTCGACAGAGACACCGGAAATCAAAATAGAAACAGATTTACCAATTGAAGAGAAATAAATAATCAGTAGAATTGAGACGATCATAGCAAGAGAAGTAATAAATAGAGCGTTGGGTAAGCGTGGCAGTGCATAGAACAAGCAGGCAAGGTCGACTAAGGCAGAGCGATTCTCAGATCATGTTCGGGCTGTAGAATAGACCTATCGATATGAATATACTTAGTGTCCATCACCTCACAGTCTATCTGCATCATGGTCAGCGTTCCTTCAGGTCCCTTCATAGTGTCTACAAGAACATAGATGACTGTGACAGATTATGGTAAGTGATTCATGCAGAACCCTGGCAGTCCATCATACCATGAGAGATCATCAAAATGTAGCAAGGCGGTTAATTGGTGCAGGTGTTAGAGTGTTCGTCGGCCAAGCTGAATCTTGCGAGTTCTAATCCTACGCATTGCAATATTTTTTCCCATTATACAACCAATGGCTTTGGACGCACGGACACGGCTCTTATTATAGTAAAGATTTACACTTTCACAGATTGCTGGGTTGTTGAAACACCTGCTGAGGGTTTGTTCTGAATTCCTCCTTTTCTTTTAGATTAGTCAATGACAAAAGTAAATTCAATTTTAAGGGAAGTAGCGTAGTAAATTGTTGTGAGCTGTTGACATTACGATGGCCTCAGACAGCAGACGTTTAAGTTGAGCATCTCCTGACGATAAAGGTCCAAACACACTCGGAGATTTTATCGCGTGCGTCAGGAGTGCGGAGATATTGCTGGTGTGATACTAAACACACTTGAGCGACTCATCAGCAAACGATAACGTGGGCGCGCTCGCAAACTGCGAATAAAATTCCATATCATTAATTTTTTCGGAGTTGTTAATAAATTTAAGTCAAGATGGCGCTGTCTAGGCAACAATGGAAACAACTTCCACTTTTGTTATTAGGCCTATCTCACTTTCATTGATTGTTCACTACAAGAAGACAGAAGAAAGATATGATTATTATATTTTAACAGGAATATTTTACGATTGTTATGTATAGTTTACTTTATGGTAGTTCTTTAGAATTAATATGATAAATATTTGCTATTCTCATGATGGTCAACCTGCGCAACGACTGACTCCCAAATGTTGGTTTATAACTGGGTTTTTAGTAATTTTTGTGTGTTGTGTCATAAGGATTGGGGAGTGCTTTTATTAAGTCTATGAACAATTTAGTGTTCGTTTTGATGATGTTTCAATCGTAACTACATTGCAAAATGTTGTTGTACACTGGTGAACATCGATACGAAAAAATTACCAGCCATAGAATTGCATTCTGAGAAAAACCAACCAATCGAAATGCTTCTCGCACGTGATAAAGTTGTTATAGAGAATGTCTCTCGTTATCACTCCGCATTAGCTCGCTGAACGAGTTCTAGCGCATATTAGCGCCACGCAGAATGATATCGCACTAAATATGACTGCGTGTGTCTGTATCAAATAAAATGCAGCTTCATCAATTTAATCCAATTGAGACTGAATAGATATGTTTTGGCACAGCTTGAAGGACCAAAATGGGCCAATGAAATATCTGGTCACCTTGTCGTACTGGAGTAAACATGACATTTTTACTTCTCAGTACCACTCATAAACCATACAGCACCTCAAAATAAAAAGGCAAATACCGTACTTTTCGGACTATAAACTGCACCCCTATATAAGCCACATCTGCTTTATTTTTCAAAAACGATAATAAAACAATACATAGGCTGCACCTTTGTATAGGCCGCAGAACTCAGGACGGTGCTTTTTAACACGACAGCGACTTTGCTGTATAAAACGGAACAGTGCTTAACGGCACTGTTTCGTATTAGCTGACGTTTTTAATTTAGTGCGTAACATAACAGTACCGTTAGGCATTGTTTCGTATTTTCTTTCACCGCTCGAGGCGCACTAACCAGAGAATCTGGTTAATGCGCCCTAGCAGGGAAAGAAAATGCCACAGAATAGCCGCACCGCACCCTTATATAAGCCGCATGGCTCAAATCATCAGAAAAAAGTAGCGGCTAATAGTCCGAAAAGAACGGTAATCTATCATTCTTAATATCTCTACTGCGTGACCACAGCAACAAAAGAAAAGCATCTAGGCTTTTACAGAAACAATTAGCACTGCTTAGGAAATTAAGGTTTTGTCATCTTTTGCCTTCATAATTTGAGTTTAATACCCAACATGATGGTCTAAAATATCTGTTTGTTATGTCGACGACAATGTTGAAAATCGTGCGCTGCTACCACAAGACCACAAAATTAGCAAAAAAGGATTGTGCAGTAGTTTTATCACAATTACAAACCTCAAATATTGTATTTTGCCAAATGGAGATAAACAAAACTATTTTTTTGCAACTCGAGATTCTATTAGGCATTACTTTTGAGTAAAAAAATTGTCGACTGAAAAGCAAAGTAAAAAAGAGCCAATCAGTTTTACTTTAACCACTACCCAAGCTCTATGCCAAAAATCAGAATAAAATACTTCCTGATGATTTAAGACTGAATGAGAACCTTTGTAATTAAAAGAAGGGCATAGTAATGTGAAAGTAAGAACTTTGAAAGGTAAAACAATGAAAGAGGAAGACATATGCTGCGAGTATGGAGACAAACTGACCGTTGAGGCTGAGAGCCGGCATGACCAAGGACATCTTCGGACGGCTTGTCTGGTTGTGAGTAACAGCAGGTAACAGCCAGTGATCCTACAGTCATACAACCGTACTATCATTAGTCTTGAGTATAACGCCAACAGATAACCACAGGCTAGTTGCTTGATAAACTACTAGCCAAATAAGAAATTCTAGTTCCGAACAACGGTTATGAGACAAATCCAAAAATTTCATGAATATAGAAGTTTCCGGAAGAATCTAAATAGTAATTCCCTGTTACCATTCAACCCTCAACAAAGGCGACAAGAACACCAAATGCACTCACTTTGAAGAAAGCCAAATACAGTCGACACCCGCAGGATGTGAATAATCTGATCCAATATCGTTTACATTATGGAGATTTTACATGATAGGAATGATAAAATAAATGTAAATTGCTCAATCTAATAGCCTAATTCCAAGTTTTTCCCAAACGCACCTCTTTGGCTCGTCAAACAGAAAAAAACTAAACCTTTTCATTTAATGACTGGACAGTAACTGTAGTATTATTGTTCTCTATCGACAACTTTATCTTTTTTTATCCCTTTCATTTGGTTTAGTGTTCATTATTACAGAAATTTCACAAAGTTATAGGAAGCGTACACACTTAATGAGTACGCTTAAGTGTGTACATCATCTTAAATCAATTTTTCAATTTTTTTCTACGCAGCGAGATCTATGCTGTAAAAAAACCAATTGGATGTTTAAAATAAAGTAAAACTAAAATATATCTTCACTATAATACTATAATGTCGCAGAAAGCCAAATATATTGCCACTCAATGAAAATTCGTAATGAGAAAGTACAATGTATATTAATGCCAGGTTGAACAAATATCTGTTTATGATAGTAAATCTTTTAAGGAACTAACGACCATCGTAAATATGAGTCATGCACACAACGACTTACATTACATACTATTTCTCAGTGTTTACCTTATGGAATGAGACGACGTAGAATGTGTCATTTCTCCTCTGCAGCGCTTCAAGGAACTCATGGGCTTGATAGTAGAGCGAGTCGATCTTAGGTTGCTGGTCATTGTACAGCTGTATCGGGTAGCCCTACAAGGATAAACACTAAACTTGACCTTACAAGCAAGTATCTGCTGTCAGGCATAAATTGAGCCAGATAGCTAAGCGTGTCAAGTGTTGCGCCTGCCATTTGTCAGGTGTCACATGTCAGGTGTCACATGTCATGTGTCACATGTCATGTGTCACATGTCATGTGTCTCATGTAAAGTTCACGTCAAACAGGCAATGCCAATGAGGAAGTAAATAATGAATTTAGTGTCCTTCTCTAGCGGTTTCTACTCACACCTATGCTGTATAGTTAGCCTTACACTGAGTTGGGGCAATACCTCATAAAATTATCGATGTTCCAGTCCAAGAACATCTCCACTGAAAATGACAAAAGAAGAAAAAAACAACTATTTTATCAAGAGGGACGGACAGGAGACTTACTCTGCTGCCTCGTTTGTTATTGCTGCTGTACTTTCTCTTCTGAAAGAGGGTAGATGAAGGGCCCCGTCTCTTTTTGCCATTGCTAGCCTTAGCCGAAGTATTTTGGCTGAGCTTGGCAGCTAATTTGGAGCGAAGAGCCCAGCCTGTGAGTTCATTGGCTAGACGGAGAGCCTCAGTGCTGTTGAGATATTTGGGAGAGCAGATTTTTTGGTCTTCCGGCGTCAAAACCTACAAGAAAGCAGATTCGTAAGACTACTTATTCTTTTCTCCAACCTTACAAAGTTTTGAAAATAGAAAATAACCATTATTTATGTTAAAAACAACCTACGTGAAGGTTGCTAAAAAACTAGATGAAAATTCAAGCCAACAAAGAAGAGGAAATCTTCCAACTTGAATTTATTTCCACTATTCTAAGAGTCATCTATATTCTAGGCTGAGTTCTGACTAATGATGAGAATATTTGTAAGAATAAGGGATTTATTTAAGTACATTCTAGAGTAGTTCAGAAGACAGTACTAGAGGGAAGGGGGGAATAAAAGGAGCTATTAAAATGAAGGCTACTTAATTCTTCTGGTACTAAAATGACAGTCAACTGCCTTAAACAAATTTATCACTAAACTTTGCTGGCTGGAAGAATCAAACAGTAAACTGGGGTCATCAGGAATGATGAACTTAACAGCGAACCCTGTATTACAATATAAAGTCATTTAAATATTATCATATTTATAGCATCCATATAGAGTTGAAGCAAAATGAAGACCATGAACAAATTTTTTACAAAGTGTCTTTTTAGGTGCTGAAAAATTTATGTTGTTCTTCGAATTTTGCACATGTCCCTTTCCTTTATTGAAATTAAAGCAAAGGTTTGAGGGTAAGTTGTGTATCGACACTTTATAACAAAGAAAAGACATCATAGGTGTATGCTGTATGATATCATTTGCTTAGAGGCAAAACACAGCAGCAAGTCAAATCGCTGTATACCATGACTATATTTATTAGCTTCCTTAGCAACAGCATTGTGCTTCCTTAGCAACAATCTTCATTATTACTACAAATTTAAGTTGCTAGACATTTACAACAGCTCTTGTCATTTGCTATGACCCAGATGCATTCAACAGATTTTAAAAAGCCTACAACCTGTTTTCAGATGGAACTTCCTAGGAAACACTGCTTTGACGATTCGTATTAGAATTAGAATTATATGCAAATATTGGTTAGACTAGCTGCATGTCCGGCGTTGCTCGGGTAATAAAAGTCTTTGTGCAGTAAATTTATTTCTATATAACATTAACAACATTTACCATTCTAACTTTCAAACTTCATATCATGAGGAAAATGTTTTGTGCAGTTCAAATAAATTACGAGAAAAAAATAAAACAACTGTAAAGGTTTACAAACTTTGTCAAACGACTGTAACTTTCAAATTTCATATGAGGAAAATTTTTTGTACAGTTCAAATAAATTAAGAGAAAAAAATAAAACAACTGTAAAAGTGTTTAAATGTAAATGTGAAATAATTAGCAAATAATAGCTAAATTAAGTCTGTTTTGTTATATTTGTATACAATAAATATGAACCGAGAAAACAAAATTTGAGATATATATAGATTCAACTACATATAGTTTGGGACGCTTCCTCACAATAAGGTTTTAGTGACATTACACCTACTTTGAGAATTATTTGAGAATTACACCTACTTTAACACAAATCATTAGAACAAAGTGACACTTACTTAACCAACATGGCCAGTTTATCAAAATCTCTTCCTTATCTGATAGAGTAACTCATTTTCAATTGTGCATTTAAAGAAAACAAAGTAATTAATCTAACTGTATAATGCTGACGTATGTCCAATTGCTCTCCTAGATTAGTCAATGCTCTTGTAAACACAAGACAGACAACTCCCTAGGAATAAAAAGGCTTCAGTAGCAGCGGTAAAATGTGGAAATGTCAGTTCATCAGTGCGCATTGAGCATATCTGATAATTTGAGTTGACAGACAGTACAGAGAATTCAAAACTTACCATGAGGTTACTACTGTTGCTTGCTGACTCATTCATCAGAGAAAACTTGTCTACAGTGACATTGTAGAGCCTCTCATTATCTAGCCTGCGAGACGAACTAGGTGGGACCAGTTTATAGTCGACCCTGTTTCTCCTTGAAGCTGCAAGCAGAAATTTTTTTACAGTTTTAATTGATGCTTGCGGTGTACGAAGGAGTTGTCTGTTCTTTGCGTTGAGGAGATAAATCTTAATTATCAATTAAAAACCACTATTTGGGAGAGAAATGGATTGTGAATTTACAGCAAACATTCCATTTATTAATGGTACAAATCTAGTTTTGCCATTCATGACGAAATGAATCTCATACTATCGACACAGTCAACTACAGTTACTTCACAATTTGAAAAAAGTGACATTTCAATTATCAGTAATCCCTCCCGTATCGTGGATGACAGGAACTGGTACCCCACATCCGCGATAAGTGAAAATCGGCAAAATAAAAACTAATTTTTCAAAGTATATCCGTGAGCCAAATTTTAAGACCAGAACACTTGAACTGCTTTTTAAACATATTGTATTTATTTCCTATATAACAAGTAAGTAAATTGAAGTTATCTTGTTTGACCTTCAGTTTATATTTCAACTTCAGTCCCAGTACTTAAGCCAGAGAATGCACTTACGAAATATGGGCAAAGTCCGGACTTGATTTAGCCTGAATAATCATACTTGCGATTAACTGGGTTCATTGTGAGAAAGAAGTCACATGTTTATAAATGTATTCTATGTATATCTATTAATTTTTTTAAGGCTTTTGTTTTATTTTATTTTCAATTTTTTAACGAACATTTTTCAACCCCAAAGTACTGAAACCATAGAAAGTGAGTAGCGAAGGATTACTGTAAAGGTGAATTATAATGGAAATGTTTGTCCCTTTACCAATTTTGATCCAAGCATATGAATTACTAATAAGCCTAGGTATGGTAAGTTAATTAGAAATTCTGAAGCATATGACAAATCATACTCAATTGCCGCAATATTGCATGAACATACATTGTAGAAAGCAATAGTTGAGGTGAAAATACATCAAATCTCTTTGCAAATCGGAAAATAAATTTCGATATCAAAACAATCTGCTGCTTAAGATGCATCGCTATACATTTAGAACTTGGTTAGTTAGTCTTGATTTAATGATTCTATTTTGGTAGCTTGTTAAAAACAATTTAGGTCCTGAATACGTACCTTAGAACTTAACTAAAATAAAAAGCATATTTTCATGAAGAATATTGTCTTGTTTGAGGATATTTTAACAATCTCATTTTTCGATGAATCCAGATTTTCCTTGTGTAATGCTTTCAATGCATCTTCAATCTAACACACTGAGAGGTAAATTTTACGTGTTTCAGCCATAAAAATGTTAAAACCTTTTGATCCATGCTGGTCAGGAGGTGGTTGCTCATGTTGGTGATGTTGAGATGTTCGTGTCTCTTCTTCCATGGAGAGAAGATGTCTTTGAAAATGACTGGAGGGTTCTAACAAAGGCTTTGATTGGTCGAGATCATGTGAAAAGTACTGAGATTGGTTAGCTGAGAGCGACACACTGGAGATGCTGAAAGATACATTATGAAACATGAGTTGCATAAATCTATGCAGTATTTGAGGATATGAACACAGGAGGTTATTTAGATGGATGGTGGTGAGTCAAGGCCACTAAAAAGATCGCAAACATTTAACAAGTTGACAAATGCTGAATAATTTTGGCAAATCATTCTGATTAAATTTTCAATTCATAGCATACTAATATAAAGTATACATGTGAACTTCTTCACTATTTATGATTGGAATCAATTTGACAGCTGACCAGACATACAAAGGTTTATTCTTTCACAGACAAGAGCATACATGAAATATAAAAGGAACATACATGGAAGTGAAACTGAAATCTATGCGAAAAAATACAATATATACCTTGGATGAAAAGGAACAAAGTTGCCTGTGCAATGACCACGTGGCCAAAGAAACTAATTCATCGTAAGTTTAGATGAACAAGGAAAACAATATAAATTAGGCCAAGAAAAAAATCGGTTGATGTTTGTTTATTTCAGAATATGGAGTAAACTAGATCAAGTTGTGAAAGAGCCAACAAATTGATGTTAGTAATTGAGTAGAAAGCTGTCAGAAGGTAAACTGACTAGATGGCCAAAAGATCTACATACAGTCAAACATGGATAACTCGAACTTCAAGGGACCGAGCAAAAGTGTTCGAATTATCAGAGCGTTCAAGTTATCAGAGCACTGTCACAAGTCCATATATTTACTTATTTATTAGTAGATACATGTACATATACAAACTGTAATATAAATCAAAAGCACAAATGGCTTGTTTCAAATTAAATGCTTCTAATGTAAAGTTTAAAACGTTTTCATGAAAAAGTATAGAGATTTTTCTATCACTTGAGATTGGTTTGTTGTTTGAGGTGATGTTATTGCCAGGACGTTTTTCAGATTGACATTGGCAAAACTTGATCGTTGTTGAAATGCTCAAAAGAAAAGACATTTTTTTCTTTTGGGGTTTTACCCACGATCAATTTTGCCGTTTTTTCTTGAAGTTTATGCAGATTACCTTACTTTACCTGGGATTCGTTAAGAGCAACACTCCGAGGCAGTTCAATTAGAAGTTTTACGAGGTTTTACGATACATTCTATATCACTCACGCTTTTTTAATAGATACTTATTGAATGTACACACGTATTCTGTGTTTAGGTCAAACGATGAATAGTTTTTTGTAGCTCAGACAACGTATACGTTTAATTACAACAATTTTTAAGACGTTTTAAACATTCAACATTCCGACGTTGATTCAACACGGAATCAACGTCGGAAAACTATTCATCACGGGCTAGCCGGGTCACGCACTCAAGGATTTTTGCCACGCACATACAAAACAAAAACAACATGCGATTTTTGTTTTGTATGTGCGTGGCGAAAATCCTTGCGCGCGTGACCCGGCTAGCCCGTGCTATTCATCGTATTGCGGTATAAATCAAATTTCTCCAAACTTTTAGAAAAGTCGTTGACAAAAATATTTTGCCGATGGTGGTAATAACGACGCTTATGAATTACCAAAAGATGAAGTTTACCTCTATGGCTTTGAATAAAGTGATTTTCTAAAGCGATAACAACCGTTTCGGTAGCCGTTGGGCAAAAAAACAGTAAGAATTAACAGTGTTGAGTTCGAGTTATCTATAGCAATTTATCATTACGTGGGAACGGACCAAAGGAAATGTTCGAATTAACCATGTGTTCGAGCTATCCGTGGACGAGTTATCCATGTTTGACTGTATATCCTAGTTAATACTCAGTTTGTATGGGGGTAGAGAGCATGACACATTGGGCAAAAGTTCGACTGAATTGACACCTGCCAGTAGGTGATTTACACCTATCAGCAGGTGGAGTGACATGATCTAAGCATTTTACAAGCACCCACAGAATTAAATCTTGTCATCTGTTCTCTGCAGTTGATACTATTACAATTATGAAAATGAGATTTCATAATACGGCTCAGGAACTAATGGTGAATAGAAAAAATAATGTAAATAAAAACTTGAAAATTAAAGATTCAAAAATTCCAGTTTTAAAAATAAAATATAAGCTAATATTAAATTAAAATTGAATTATTCTTGTCAGCCCTATTTGATGCGCTTATTTGAATTTTTAAACTCATTTAAATATATTAGAGTTTGTAAGTTCGGTGCAGAATTATTATTACTATTGCCATTATTAGTATTGAACCATCGAGTGTCTATCATTAATCGCTTAACTATGTGTTTCAGAAGGGTGAAAAGGTCATCTAATTTGTCTAAAGTTATTGAGTCGAAATGTCGAAATTATTAAATATGCATAATATTTACTGAGCAAAATTATTAAAATATGAAAAGCCAGTCTAATCAGTGTCTATACTATGAAAATAAAATCTAATAATTAGGAGTTATGTACACATTGTCTATGATAACTCTACATAATAAAGCTTTTTGACAGAGAAGCTTTAGTCATTGATCACTACCATCCTAGCAGTCTAGTGTGCTATGAGAAATCATCAGGTATAATAGCTATATGCACAATTACTTCTAAATGTTGAAGGGCAGTAGAATGGCACACAAGTTAGATTGTCGGTATAGCAAGCTTATTGCTGTGAGTTCAAATCCCACACGACGCAATCTTTTTTAACACCACAGACTTGGGTGTAATTATAGTATAGATTGATGCTTACTACTGAATCTACCAAAAACCAACAAACAAACTAAACTCGGGATATTTACTCAGACTTACCTGTTGTTGGTGAATGCATTAAATGTAAAGAGAAGGCAGAACGAAAAAACAATGGATGAAGCAAGCTTCCTTTTTGTTGGTGGAGACAGGAATGTATTGCTGCACCTGAGGGATTCATTCTACAACCAAAAACTTGCGAGATCAGCTAGCAATTGAAAATAATCCTTTCATTTAAGGACGCTTATGAAATATTTCGCTAAACCACTGTCAACTGTGATATACAAGAAAATACATGACAGTAAAATAAAGATACCATAAAACCTCTATTTGAACGCCACAGGGGAGGGGGTTTAACCCCTGTCCTATGGTGGTATTAATTAGAGGTGGCATTTAATTAGAGGTGGCATTTAATTAGAGGTGGCATTTAATTAGAGGTGGCATTTAATTAGAGGTGACGTGAAAATAAAAAGTGGCGCTGTACTTTCTGATTAGTTTGTCAAAATTCTGGGAAAATAAATTTCATCTTTCACAGGCGAAGCGATGCTAAAGTCGCCTATATTTTGTACTTTCTTTTTGACCAAGCCGCGTTAATGCCGTCATACTCTGCATTTTCGCTAAACCACTTTTGCATATCTACATCAGAGTATTGGACTTAGCTCAACAAGGATCTACTTCAATTTTAAAGTATTTGCGGGATACAGTTGTTAATTATGTTGTTGTCTCTTCCAAAGTTATAAAAAATACTAAAGATTCGGAATTAGAAAATGTAAATAGCGTTTCAAATTTTTGAAGACGTTTTTAAATTTTTAAAGGTAGAAAACGCCATAATAATGGCTGTTACTATGTTGTACGGTGTTCCTGAAGAGTATTCTCATCGCACATGAAAAGTATCTTTAAAGTCATCAGGGGGATTGTAAACCACATTATGGATAATTCTGAAAACAATGAATATGATTTAGACTTTAAAGACTTCGAATCGGAGTGTAGTTCTGATGACTGTGATGATCGACCTTCTCAAGTACACCATCACTAAACTCATGACAACCACCACAGCAACAACGAAAAATGTTATACATGTATGTTATGGGTTCGTAAAGATCAAAAAATGTCGAGGTGACATTCAATGAAAAGGAAGCATTGTATTTTTCAACCCTTTTCCACGGTGGCATTCAAATGAAGACGGCATTCAAATAGAGGTTTTACAGCTCTTTGAACAAAAAAGGGTTTCACAACTCCCAACAGAAGATGGGTAAAACATACACAAGAGAAACTAGAGTTGCCCCTTTTAATATCGGAATCGGTATCGATATGGGCATTAAGTATCTGAATCGGTATCAACCGATCTTTTCTTAAAAAATCGGAAACTTCAGATACTTTTTACATATCAACTATTTAGCAGAAAACAGTACTTGAGCCTGCTACACACACTAATAAAAAATCATCAGCTGCAAGTTCTTTATTTTGCCTAATGAACTCTGGGCCTGTCACACAATCTATTTCATGGCTGTAGTCTGATAAACATCCACACAGCCGAGGAATCTTTTGGCTTTAGTCAGGACGTAATCACAAAGTGCAGTATTTCCCAATTACAGCGATATGATTTATTGCAGCCAATCACGAACAAGAGAACAATGATGAAAACAAGAATGTGATGTAATGTTTCTATTTACTAGCATTGCGAAAGTAATTTGAGCAGCTGATGCATAAAGTCTGATGCATCTATCTCTCTCTCTCTTGATCCTGACGATATATTGTGTCGTTTGTATGGCATAAAATAACCTCAATGGCTTATCGGTATTTAGCCTGTCCTTCATCCTCTGTGGCAAGTGAGTGCTTCTTCAGCACGACTGGCTACATCGATAGTTATAGAAGATAGAGACGTCTCACTAAGAGAATTGAATCACTAACGGTAATTAAACGAAACATCTATTTGCTCTAAACTTGTACAGACGCAGCAGTTCGATCAGCAGTAGAAGAGAGACTTCATTATCACAGATAAAACTGTACTACTAACAGTAATTACAATTATTAGTAACAAATTACAAGAAACATGGACTGTTTTGTTACTACAGCGCGGTATGTCAGCATGTGAATATATATACATATCCTTTTTCCATAAATACAAACAAACAAATACATCAATATTTATATTTTCTTTGCATTATATTTATATTTGCATAATAAAACTAACAACTATTTATGCAACACAAAAGATCTGAATCGGTATCTGAATCGGATTATTTTTCAATAAGAATCGGTATATCGGATCGGTATCGGATTATTTTTTAATAAAAATCTCTATCTGAATCGGCTGGTGAAATAAGAATCGGGGCATCTCTAATAGAAACAAGTGTACTGTGAGCTGGCCAATGTAGGCTACCAGCCAATGCTGAGTTGCTCATGCAGAGGCTAAAGGTCAACTTTGAGTGTCTAGTAAAGACAAAACTAAATCGCTCAATATAGTTTCAAGTCACAATTATACATATGAAATATACATACAAGAAATATATACATTTATATAATAAAAATATATAATAAATATATATATTTCTTATATATAGATTATAAATATACATATGTATGTACATGCAATGTTCATTTACAATTTGTTCATTTTTTCTAAATAGCGAAGTCTACTCAGCAAAGTAAAACTAATAACACAAATTTTGTATGTCTACAATAAAGCAAAACAACATAATATTTTACAAGAATTATTATGATAATAAAACATTATGATTTTATAAAATAATTTACTATCTGTCCGTCGTCTATCTGTATCAAGGCTAAAATATAAGAAAACTTTCGACGATACTCCAACTCGTGACAATTCGGATTGGTGGACCGACGGATGTAACACCTGTACCAGTTTATCGCCTTTGCATTCATGAACAATTGCAACTATCTTATTCTCTGTTTTGTTACACATCTGACGATCTCTCATGGTGAACTAGATTGTTGCAAAAGTTGTATATAATATAATAAATACAGCGCTGCACACATGTTGTTTTTTCATAAGATAAAACACAAGGGATAAGATAACATTAAAATCGAATTTGAGAATTTGCCACTTTAGGTTGCACAGAATTTTTTATGTGGCACGAAGTAAAAACTTCACATAAATTCTTTATGTTATCTGAAATTTACGTTACAGGAGCGTCAACTGTACCTTCTAAAGGTACGGCCATACGTAACGATTTTTTCGATAGTTCTGACGAAATCATGAAACGAATGAAAAACACAGAATTATTCTGCCGAAATTCACAGATTTGTCTGAGCTGTGCAAGCACCAAATTTTTTTTGATTTTTTAATATTTGATCGCACTAGAGATGTCAACTCTTTTTACAACGGAAATTTTGCTGTTAAAAAAATTATTATTAACCCATTCAGGACTAATTAGTTATTGGTTGACTGCTCCTCAGCCTAATTAATTTTTCAGTAGCCTTACAATTAAAATAGAGCTACACGAAATTGAGTATAACTAAAGTTATTTTCAAAATAATCTGGATTTGTTTTTTGCAGCTTAACGAAGAAATTCCAGGCTACAATTTGATATAAATGTCTGTACACCTTTACAGATTCTACTAAACACAATTTCTAATACTTCCGTGAACTTGTTTTGATCAAAATCATTTTATATGTTTCATAGCAGCTCACAAGCAGTTTTTTGGTACTGACATTGTTGGACCTATGTTAGATTGATAGCAAACTTTATCAGCAGCAAATAAAAAAGATTTCTCAATTCCAAGCAATAGAACAGGTGTTACGAGCTTCTAACCAACACTACGTCGCTGACAGTTTAATCAATTGTATAATCAAACAATTGTTGGTAAAAAGGAAATGAGTTGCCGCTATGCTGTAACTCCGAACAATAGAAAACCAACAATAGCTCAATCTAAGCAGCTGCATCGTGTGTACTACATGTCGAATTGCGCTGGTACATTTATTGTGTGTCGTTATACGTGTCTTGGACTATACAAATTGTAAAAGCTGCTAGAATCGTGCATGCTAATAATTTGTTTAGCCAATTAAAAGTGTTTAGTCGATGATTTCGGTGTGCATGCACAGCTCTGACAGTTCTGTGAATTTGAATAATTCTGTGTTTTTCGTTCATCTCGGTCAGAATCAATGAAAAAATCGTTACGTGTGGCCGTGCCTATACGCTGCGCCTACTTGGGTGAATATTCTTCATAGGGAATGACACACTAATAGCCATAGTCAGTGCATAAATTTGAGTGTCCTGACATTCATAATATCTGTACAATAAATGCAAATGAATTCTGGTATTTTGGTTCCAATCCGCTAATTCTCCAACTCTCCAGCATTTCAAATTGTTCCATAACTAGAAAAGCACTAGTATCCAGTATCTATTGCGCCCATAACAGACGGAAGAAGACAAATCCAAAAATAGTATTAAAGCGATAAAATAAAAGTTGAATGGCACTTCTTTAAAATCACAAAGATGTCCTGTTAATCCAACTAAGCCATGAAAGGAAGGGGCGCGTACCTCACGCCGCAAACTGCTGATGAGTTCTTTGAGCGTTTGGTTTTCTATCTCAAGCTTTTCAGACTTGGCCTTCTCTGCTTCCAAGTCATGCTCAAGCTGCTGCAGTAGCTCCTAGCAACACAAGGACGAGATAAGGAGTATTAGAAAGGTTAGTTCATACAGTAAGTAAGAGCCACTCTACTCTAGAGTTTTCAGAGATTGATAAACATCGATAGTTGAAGTTAAAAGGCAGATGGAAGTGGTGTGTTTTACAAGCACTTCATGACAGTTCACAAAATCAAACCTAATGTAAATGTTCTTTACCATAGAAAAATAAACGGGTAACATCTATGGCACCATTAACAATGGTTCTCCATACGCTATTCTTATGATGAGAATTTTAAATGAAAACAATATATCTGGAAACTGTCGTGTTCAAATAAAACAGCACATAGTCAACAAAACAAGGCAACATGATTAACAATCATCACATACCATCATCGCAACTGTTACGGGGTTATTGCAGCTGCGGCAGGTTAAACAAAAAAGCCGAAATAATCATTTTCTGTTAGAAGCGCAGCGGAGCTGTGTATTTCGGTTGCAAAGTAATAGAAAATGTAAACAAGTCGTTCTGAAAGGATGTATGGAAAGATAAAGACAAACACTCTTGGTGTGGCACTGATATGTCCTTGACATCATAAGTGCAACGTCTATCAAACTTGATTCTTAGCTTAAGCGCCATTCACCCTACCTCCAACCGACGCTCATTTCAACAAAAAAAATTGAATGAAGGCTGGTCAGGAGTACAAATATAAAAGTTTATATCTAATCATCAATGGCTAACTCGTTAGCCTCATAACAACTTACATAAATTATCAACAGTGATCAATGTTTAACACAAACAAACCTATCTACCAGAGCATTTTATCCGCAACAACAAAGCATAAGTTGTAGTAATGATTAAAAAATGTTATCACCACCAAACTCAGTTAGTTGAAAGAAATATATACTATTGACAAATATTTAAACATCAGGAGCGTCCTTATCAACCTATAAAGACTCGTACCCTGGTAGTGCTCTGTGAGACATCCTCAGGTGCACCAATAAAGCACAGAGAATAAGTATGTGTACAATAATTCTGACATCAGAGAAGGTGGATTATTGGTACAGTTGGTAGCCAGTTGGGCGGCAAAGCTTGATGTCGCAGGTTCAAATCCCGTATAATGCAATCTTTTTTCCACCTCCAGCAGCGGGTTCGGACAGACACGGCTCTTATTATAGTAAAGACTAGTACGCCAGTAGTATAGTGTGCGGTGAGAGATCGTCATATGTAATCACTATATGCGTAATTATTCCGTAAGATGATCTAGTGGCACAATTGGTGGTAGGCCTAGCTGTGAAGTCAGATATCCACATTCCATTTCTTCGCGATGAATTTTGAGTGATACAGTTTATTGTGAGTATTTTTACATGATACACAGGTGTGGTCGCACAACTCCCAATTGTTCGTAGCTGACGAGTTTACATGCTACGAAGAAATTGTTGCACAACTCCGCTTTTTTTATATTAGCCTGTTGCGCTTTTAGCTACAACGGGGCCCATAGTTTATATCACGACTGACACTATTAAAATGGGTCCAGGGTCAAATGTCAAAACGTGTGAGAAATTTTTCTTTCAAATTCGGAGCTAATATTTTTTATTTCGGAGATTGAGAACAGAGCTGCATAGAGATGCTGTAAGGACGTCACCAATGACGAAGATGAAAATCCAACCTCCGATCGCAAAGTTTTATGCAATAATACAAATATTGATGTTTACATCATACACAGTACTTCGTTGTTGATAACATGTTTTTAAAAATACCCTCTTTGAATCGAAAGTTCGAATCGCTTTGAAGAATTAAATATGTGACATTTAATAAAACTATTTACATTCTACGAAGATGAAAAATAGTACATAAACTTGTAGCAACTGATACTAGTGATAGATACAATGGACTGAACGCCACCAGAGCTGTGAACTACCTAACAACAATTGTCATAGCAACGGATCATAAGCCGACACCAGCTGGCAGGTCAAGAAGGGGTAAAGCAAAGAGGGAAGTTTTATGTTAACCTCTGCTAAGCTGACTACTTAAAGGTTGACTTGCAACAAAATTCACATTACAGTTATTTGGTATCAAAAGATTCACCATGTCTTACTCTGTTGTATTGTGGGTGCAAAATATGTGGAAATGTGATTACAAGCTCTTAAAAGCTCAAAAACGAACATATAATCACCGCCATCCCGAGACCGTCATAGATTAGAATCTCTTTCCAAAACGGCTCAAATGGGACGTAGTTGTACAAGATGGCTTCTGTTTACACTCTCATGCAACCTGATTCGTCGGAATATTTCACAAATATACTTCATGCATTCAATAAAACCATGTCTATTACTCTTACGCATCTGTTTTATCGTCATTGTAATGCTGTCACTTTCAGCACTGACATCTTATAACTTACCGTAAAAACTTGTTTAATTTTTTAACCTTAGATCGAAGGAGTACATATCATTGTCTGATAATCATGACGAGCCTGTTGGTCACCTGTGATAATCGAAAAATGCTGTAGAAATGATTTGCGAAGTATTGGGTCACATGATCAGATTACGATTAGACGATTAGACCAAGTCAAAACAAAACTGTAAAATAGCGAGCATCTGTATTTGATACGGGGTCTTCAGTAAAACCCGAAGTGCTTGTCATAAACTAGTGCTACGAGAAGTTTTATATTGAGCCTTTTATTGGCCTTTCAATTCACGTGAGAACATGACGTGAGAACATGACGTGACAAGAAAATAACCAAACTGTAATGACAACGACAGAGAAATAAACTGCATGATTGCAATCTACGGCGGCTTTCCGTTTTTGAGCTTTTAAGAGCTTGTAATCACATTCCCACATATTTTGCACCTACAACACAACAGAGTAAGACATGGTGAATCTTTTGATATCAAATAGCTGTAGTGTGAATTTTGTTGCAAGTCAACCTTTAAAATAAAATTAGTAATAATCGGAGAGCTCTGACCCACCTTCCTTCGTTTCCTAGACAGAGTTGCAGCCTCCCGGTTCTTGATCATACGCGCCTGCTTCTTGTCATATTCTGTCAATGGTTTAGTGGCTAACACAGATTGATTGGCAGGCTGAGATGAAGGCCCCTTCCTTGAATTGCTTTGCTGCTTGTTAAAGCTCAAACTATTTGACTATAAATATATAGGCTACAGACATAAGTAGTATTCCCAGTAGTAGACAGGTGCTATTATATATTATTAAAACTCTTTTAGACATAGATATTAATACTATCAGTTCGAATGATGTTTATCGAACAAATAAATAAAATAGACAGCTGGATTGAACTTCTGCATAAAATCTGAGAATCAAAAAATCCAGCGCGTATCCGATTGGTGATGGGGAGGCAATAAAACAGTCATCGATTTCATATTATTCTGCAGATAATTAAATCAGCTGAAACCTTGTCAATTTCTAAAATTCATGTCGTGAACCTACAGCATTTTTGTGTCCTTCCACCAATAATGCGCAGTTTCTTGGAAATAATCATAGCATTGCAATCTGCAGCAAAAAATTACTACTCTCACAAATTTTTGATGTTCCATATTAGATGCTGAAAAAAGAATAACCCATGAATTACATAATGGATTTCCCCACAACTGAGGTAAATTCTCATAGATCAATCTATTCATCAACAGAACACAGCATTTAGTAGTGTTTAGTATTGTGTTGGTGTTACACCGTCTTTAGTAGTGTTGGTGTTACATCGTCTTTAGTAGTGTTGGTGTTACACCGTCTTTAGTAGTGTTGGTGTTACACGGTCTTTAGTAGTGTTGGTGTTACACGGTCTTTAGTAGTGTTGGTGTTACACGGTCTTTAGTAGTGTTGGTGTTACACCGTCTTTAGTAGTGTTGGTGTTACACCGTCTTTAGTAGTGTTGGTGTTACACCGTCTTTAGTAGTGTTGGTGTTACACCGTCTTTAGTAGTGTTGGTGTTACACCGTCTTTAGTAGTGTTGGTGTTACACCGTCTTTAGTAGTGTTGGTGTTACACCGTCTTTAGTAGTGTTGGTGTTACACCGTCTTTAGTAGTGTTGGTGTTACACGGTCTTTAGTAGTGTTGGTGTTACACGGTCTTTAGTAGTGTTGGTGTTACACGGTCTTTAGTAGTGTTGGTGTTACACGGTCTTTAGTAGTGTTGGTGTTACACGGTCTTTAGTAGTGTTGGTGTTACACGGTCTTTAGTAGTGTTGGTGTTACACCGTCTTTAGTAGTGTTGGTGTTACACCGTCTTTAGTAGTGTTGGTGTTACACGGTCTTTAGTAGTGTTGGTGTTACACGGTCTTTAGTAGTGTTGGTGTTACACGGTCTTTAGTAGTGTTGGTGTTACACGGTCTTTAGTAGTGTTGGTGTTACACCGTCTTTAGTAGTGTTGGTGTTACACCGTCTTTAGTAGTGTTGGTGTTACACGGTCTTTAGTAGTGTTGGTGTTACACCGTCTTTAGTAGTGTTGGTGTTACACCGTCTTTAGTAGTGTTGGTGTTACACGGTCTTTAGTAGTGTTGGTGTTACACGGTCTTTAGTAGTGTTGGTGTTACACGGTCTTTAGTAGTGTTGGTGTTACACGGTCTTTTCAAGATGGAGTTGATAGGCAAGTTTGCGTCATCTGCTAGATGATAATATTAATAATATTTAATGCTGGCGAAGGATGGAAACGTCACTTGCGAATGATGCGTAAATGATGCTATTCCATTTTAAACATTTTTTCAATTCAGTCGTTCCAATTTCAATTTGAGATGTTGGCTATGACATCGGACATAGAATTCCTTATCTCTTTTAACAAAACGCCTGCAATAACTCACAACATACGAAGAATGTCCGATGGAAACGCTTATGGCTGGGTAACTCTACCATTACAATTATTACTCCACAATTATCCCATGGCCGCACAATTTTAAATCTGCACATTGTGTGTGTAACCGCAGCAAACAACTCAACTATGCGTTGGCTACACATTTTGTCTGCCGCTGTAGCCAGATCATTACTGTATGTGATGTCATGCATGGAGTATCCCAACCACAACATTCTTGCAATAAGCCGATTCCAATGCATTTGTCGACAAACAAAAATTTTACAATCCGCTGGAGTATAAAATCATTTGCCAAGGATAGAATCGAGATGAGAATTCCCACAAAACATCACACAGATAAGACACTGCCAAGCTCAGTAGTAATCTGAGGTAAACAAGTATTCAAATGAAAAATCATTATCTCTCTATGTGACGCAACAATGCCATATTGTTGCTCAATAACATTATAGCTATTTCATTATTGGATAACCAAAAAAAAGCCTCACAGTAAATAAAAAAAATAGAAATTTCAAAGGGAGTCAGACCTCCAATGAACTGGCATAAAGAAGGCAAGTTATCAAGCAAAGATGTAACATAGTGGCTTGATACCAGGGTTGAAGAAAATGACCACTTTTTTTAAATCAATTTTTTCAATGTTATAAATTTATTTTGATAAATTTGATAATTTTGTTCATGTAAATTGTCTGTGCATTGCATTGCAAATCAGAGTGCTGGTGAACTCGCTATTCAGTATTGGTGGCTTACATGGTTTAATTTGACGAATTCTTATATCTCTTGCATTCAACAGACATATAAAATAATAATGTAGTAACCACATGTAAATTAGTAGACTAGAGCGACTAGCAGTTTCACACCAAGTACAAATGAAAACAAAAAACACAGTCAGATACTAACTAGAGACTGTACTAGTTACCATGGCTACCCTACAATTAATCCTGCTTTGAGGTTTGCTACATAAACCAAAACCTGGTTCACACTATATCGACGTAGGTCAGCGTTTTCCTTTCAGTGTTCATCGTCGATTATGTGAACCATGAACCGAAAGAAAAAGGTTTGTTTGAATAAACCTCTTTGTAAAAACAAAGAGGTTGTTTGTGAAAATTTAGAAAGAAAAATGAGAACACTACGTCACTGATGCAAACGCGGATGGGTTTGTGATAGTATGAACATCGTTATCACCGACAATCACCAAAGTGTTGTAGCATCAACCGAGACATGTAATCTAGTGTGAACCAGCCTTTTTAGGTACTAACTTCAGTCCTATTTCTGTAGCACTGTACTACACGTGCAGTCAATTAATTCCGTTACGCTTGCTAATTCATGACAGTGAGATTAGCGAGCGTAACACTGTAGACAACTGTAACACAAACTTAATCAAATCTATGTGTTTGTAGAATTTATAGATTTTATAGATGTTTATAGATTCTATAAAACACGCGCATCAAAATAAGATGGTTTGTCAAAAAACACCAATTTTTACAACTTAACGATAAAATTAAAAGAATCGTGATTTTTCTCTGAGTAAATCATGATTTAAATCAACAATTTAAATCATTTAATTTTTTGTTTGCTAACCCTGGCAAACTTACCCCTCTGCAAAATGGTTAAAAATTGTCCTTATAGTAATTTATATAATCTGTAACTTGTGAGAGCTTTAGATCACAAGCTTAATAGCCAATCTGCCCCAGAAAAGATGGTTTGAATTTTAATTATCTTGCAAAAGTTTGAGAATAAATAAGAAGTCATAACATACATTCTGCAGAGAAGTTGGTCTGACATTGCTAACTTGGACTTTACGAGTTTTCTTTGCCTCATCGACAGCCAACAAAACAGGCTTTCTCTCCGCCTACAATTGCAACACAGACAACTCTAGCCCTCCTGTGAACACAAGCACTGTTATCTGTTATATTGGTAAAACAGACAGAAGCCTACCTGACTGGTAACTGTGTATATGACAGTATTGCTGGTGTCGGTTGCCTCCAACTTGGGCTGTATTCTAGGGAGATTGGATGTAGGAAATGTTTGATCAGTAAGAAGAGAAATAGGTTGAGAGACGACATGGAGAGGGGACAACTGGGGCGAAAGTATATTTACCTACAAAATAAATCAAATTTTTATTAGGCGCTATGAGATTGCAAATAACTACATAAATACCTCTAAATGATTACAACTTAAAGAAATTGTTGTAGACAGCTCCAAGGAATTTTGCTTTAAGCAAAAACACTCTTTTTCTTGTTACAGTTGCAGCAGTGAAGTATTAGTACATAGCTTACGCATATCACAAACTGATCAACAAAAAGGTACAATTCAATCTATTACACCGCTAAGCACAATGTAAATCAATAGATCTACGCGCTGATGCCAAGAGTTGAAATACAAGTTAAGAGAAAAAGCTGCCTTAGCAGTTTTACGGGCATGCTGGCAAGCCCGGCTAGTACATGAAATAGTGCATAGTAAATTTCCCTGCATATTTTTAACAGACGCGACAAAAACGATGCGAACTAACGCAACAATCGATACTTATGAATATTCGAGTGGCGCTGTCAATACAGCGTTACGCTCAGTCATCCAAGCCATCAACAAACAGCTAAATTAGGAGGCTTATGGGTCTGTAGCGCATCTAATCTTTCACACTCCACTTGTTTCCTTCCTCTAATGGATGAGAACTCACACGCTCCAGTGAAGCATAAAGTGAACTGAATGGGCCTGAACATCACGACTAACCAAACATGTATTTCCTTCCACGTGTAATAGCTATGGTTAACAGCCCTTAAAACTCATAGCAAGTACTCGCATATACACCAGTTTTATATATATATAGTATATATATATACTATATATATACTATATATATGCTATATATATGCTATATATATAGTATATATATATAGTATTTATATACTATATATGTATAGTATATATATATATATACTATAGATATAGTATATATATACTATATATATATAGTATATATATAGACTATAGATATAGTATATATATACTATATATATATAGTATATATATTATATATATATAATATATATATACATATATATATATTATATATAATATATATATACATATATATATATACTATATATATACACTATATATATATATTCCGGAATTGCGTAGGGAGTGTCAGAAACCCTAACGGCGGAATAACAGCATTCACATGGCTCTGTCTACTAATTCTGTTTCTACAGCAAGTAACAGCGTAAACCAATCAATTTTAACTCTTGCAAAGGGCATTAGAAAAAAAAGTTCACTTCCATTTTAACCATTTTCAAATTTTATCTTCTTTAGTTATAATAACAATCTTTATTTGAACAATATAGGGGAAAAAATTGATACGACTCATTTGTTAGTAGGTCATGGATGTTTGTGATGCAAATGAAGAATTTTATGATACTAAATATAATTTTCCAATATATTTTGAGTCATGAAATAATGATGAATGTGTGTTCGCTGGATATGATGCTACTGTAAATGTTTTAAAAGCTTTAAAAATTGTACGAAATTTTATGGTTCTAGCTCGAATTACTGTGAAACATGGTTTTTTTCTGTTTGGCGACATTTGCTGTGAGATGGACTTTTTTTACCCAATATTATTGCATTACGAGCACATTTAGATATATTTAAAATACAAGTTTTAAAACTTTGGATCGTTGGACAAATTTCCCAGGAATACTGACAGCATTGACAAGGAGAGCCAGGGTTCAAAGGGTTAACTTATAACTAGGCCCAACTAAAGGCGTGGTCACACGAGCACCGAACCGACGTAGGATCGGTTAGGTTCGGAGGCTGGTTCGGTTCGTGGCACATGTCACACGGCCATCGAAGTAACTTCGCTTCCTAGATACCATACGTATAGAGACAGGACACGGTTTCATTAGTAGTTGTTATGTATTTGAGTTAAATATTTTTATTGTAAACAAAAAAACTTTGAGGAACAATTATAAATTATAATTACACAGCAGATTTATCAGAAGATCGTTCGGCTGCTCAAAATAAATCACTCGATACAAATATTTTGCTAACCCTTCCCATTGTGAAGGATTTTCCCTAATACTTTTATATTACTACACCTTCAAGAACTCACGGGCTATAGTTTAAATGCTGTCAGATTAATATTAACCCTAATATTTAAATAGGCCTAGATAGCTACACTAAACTGTGATGAACAGTGTTAGCATAGCCACATAACCCTGAAAGGATGACTTTCGGGTTATTGATATTGCCCACAGCTACACTAAACTGTGATGAACAGTACTAGTGTAACCCCATAACCCCGAAAGGATGACTTTCGTGTTATAATTGCCACTTCAATAACGTAGTCCTATGTAATTGAGACAATCAATTGACATAGGATAATCAACTTGACATAGTGATATGATGACTATGGAAAGTTGTACAAACTCAAACAATATCTGAGATAATCAGATATTGATAGACCAACGCTGTTCGGTGATAAGCCGTTACAGCCTAGAATAGCATAGCATGCGGCTAAAATCTCTTATCCACAATCTAGATTGATAGATATAACAACAAGCTTAATTTCACAGGTTATAATTCCTTTTATTTACTGATTCAGACTAACACATACCTTGAATATAGAATAAGGCTTAGAATATATTCAGATAAGAGCAGGAAAAAGACTGAGTAAAAATAAGGTAACATATTATTATATACCTTCTAAACATAAATGGTAGACCAATAAACTTAAAGTTTCTATATACTTGGTCCAATCATTATCATTTCACGTGTAGGCTGTAGTTCCGGAGTCAGCAGAAATTCCAAGCTGACCACCGTTCTTAGCAAACAACATGATTCATAATTTCGTAATTCAAGTCTACCGGTTGTTTGTCATGAAGAAGGCAAAATTCTCAGCCAAACAAAAATGGCCAACATATCGCAGATATTATATATAAATCCATTACACAGCCCCTTCCTTTAAATGACTTAATTAAAAAAAAGGCATTTTAAATCGAGATAATATACAACAGTAAGAGTAACCATAATAATAATGTGAGTAAAAGATTAGTCATTGGGTTAAAGTATCCTTTGATGCTCTCTGGAGTCTTTCTTCTTTGACCGCAACTTTGGAGGCGAGACGACGCTGAATGGATTTTAGTTCCCTCAGTTCTTCGAGCATGGTGATAATAATATAATAAAGTATAATGACATGAGACTAGGTATATATATATGTGTAACTAACTACTTCCCAACACAAGATGGGCCTGTGAGATGATCACAGCCGTGGCAATGGAGACGATCCATCACTTATTTGCATAATCTACGAGATAATGTTTCAGTGAACGTCTTGGTCTTTCTTCTAACACCTCAGGCTGAGCGATCGCTTCTACTACATCTTCCGCGGAAGCTCCTTGCTCAGTGTACTGTCGCTCTTTTGGGTTTGGTATTAGCGGAGGAAAATCGTCTAAACTAAACAAAGGATCAGGTGCCTTTTTGAGTTTTCTAGCTCCTTTCATGTTAGGATGGCGCACAGGCTCTGGGATAAATGGAGCCTGACCCGCTTCTTCCACACACTCCACAAACGGTTTTAGTCGACCTTCATTTTGAATGGATTCCTGACCATTCCGCTTCAGTTTGTAAGTGTGGTTGGGCCTCACCTCAGTGATTCGGAAAGGACCAACAAATTTAGGACACAGTTTCTCGCTCTGCCCTTTCTTCTTTCTTTTTCGTGTCATGCTAACCAAGTCACCGACTTCGTATAGTGGAGGTTCGTCAGAATCATCTGTTCGAATTTCGAGCTGCTGCTGCCGCAGCTTGTCATGGGCCTCTTGAAGTCGCTCCAGCAACTCTAGGGCATATTGTTGGGTGGTAACATTTTCAGTATCTGTTACCCCATAAACGATTTGATCCGGAAGTCGCGTTTCTCTTCCAAACATAAGATAGTTTGCTGTCTCGCCAGTTGCAGAATGGGGCGAGGCACGGAACCCTCTCATAATTTGAGGCAACAGAAGATCCCAGTCCTCTTGTTGTCTTCCCAACAGGAGACTGCGCAATGAGTCTCCGAGCGTCCGATTCATTCTCTCTACCATACTATTCCCTTGAGGGTGGTAGGGAGTGGTTTTACTTTTGGCTATCTTCCAGAGCCGACAAAGCTCTACCATTAGGGCGGATTGAAATTGTGCGCCTTGGTCGGAGTGTATTTGTTCTGGCAATCCCAGGTAACAGAAGATACGGCTATCAAGTGCTTCTGCTACTACCGGAGCAGTGGCGTCAGGCAGAGGAAGAGCATCTTGCCATCTTGTGAAATGGTCGGTTAAGACCAGAATCCATTGGTTCCCTCGTTCAGTTTGGGGGAATGGCCCTACTAAATCTACAGCCACTTTTTGCCACGGTCGGCCGCTGTATAGCCGTTGGCGGTTTCCGGACTGTGGAACTGGGCTGTGTTTTGCTAGTTGACAAGTTTCGCAAGTGCGAACGAGCTTGCGAATTTCCGACATCATGCCGGGCCAAAACCACTGCATGCGAACGCGACGAGCAGTCCGCATTATACCACTATGGGTCAGACGATGAGTCTCCCATATAACTGTTTTACGCACTGTTTTGGGACAAATAGTGCAATTATGCATCCGTCCATTTATTTTAATCTGGATCACCAGCCTCTCATTTAGAATCTTCAGTGATGGTAACAAACTGTGTAATTTCCTTAGCTCCTTACTACCGCATTCAAGCTTTTGCCGTGAAATCTCTTGACCGCTTTCCACAGCATTGTAAATGTCTGCAACCTCACTTGGCTGCTGTTTTTGTAAACTCACAACTTTGTTATTCATAGACTGCGAGTCCACGACAGAAATGGTGGGAGACGATCCCTCCATTTCCATCAGGTTAGAGGGCGATGAGCCCTCCACCTTGTTGCTACTAAGTTCACTACGTCCAACTAAACCAATTTTACCTCTAGTGGGATAATGGCATGGTACCGGAGATGATCCGGTGCTCCCTTCCGTACGATCTGGTGGAAATAGAGATGATCTATTTTCACCCACCAGCAGTTCTGCCATTATTTCCTCTTTTGTAGGTCCACCATCTCGGATCTCTATTCGTTTACATTGTTTACAATCGAAACAAGTCATTCGACTTAAACCATCCGCGTTTCCGTGGCGGATGCCTTTCCGGTGTTCGATCCGATACTGGAATTCTCCGAGAATTTCTAACCACCGAGCCACCTGACACGAAGGCTCTTTCCTTCTAGCCAACCATATCAATGATGCATGGTCCGTTCGGACGAGGAACTGACGACCATACAGATAGGGTCGAAAGTGTTTAACACACTTAATAACAGCAAGAAGTTCCTTTCTAGTTACGCAATAGTTTCGTTCAGGAGGACTGAACGACTTGCTATAATAAGAAATTACTCTTTCTTTACCATTTTGAACTTGGGACAAAACTCCCCCTATACCTTCAGCACTAGCATCTGTGTCCAGAATGAACGAAAGGCTTGGGTCTGGATACCCGAGAACTTCTGAAGTCACCAAACATTCTTTCAAAGTCTCGAACGATTTCTGACACTCGGGCGACCAACAAAAAGAAGCAGACGTAGATGTTATCCGATTCAAAGGACTAGCAATAACTGAGAAATTTGGAACATACTGGCGGTAATAGCCAGCTGTTCCGAGGAAAGCCTTCAGCTCACGCACACATTTTGGAACAGGCCACTCTTTCACATCCACTATCTTTTCGGGGTTGGTAGCTACACCATCTGCACTCACCACGTGACCAAGGTATTTCACTTCGGCTTTAAAAAGATCACATTTACGAGGCTTCAATTTCAGACCCGCTGCCCGTAGGCGCTCGAATACAGCTGCTAACCGCTCTATATGCGAATCAATATCCTCACTGAACACAATAATATCGTCGAGATACAAAAGCAAGGTTTTCCAGTGAAGACCCCTCATCACCCGCTCCATCAAGCGACTAAAACAAGCAGGAGCAGAGGTGAGCCCAAAGGGAAGCACCGTCCACTTCCACAGCCCATCTCGAGTTACAAACGAGGATTTGTCCTGTGCATCCTCATCTAAAGGAAGCTGCCAGTACCCGGATATCAAATCAAGGGTGCTGAATATCTTACTCCCGGCCAATGCATCAAGACTTTCATCTATTCGCGGCAACGGATGACAGTCTTGTTCTGTGACGGAATTCAATTGGCGGTAGTCAATACAAAACCGCCAGTTTCCATCTTTACGTTTCACCAGGACGACTGGCGAACTCCAAGCACTATTGGACGGGGTGATGAGCCCCTGCTCCGATAGTTCTTTTACCTGCCGCTCAACTTCCGCTTCCTTTTCAGGTCCGAGGCGTCGGGGTGGTTGCTTAATTGGCCGAGTTCCTGGCTTAACCGGTATCGAGTGCTTGATTAAATGTGTCCGGCCAACATCAGCATCAGATCTGCTGAAAACGTCCTGAAACTCCATCAGCAGCTTCCCAATACTACGTCTTTCTCTGTCAGTAGTGCAAAGTTTTATTGCTTCCTGATATACAGAGCCCACATGTTCAGGCATAGAGCCTACTGAGAGATGGTCTTCAGTTTGACTGTTACCTTCATTTAACACATTTGTTATTTGACGTACTTCTACCTCTCCATCGCTTGGAATCTCTACCGCATGGAACATCCCCACGCAACTACCTGCATTTATCACGATCGGTGCTCGTGTTATATTAATGCAGCGTATTGGGACTTGCAACTTCTCACCTACTTTTGCCAAGCATGTTCCCAGCAACAACCCAGGAGCAGCCTTGGGGTTCTCCTCCCATCTGTCAACTACCCCAACTTCGTTTGTCGTTTTCCCACATAGTCTACCCTTCACTATCATTTCAGAATGGGATGGAATGGTAACTTTGTGAACCACTTGAACTTTGCTCTGCAGTCGATCACCGAACCGATTAGTACACTTCAGCTCTCTGTCTTTCATTTTTAAACTCTGAAGTCTAAAATCCATGACACAAGCATTGTTTTCTAAAAATGGCATTCCTAGTATCGCATCCTCAGTGACGGGGCATACTAAGAATTCAGACACAAAAGCAATATCTCTGAGTCTTCCTGACAACTCAATTGTCCCTGAGATCTCCATCTGACTACCATCTGCGAGTCTTCCTTGAGACTCATATGGCATCAGCTGATCTCTAACTCCTTTAGATATTCTTTCAAACACATGCTGTGATATGATATTAGACGTACAACCAGAGTCTATCAGAAAATGAACAGGTCTGCCCGACACCTTCCCTGGGAGGAAGTAACTGGGGTTGATACGTGTAGGTTCAGTTACCTGTGATGAACGAGGTAACTCCCTATTGGGCCCATCTACCGCCAAAGACAAGAGACTATCATTGCCATTTTGGGGTGATGTCAATTTAGAAGCGTTGGTAGATTCCTGACTTTTTGACCTATCAGTATTGCCACAGTCAGCAGGCCTTACTGCTGTGGACCATCTCCGTTTCCCGCCTTTGAGGTTTCTGTCTTCAAAGCGGGACAGTTTCTTTTTAGGTGAGGGCCTCCGCACTCATAGCATTGCAAAGGAGTTCTCGATCCATTGTTAGATGCCTGGCCGGAGGATCTACCTGTAGCTGTAGATTTTTGCTGTAAAAGCTGTTGCATAACTTTCGTGTTTGTTTCCATTTGCTGTAACATTTTCTCCATCACCTGCTCCATTGGCGATTTCTTTTCGACAGAAACCTGATCCACTTCTACAGAAGCAACGTGATGTTTTGTTTTTCCCGAGTTATTTCCCACTTGGAAATACTCCTGAGCAGCTGTTACAGCATCAGCTACTGACTCAATTGGAAGCACTAACAAATGGCGTTGAAGCGCATGATGATTTAATGCTCGGGTGAAGGAGTCAATGGCCAAGGTGTTTCGTACTTCCTGACCTGCAGCTGGGTAAGCAATATCAACTAATCGCTCCACCTCAGTTCCTAGTACATGTAACGATGAGTTACTCTCGTACCTTAACTGTCCTAGTTTATCTCTAGCCTGTCTTGGACTAATGCCAAAACGAGCTCGTAGACCTTGAAAGACGATTTCAAGTGTCTCCCCACGACTGCAAGCCGCAGCCGCCCCTTCCAAAGCGCATTTTAGATGTAATAAGGCGGCTCGATCTCCCCATTGATTAGCAGCACTAATATCAATGAACTGCTGCAAATACAATTCAACATCTCCGCTACCATCATACTTAGGTAGTTTAAAAGTTGCCTGTTTATTTAAATTCAAATTAGCCAAAGCCTGAGCTAATTGGTCCATATTTGCGCCTCCCGTTGCCATTGGTTCAGGTGACGCTTGACGACGCCGACGCGGGGGCATTATAAACTATATAGAATCCCACCGCTGCCACCAGTGTGAAGGATTTTCCCTAATACTTTTATATTACTACACCTTCAAGAACTCACGGGCTATAGTTTAAATGCTGTCAGATTAATATTAACCCTAATATTTAAATAGGCCTAGATAGCTACACTAAACTGTGATGAACAGTGTTAGCATAGCCACATAACCCTGAAAGGATGACTTTCGGGTTATTGATATTGCCCACAGCTACACTAAACTGTGATGAACAGTACTAGTGTAACCCCATAACCCCGAAAGGATGACTTTCGTGTTATAATTGCCACTTCAATAACGTAGTCCTATGTAATTGAGACAATCAATTGACATAGGATAATCAACTTGACATAGTGATATGATGACTATGGAAAGTTGTACAAACTCAAACAATATCTGAGATAATCAGATATTGATAGACCAACGCTGTTCGGTGATAAGCCGTTACAGCCTAGAATAGCATAGCATGCGGCTAAAATCTCTTATCCACAATCTAGATTGATAGATATAACAACAAGCTTAATTTCACAGGTTATAATTCCTTTTATTTACTGATTCAGACTAACACATACCTTGAATATAGAATAAGGCTTAGAATATATTCAGATAAGAGCAGGAAAAAGACTGAGTAAAAATAAGGTAACATATTATTATATACCTTCTAAACATAAATGGTAGACCAATAAACTTAAAGTTTCTATATACTTGGTCCAATCATTATCATTTCACGTGTAGGCTGTAGTTCCGGAGTCAGCAGAAATTCCAAGCTGACCACCGTTCTTAGCAAACAACATGATTCATAATTTCGTAATTCAAGTCTACCGGTTGTTTGTCATGAAGAAGGCAAAATTCTCAGCCAAACAAAAATGGCCAACATATCGCAGATATTATATATAAATCCATTACACCATCAACATAATTATATTTTTTTTATTAACATATGAATGTTTTTCTATGCTGAGTACATAACAAACAAAAACAGTCTTTATCATAGTACTGTGGTTTTACATAAATAAATCAGTCAACGATAGTTCATCAGGATGAATATGACACATTACTTGTATTCTACACGAAAGAAAATCACAACCATTCCCCTACATTTATGCAAAACTTAAGTGCAACATCTTACATTTATGCAACCCAATCACAAGTCCGGGTGAACCTTGTCGTAAATTGCTTCATGTTGTTTATTTAACGAAATAAAAGTATCGTCCCATTTCTTTTTTAACTTTACTCACACGCACGTAAGAAAAAATGTGACGCGTGCTCGCTAGAATTCTAGAATTTTAACCAGCCAATAAGAGCAAGGGTTCGGCACGAAATTTCGAGCAGTACCGAAATAGTTCGCTTCGGCCAGAAATGTCCTCAGCCGAACTTTTTAGAGCTGAAAACGACGTCGTTTTGCGTCATTTAGTTCGGTTCGGTGCCCGTGTGACCACGGCTTTAAACTACTAGCAAAGACTTGATTGACTTACAACTGAGTTGTCAGCCTCACTGAATAAATGTTCAGAGTCTGACGTAAAGACGAGATTGGGTGAGACAGCGGTGTATGAGTCCGGAGAGAGGGGTTCTCTCTTCACACTCAGGCCAGCGCCTAAAAGTTATTCGATATGAACTTTAATGGCTCATCAACAGAAACAACTGACAGCCATTTCAGTCAAGTGAGCATAAAAGAAAGGCAAACGTCACAGGTTCATCGCCATTCAACAGCTTCCGTAATTACCTAACTTTTTATAGAAATTCTCAATTTCAAATCATGTTCTACGATGACCTCTTATACAAACAGCAAATTGTGAGTAACATCAACTGCTCATCGCAGTTGCTAACAACTAATCCATTTGATTCGCTGAAATCAGATGGCCAATAACCAGCTACCAATGTTTCCATAAAACCAACTGTTTTCTATAAACCAACTTTTCATTCATTAGAATTAAGAGTACCACCATTTCTTTGTGCAAGTATTCTGGATTTTTTAAACACTAATCAAGAAAAATACATCATGCTATGCATTAAGTTTATACTGCACAGACTGGCTGCTGAACTGTGAGCAATGTGATTTGTCAGTTTAAACAAATTGTTTGTGCTAAAATTGAAGATTTTTCAACATGTTTATAAAAATTCTCAATTTCAGACCATGTTCTATGACAACCTCTTATATGAAAGTTGTATTTAAATACTGTCTATACTATAAAAGTTACATAAGTTGAGAATGACAGTCAAAGTAACTGTCATTCTTGATTTACATGCCGACACCTGACCTGTGGAGACAGCATAATGATTTTAAATCCAGCATAAGTTAACAAATTCTAACTTTCTAGTTATATTATAATATATACATTTAACATAACATACGTGTAAGTATGGTTTAGTAACAAACAAACAACCCTCATTTCTTTGGACTAATACAGACTGGGATATGAAAAATGTTCCAAATAATTGATAATAACACTGATAATGTCCGAATATTGAAAATTATGTCCGGTAAAGTGCTGTATACTAAACAGCCTATATTGTCTTGCACACTTACTCCTAGATTACAATATGTTACAGTATGTATATACAGTATACGTGGAGTAAAATATGTAGGGGCCCCTATGGATTTACCTTTGGAATTATTCATACTATTCAACAGCTTCTGTACTTGCACTTAAATGATTTTATTCAAGTATTGTGTAGAGAAACATGACTGGTTTGTTAAGCGTTTGTTAAGCACTCGAAGTAGATTCAAATCTGGCAGATTGGCACGCACCAACAGGTAGCTTTTCTGTGGCTAAGAAGATGATGAAATAGACAAGTTGAATATAAGTAATTGAGAGACGCAACAGCAAAACTGAGTTTATTTCCACTTTTAATTCTATTTTTAAACCATTTAATTTAGACCACTACTCAGTTCATTTGTTACTGCAGTATCCATCGTTTTTTTCGATGTCATCAAGTCATTTGCACATGCACTCATTCACACGAAAAAGCTGCCATATTTGTAGAAAAATGATCATTTTTCTTTTATTTACTAGTACTTTTTGGTGTTGTTCTGATACTGTAATAAAAAAATTGCAAAACAAAAGCATCGTTTTCAACAAATCATTCCAAAAGCTTCGTGTTTTTAATGATAAAATTATCTATAGAGATGGCCGACAACAATAAAATGACACCACGAAAAAACGAAAGATAATCAGGATTATTAGAGTCCAGGCTACAATGACATTTGAGGATCGAGCAAATCACAGGAAGGCATAGACATCTAACGAGTTCAAGGCTAGTATTAAAGCGCAGGGAGAGAATTTCTTCTTAGCAGTAAAAACTCAGCAGGGTATTCATATACCATTTTACAACAGCTTCAGCTAATTGCTGGGTAAAAAGATTTCTGTTCGATTGGTGAGAACAGTAACGATTGGATACTTGTCAACAAGCATATAATCTGATAAATCGAGTTACACGATCAAATGGACAGTCAATAAACTTACTGCTCACTCCACTATCAGAGCTGTTGTCTCCACCATACTCTCCGCCACCAAGGATCGCGTCTAAGCCATCTTCTCCTAGCCCTATCATTGCATTTTCACCAAATAACTGCTGCAAATCATATCACATATTTAACACTTTTGCTACACAATTAATTTTTAACTGGGACATAAATAAATATTCGACAAAACCTAATAATTGATGATGTCATATATACCGTGAAACCTCTGATTGAATGCCAGGGCACCATTATGGGTTTATATAGTTCTAACGAGAATGTCAAATAGAAGTGGTCAAATAGAAGTGGCACTCAAATTGAAATGGCATTCAATTAAAGGGAGGCATTCTATTTTTCAATCCTCCTCCCATAATAGCAGTCAAACAGAGATTGCATTCAAATAGAGGTGGCGTTCAATTACAGGTTTTATGGTGCACTGGCATAACATTTTAACTGCACGCTCTATGACACATATTTTTATACCCAACTGGTCAGCATAAAATTTACATCAGTTGATGCCATAGATAAATGTGTTGCAGAATGAGCGCGGACACTTTTTCAGCTAGTATTATTCTCCCCCTATTAGTAACAAGCTAGGCATGTTCCGAGTTAGCCTGTCTTGACAAACTGTTGTTTCTGCGGAGATGTCTCTTGGTGAGCGGAGCGAGCAAAACAACAGCTTATCACAATACGCACTGCACCTGATGTATCAGCTGCACTGAAAGGGTGTTGTTCTCTGCCGTCTATGCAGCTTGGCTGCAATGTTATGTCGGTCGCTCAATAGATAATCATAATGGATTTAGCTAAAAAATTCATGTAGAAAAAAATAAGATAAAACGTTTAACCAGAGACCAGTCTCTGCAGTAAACTTCAGTAAAACTTGAAAATAAAATAAATTAAAAAATAAAATAAGAACAATATTTGACTGATACAAAAATACAAATAAAACTGACTGAGAGCACAAATAACATGTTTAGTTGCTGTTGTTGCCTAAGTTCCTAAGTTCTACTTAAGTTTACCATAGAGACTGGTCTCTGGTTAAACGTCTGTATCTTAATTTTTTCTACTTAAATTTTTCGGCTAAATCCGTTATGATTACCAATGGAGCGACGGACATAACATCACAACCAAATCGCATAGATGAAAGAGAACAACTCCTTTTCAGTGCAGCTGATGCATCAGGTGCAGTGCGTATTGTGACAAGCTGTTGTTTTGCTCGTTCCGCTCAACGGAGGAATACTCCGCAAAAACAACAGTTTGTCAAGCCAGGCTAGTTCTGAGTCAGAAAAGTTACCACTATTACTATAGCTTACGGCAATATTATTATTTAAGATAAAATCATCACTTTCACTAGTACTATTACTTAATAAGCAATCATCAGAAGTCCGCTGGTCCACAATTTGTGAAGCCTCAGTAACTGTAAGGTGGCTGATGCGGCTGGTTGTCGACTACTGCGAAAAAAATATCTTTTTTGCAAATCGAAACTCAGCTAAGCATGGACTGCAAACATGTTTTCTATTGGCTCAACGCAGACAGACGATTGTTTATTTTCATTCAACTACAGATATGATAGGCTAATTAGCTCATCACTAATCATAAACAGTTTGCGCTAACCTACTGGAACTGACTAAACCTCCTGGAACCTGCTGGATCCTTACTAAAGCTGCGCCATGCGACTGCTAACCCTGTACAAACACTGTGCCGAGCCGAACTACAAAGCGCAAAGTACTCAATGCTTTTTCCGTTTCTACTTCTTCACAATACTTTGTCTCTTTACTCTATGAAAGATATGTTCTTAGATGCATTAAGGTAAACGCTCTAAAAACAACACATTGAGAAGCAGAATTGAAAGTCAATTAATGGCACACAATAACAGTCCCTTTACACTGAAGACTAACAAAGAAAAATTAGAATGGTTTTAAAAATAATGTTTTAGTGTTATGCTACCTGATATGGACAGTTATGATCAGCATCTACATGCCTCTAGTGATGAGGAGCTAAATGTTTTTTTTAGATATTTACTGTCTAAAATATTCAAATCGTATCTCCAATCTGCCTGACCATCCATTACATTTCTACTCGTCCAAAAGATCCACCACACCTTATACTAAACACCGACACATTGACAATCCATAATTTAGGGATATAGGGATTTAGGACAGGGATATGCAAAAAAAGCTTTTTTCTTTCAATGTCATAATTTTATTATTCTTGATTTTATTTTTTGCTTACAATCTCATGATTTAATTTGCTTTGGTGACCAGTGACAATAAAGCTTATACCTATCTGCTCTAGATTAATCAAACTTGATCAGCATTTTAGATGAATAGATGCTTTTAACACAGCACCAATGGAGATACGCTTGACCGCAAGCAACCGCCATCGCACGATAAAAGTTATGTCCCAATAAGGAAGTAAATTTGATCAAGGTGCCAGTAATTGATTGAGCTCACAACAGTCATGAGACTACAAGTTAAAATTGGTTAAATCGACCTTCCCTGTTACTACATGAACTTCCCTACACTGCTTACAGATAATCGAGCAACACGCAGATGGTAATCACATCTAAACAAAGTGGGTTGTGTTTTGGATGTTACCCAAAGATTTATCTGCTACACTTCATTGATAACAAGAGTAACAAGTTATCACTCGCCAGCCCTGAAGACTGGTACACACTATATTGTCCTATGTCGACGTTGTCCTTTCATCGTCTACATGTGTTGCAAATCAATGGCATCGTTGAGGCGATGAGAATATGTCGGTAAGGATTGCAGCTGTCAAACTTCCGAAATAGTGTGCCGAGCATCCACAACAGCCTATGCAATGCGCACCACTTCATTCCATAGTTCATTTCATGATATTTGCTGCGGGGCTAGTATTTTACTGTTTCTAATACCGCAATATATAATGAGAAAGTTATGCCGTGGACTATTCGCTGATGTAAACGAGATTTGTGATAGCGTGAACATTGTTATTACAAACGATCAGCAAAGTATTATGCGATTAATGCCGACGTACAATGATGCAGTGTGAACCAGCTTCAGCTATCGACATAAAAGATGCTAAAAGTTGTCGAGCAGAATTCACTATACAGTTAGTTAAAGAATAAGAACGATTCCTACATGCACCTACCTGACAAGCATCGTCAGTTGTACCGAGGAGGTCTGTGAAGTCTTCAATACCGTCCATTAGAGCAAGTGTTGTGGATTCTAAACAATACAATACCTACTTATAAACTAATAAAAGCAAAAAATTGGATGCAACACCAAAATTTTCGATTTTCAAACAAAACAGCAAAGTAACTCAACTATATATTTATTTATGTTGTGCCAGTAACAACACGATCTAAATTTTTTATTAAAAAATAGTGTGCATACACATGTAAAACATTCAGCATGTTTAATTGATTTTACACACAGGCAATGATATAATGTAATGTCATGAAAGACACCAGAAGGCTCACAATAAGCAAGCTGCTTAATAATAATGACATACACACAAAATCGAAATCGAAAGCAATACGATAATGTACACTCCTTGATAGCTAGATGACAATGCAATGCAAACAAGAATAGATCATGAAAAGGTCTGCTTTCAGTCAGAAAGTGTTACTGATGTGTTAAGAAGCATTCAAACTTCAACAGACTCATAATTTTGAAAGCTATCACCATAAGCTATCACGAAAGCTATTTTGAAAGCTATCAAAGCTACTTGAACCACATTGAAGAAAAATTGCTTCTGTCATACAAGCTGTATAACCTCATTCAAAAATTGACTAGTAAGGCACAATAAACCCGTTTATTAGTCCGAAATTAATTGAATTCCTTCTTAATTTTATGCACTTGAAAGATATTGGAGATTGTGGAATCTTTTAAATACTTGGGAGTGAATGTCTCTAATGACTTTAAATGGGACATACACATAGATGACATTACCTCTAGAGCATATCAAAGGTTAGGGATGTTGAGGAGAGTATTACACGGAGCACCCAGAAACGTCAAAAAAATTGCATATCTTAGTCTGTGCAGGCCCGTTTTGGAATTCGCTTGTGAGGTATGGGATCCATACCTCATAAAACATGAAACACAACTGGAAAATGTCCAGAGGCGCGCTGTGCGTTTTATTGCGGATCTTAAAGGGGTGGAAAGCGTAACTATGGCCAGAGACAAATTAGGGTTGGAATTGCTTAAGAACAGACGGAAGTCGGCTCGAATGGTTTTACTTATAAAAATTCTCTCCAGCAGTGTGCATGAGTCTTTAATCAATAATTTTAACAATATACACAATGACACACACTCACATCATACCAGATCGGTATCCAATGACGTACCTAGGGCTGTTCTAGCCAGCAAAACATTTTATCATAACAGTTTTTTACCGAGAACTTCTCGCGACCTACGAGGAAATTTTTAACGCACTTTTTATAGTCATGATTTTACTTACTTCGAATATTACTTGACTTTTATTGAGAACATTTGAACTAGATCTAGATACGTACATGATGGCCCTTTTTTCCTCGGGGATCGAGGTCTTAGGGTTCGATCGACCAAGACCAAGAAGAATTTAGTGGTTATTTTTAAAGAGCAGTTGTCCTTAGGCAGACAAGAACAAGAGACAAATATGTATTACATTACTAGAACCATAATTGTGGAGTAGTGTTACATTGGATATTATTTTTCCTAGCGCCTATTCGATGCAGCTTTTTTGTAACTGCATGTGTGACCAAAGGCGTAAAGAGTATAGATTTTGAACCCTCTTAGACAACCGAGGCAAAATGTCTTACGTCCTATTATTTAAGCTTTCGTTAAAAATACTCCATAGCTTTGTCAATGGAAACCTAGCAACTAACATCACATACAATGGCTTTTGCATGTATTGAAGTTGACTTGACACTTTAACCTCAAAACAAAGTCTATAGTGAAAACACTCACTCCAAAATCATCGAGTCAAACCTTACAATCTCACTCTATAAATCTGATCTACAGCAACTTACTAAAGTATATAACAAATTAATTCCGTAAAATAGCTGTAGTTGTTAAACGCTACTAGTCGTTTATGCCATGAGGCAGTCATAACTAAATTTTATCAATCGATTCAATGAAACTACAACTGAAATGAATTTCCCGAATCAGTATTATCACATTTATATAATAGTCTTACCATCCACAAAATGCGAGAAAACGTTATCCTTCGCGTCTTTATGACAATGAGTTGACATTTTGTTACTCAAGTCTAAGCGTTTCTACACGTTAAAATAAAATCAAAACAAGAGAAATGTATCGGGAAACCACATAACAAAACTTTTTACCGGAAATGCCAAACAAGAAAAACCGACCAGCAGCAAACATCCGGGTGTAGTCCGAGTTTTTAGGCGTATCATTCATACACCTCATCAACGTAAAGTGAGCCTAATACATTTAAATTGAAAAGCCAAAGACATAGAGGTAATACTTACAAAAAGTGGTTTTACATTTGCAGACGAAGACTAGCATTTAGTTCAGGAGACGAAGGAGGCGTGCCTTTGGCCTGTAGAGACTGGGTTGCTTGCAAAATCATCATCGTCCGTAGTAAATCGTGCAACTTTATTTTCTGTATTTGTGAGATTTTTATGGTTTGTTCTCTCCAATAAGCCATATTTTAAGGTATGAGATTTAATAACAAGCACATAGTAAAGTAAAACAAAAACGTTGACTGGGTAGTAATGTATTGTATTTTTAACTTCGCATCATGACTAGAACATACGGAGGCTAATCATCGTTTACTGTAATAAACCGTTAAACATCACAGTGTGTTAATCATTACAATTTTGTGAATCTTTATATATGAGCGCACTCGATTAGAGCCTGGCTAATACTTAGACTACTAAAGAGAGGTTATGTGTGTACATGTGCTCAAACATCAGATCAGAAAATTTTCCACTAAAATCCTCAAAATGAGGCAACAGGGTGAGAACTCGTTGCAAATATGTATTGTATTTGCAAAGAGTTGCATTGTATTAACTCTATTTTATACTTCTTAATAAGAACTTTTAAGTCTACATCTTCAGAAACCAAATAGTTAGCCTACAAAACAATATGTTTACCGATTCTAGAATACAGCTGTATGTTCTAGTCACCCTATCTTCATAAACATATAAACTTACTTGAATCAACTATTCGCCAAGCAGTTCATTGGGCACAAAACCTTCATAAATTTGATCACATCACTGACCTAATCCAAGCATCAAACTGGGACACTCTCAAGGACAGAAGGAAGTATACTGACCTTAAAACTAACAACCAAATCTTGTTACATGACAGCACCTGACAAATTTTTATTACAACCCTCCATTCACTACTCAACTCGCGCAGGTTCAATTACTTCCTATACTTCACTAACACTAAACTGAATTTTTCTTACCATCATGCATGTAAACACCGATTGTCTTTGGCATGCATTCATACCATTGTTCTCATACCATTTCGCGTTGATATTATTGAGCACATGACTTAATACCTCCGTCACAAACCATTCCACCATATCTGCAACTTTGTCTGTACAAACTATTTTATCACCTCCCAAACTTTATAACAGAAAGGACAGTCAAACCACAGACACAAGCCTCAGTAGACATATCACTCTAAAGCCCGCCTGGGGCGACTGTGATTAACGTGAAAAAGAAGAAATAATTCTGCACGATGTTTTAGTTTTACTTTTGTTGGAGGTTATATATTTGCTATTTTGAAATATTGTTTTAGCACATACTACATAACCATACGTGTATATATTTTTTGTCCATCATGATAATTTAGTATTAATTTGTATTAGTAATATTTTGCAGTGTATTTTGCAGGCTAACATAACATGGCAAATACATATAATATATAAATAGCTACATATAATAGCTAAAATGATTTTCTGTGCAATTCATTTTCATAATATAACAACTAAATTAATTGTTTATATCTGAAGTAGAAAGGAAGGAAACTCTTGAAGGGGCACTGTAACACTTTGTTGATTTGAATACTGGTCTGGTTCATTCTAGCTAGTCTGATTTGAGCTGGAGACTGGTCCAGCAGAAGTTGCACCGAAGGCTAGCCAGTTTGGTCTGACTGAATTAAGACTAAATTTTGCTGGGCTGAATTGGGCGAATTCACTGTAGCTACTCAGAGTGAGCAGATAACTAACTTACTTACGCGTGGTATAGGGCAGCTATGGCCAAATGGGGGATCTAGATCCGGATACAGATCTAGATCCACCATTTAGTGTTGGATATTTGGCG
Source organism: Watersipora subatra (assembly GCF_963576615.1). Taxonomy (NCBI): domain Eukaryota; kingdom Metazoa; phylum Bryozoa; class Gymnolaemata; order Cheilostomatida; family Watersiporidae; genus Watersipora; species Watersipora subatra. The sequence goes on from NC_088713.1 coordinate 47,933,099, forward strand.
GATCTAGATCCGCCATTGTAGTTTTTTGTAGGTCTTTCAAGTTGGCTGTCAAACGATATTTTTGAAGTATTTTTTTAAATTTGGTTTAAAAAGGATTTTTGTAAACTTTTTTTAGAATTTTTGTAAATTTATCATTTTTCTCACTGATATCAGACATATTTATTACAGCACATTCATTCAGTGATTTTTAGTCAAATTTTTAGTCAAATCTAATCTTTGTCAGTTTTGTGATGGCGGCGATTAACTGCTTGTTTTTGAGCTTTTAAGAGCTTGTAATTACATGTCCACATATTTTGCACCTACCACATATCAGAGTAAGACATGGGGAACTTTTTGATACCAAATAACTGTAATGTAAATTTTTTTGCAAGTCAACTTCCAAAGATATGATTTTATGACTTGCTAGTTACATGGTGCTAGGTTAGTTGAAATGTGTGCTATTGTTTTTCTTTAAATGGTATGTAAACATAAATAGCCAATGCTGATGATTGGCTAAAGAAGATACCACACATTTACCACTCTCAACACAGGAAGCGCTATTATGTAGGTCATTTTTGAGGCAGTCTGGGCACGTCTTCCTCTTCTGAGCGTTTTAAGCACGATCAAGTTTCGTCGATTTTGATCTTGAAACATCCTGGATGTCAGGTCACCTCAAGCATCTAAAACAATCTCAAATATTAGGAAAATACAGATACTTTCTGATACAATCTAATAAAATTTTGTGCAGGTTCAGTTTTAAACTGGTAGCCATATTGGGTCCTTACCAACATATTGTTTACAGCAGGGATTTTAAACTCAATTGTACAAAGGGCTGAATTTCAAAATAATACATTCCTAGTTTTTTACCATCCTCCAGTTGTAGTTGTGGTTCATTTTTATTTTCCATTCCTTCACACTCTGTGCTAAACACCTTTTATGTTATTTATAACTTGGACATTTCTAATTTTTCACTAGTTTTCAGCTATAGCTTACCATGATTTTTTTTACTGCCATACACCTGTAACTGTGCCTGTAGATGGCTGCTTGTATGAATACTGTCAATATGGTAATTGTTTTATAGTGTGAAGGAGGTAGTTGGTTGCCATATGAACAGATTTTCCGGCTGCTGTCCAGTTTAACTTCTTGAGAGACAAAACTGAATGCTGATTGGGTTACCATAACTACTGGAATAGCTATTTATTCACCTCGATTGAACCTCTAATCGGTAAGCTAAACAAACATACAGTTCGACTGATCAATCGATGAACACAAAATTGTTATTTGCTTCTACTATAAATATCTGAACTAAAACTGACAAGATACTTGCAGGAGTATCTTTACAAGATACTCCTGCAAGTATCTTGCCGATTTAAAAAAAAAGCATACAAACTGGTTTCTGTGGCAAGTTCCAATCTGTCTGCTATCAACGCTGTTTAGCGTCTGAAGAATAATTTTCTAAATAAAAAAAGATAGGTTTTTGCGTGGCAAGTTCCAATTCACTTTTCCGTAGCTGTTCAATACTGTAAGTTGCCACATTACCAACCAGACTGTCCACCATTGATGCTGTGTTAGCATCTGAAAAATAATTTTTTAAATAAAAATAGATAGCAACTGTCTTATCATCAGCCGAGGGATTCTCTCCATCGGATGAAGTCAGCATTGTGTTGCACTTGCAAAAATAATGCTGTCGAATAGTTCAGAATAATTTGCTGTGATAGAATAGGTTTCATTTTACATCTCATATGATGTAAAACGAATGACAGTGGGCAAGTGAGCAGTCGCGTGACACCGTTGGTAGGGTAACGCTGTACCATGCGGGAAGTAGCGAGTTCCAATCCTGAATGATACATTCTTTTTTTACAGTCATCAACTGTGGCTTCAGGCAGGTGAACAAAAACTATTATTGTAGTGAAGGTTCTTGAATAAATGTATAAAATTAACCCAAAGTTTACTTATTTGGTTCAAACGCTATGTCTTAGTATTTAGTCTTTTTTATAGCTCTCACTAGATCTGACAGCTTCCAAAGGAGTTGTTGATACCATTCTAATTGCTCTTTACTAGTATCACAAAATATTAAATACTTTTGTAACCGTAAGCTTTTACACTGAGGTGTCTTACGTTTTACAACGTTCATATTGTTTCTGTGTAAGGGTGGCCAGTAGATATCAACTTTGGCAAATACTGAATTTTCACTAAAAAAGGATACATTACATGTATAGTAGTTTTTGCATATCCATAGTACAGTCGACCTTCGCTTCTTTGGAGTTTACTTTCCTGTACTTACAATTGTTCAGGCAACGTCCAGGGCCTGGACAATTTTTTAGTGTGGTGGTGTCTGTCTGAAAAGGGACATTTTTTACTGACAGGTGGCCCTCGCCACAGACGACGCCAGCGCGTAAGCTTCCTTGTAGAATGTTGTACTGTAATTATCATTTGTTATTATTACTGTTTCTCATGTTATACGGTACCCTATTGCAGGTATAACCATATTTCACTCTCATTTATACTGTCCAGGCATATTGTACCATATTGTAACCTAGTAGTATGTGTGAGAGACAATATAATAGTGTTCAATGCCCAAACTCCTTCAATGGGCCATTCTGTGTTAGTTTAAACAAACGAGGGTGTCTATATGCTAATATAAGATATAGACATTCCTCACTTGTTAATATTGACACATAAACATGTGTCTATTATAGGTTAATATAACATATAAACATATGTCTATGATAAAGCCACCACCTTCAACTCACTGTAACTGTATTCATAATTTCAGCAGTTTCCTATCAGCTAGAAAAGCGCATATCTTTGGCCAAGAGCCAAATATAAGCGTGTTACCTTGAGACTTTAGCCTCTAGAGCAGCAGCGGGTTTTTAGCCTGGGTTTGATACGAACACTAGGGGTTCAGTGAGTCCATATCCGGGGAGGGAGGGGGGGTTTCAGTGAGTCCATCTCCGGGTTCAGTGAGTCGGCCTCAGGGCCCCAGTGTGGTTTCTGCTGTTGCATCCCCTCTGTTGCATCCCCTCTGTTGCATCCCCTCTGTTGCAACAACAGGAATCACACCGATTTTCAAGGTCATGTCTTTATAAAAAATATGTAATTTGGTGTGAGTTCATGCACTGTACAGTGTGCCCTCGGATTACGATGATCCTGTTATACGATTTTTTCCTTGCGATGTAGAACTCGTTTATTTTTCGCCCTCTTTTTACAAAATTTTTTTTGCCCTCTCCTTACGAAATATTTTTCGCCATACGATTTAATATGTACAGTATGTATATAAAATTTTATGATTATTACCAGGGGTGTTTGCATTAGATAGTTACCATGGGTTTTCATATCCCTCCATACAAAATTTTCACCTTACGACGCCACAACTGCAATAAATTAAAATTGTATGGTGAGGGTCAACTGTATTGGTTTTGTTCTTTGAACCCAATAGCTTTACTGTAGTTCATTTTTTACACCAGTTAAACATATATGTCTTGAATGTGAAAAAAAACATACTTAATTTTTAATGAAAGCGATTTTAAATGAAAGTAAATATGAAACTTGTGGAGTTCAGTATGTCCAACAAGGATAAGAGTCACTTCCCAAGCATAGATTTCTCCAATATTGAGCATCTGCAGCGCTGTAACATTTACTAGCCAATTTTTACTCTAGATAGAGTCGTGTCTGTCTGTGTGAAGCCATGCATAGAGGTTAGAAGAAAATGCATCAAACAGCGATCGAACCAATATATTCAGCTTGGCAGCCAGGCGCATTATCAACTGCAACACTCAGCCACCTTGCTGCATACTGGATTAATTATGCACATAATTATTACACTTGATGATGCCAGCGTACAAGTCTTTACTATAATAAGAGATGTGCCCATTTTTTCGAAGCTACATCTGGGGGTTGGAAAAAAATATTGTATCATATCAGGTATCGAACTCGCAATTTTCAGAATCACATTTTCAGAACAGAATTACAGAATAGTTGTACGTATAGTGATAACAGCTAACGATCTCACAGCACATCGGTCTGCCTAGGTTCTGGTCAATGATACTGTTAGCTTCTTTGTTAACTGTTGCATCATTCGCTGACTTCTTTGTTAACTGTTGCCTCATTCGCTGACTTCTTTGTTAACTGTTGCCTCATTCGCTGACTTCTTTGTTAACTGTTGCCTCATTCGCTGACTTCTTTATTAACTGTTGCCTCATTCGCTGAAAGTTTTATAGTCTAGTTGCTGCCAACCAACTGTTGTCGATTGGCAGCTATTCACAAGTTATGATTAATCTTTGCAGATGGGATGTATTATCTTTCCTACATCTATATCATTCCACTGTTGCCATGTTTCAGGATGTATGGGTTTTGGTAGACTCTATTTGTTGGTGCAGTGGACCATCCTGCCACGTAAATAATTCCTTCCGAGAACGTTTACGTTATATGCTATACAAACTATGAAATACATGCAAATTGCCCATCTGTTCTAAGATATGATCAAACTCACACGTTTGGCCCTTGAAATAGAAAAAAATCAACTTATTAATTTGATGACTATTCAGTAAATTTATTATTTGTTTGTATCGTCAACCTTTTTCTTTTTCAATATCCCTTTCACTTGGTTTAAGGTTCATGGTTTAAGGTTATGGTGATTTTACATTAAGAGAAGCGCAAACCTTCAATTTAAATCAATTTGTTTCGGGTTTTTTCTAGACAGCAAAATAAATGCTGCAAAAAATTGTATGTTTTAAATGGAATTTCTTGTGTAATCTGAAGCAAAAACTACATCAACACTTTAAATTAAGTGCAATTTACGTGAAAGAAGGTTTACATCATAGGGGTGTTGACTGTACATTCGCTCTGCTAGATCAGTATATAGATTAGTGACTTCCTTTTGCTGTAATTTGAGACAGCACAAAAATAACAGCCTATAAAAGAAAATTTTGGTAGTATTTTGTAACCTGTTGTATGTAGTATGTGGTATAAGAAGTAGTTTGGAGTTCCAATAAGAATAATCATATCCCAAAGCTATATTTTAGTAAAAATAATATCACACAGTTGCAGATTGGAGCAAGGATTATAATCACTAGTACGCTGGCGGCCCCTGTGTCATAATTATGTGCACAATTACTCCTGGATGTTGATAGGTTGCTGGGTGGCTCAATCAGTAGTGCGCCAGGCTGAGAATCCACCAATCCTGGTTCAATTCCTGTATTGTGTAATCATTTTTCCTAACCTTCTTAAGGCAGGTTTACACTATATCGTCGTATTTCGGAGTTGATACCGAAATACTTTGGTGATAGTCGATGCTAACAATGTTCACACTATTACAAACCTATCCATCAAAAACTAGTCCTGCAGCGACTATCATAAACGGATATGAACAAATCACTCTCTCAGCGACCGCGATTTACCATCGCCGAAATGGTTCACATTTGGAAGGCGTTCGTCGATGATTGGTGAAATATCAGGAAGCTTGACAGCTGCAAACTTTCTCGATGTGTCCGCGATGCTTCTCGATGCCATCGATTCATGGTTCACATAATCAACGATGAATGCTGAAAGGGAAATGCTGATAAACGGCGACATAGTGTGAACCGGCTTTTAGTGTGGTTTCAGACAGACATTAGAACATGACTCTTATAGTAAAGAATATAATGGGAACCGCGAAGCCAGCTTCATGCTACGCGTAACGACAAGATGTCCAATAGTACCTAGCCTGTCTTGACAAACTGTTGTTTTTGCGGAGTTGTCCCCCGTCGAGCAGGCGAGCAACAACAGCTTGTCACAAGACGTACTGCACCTGATGCATCAGCTGCACTTATAGGGAGTTGTTCTCTTCCGTCTACGCGGCTTGGCTGCGATGTTATGTCGGTCGCTCCATTGGTAATCATAACGGATTTCACGCACAAATTTATGTAGAAAAGCCTACAACGTTTAACCAAAGACCAGTCTCTGTGATAAACTTTAGTAAAACTTAAGAATAAAATAAACTTAAAATAAAATCCATAAGAACAAATAAAACTGACTGATACAAAAATAGAAATAAAACTGACTGAGCGCACAAATAACGACATGTTTAGTCGTTGTTGTTGCCTAAGTTCTCAAATTCTAATAAAGTTTACCGCAGAGACTGGTCGCCAGTTAAACGTTCTTATTTTAATTTTTCTACATACAATTTTGCGTGAAATCCGTTATGATTATAAATGGAGCGACCGACATAACATCGCAGCCAAGCCGCGTAGACGGGAGAGAACAACTCCCTATAAGTGCAGCTGATGCATCAGGTGCAGTACGTCTTGTGACAAGCTGTTGTTGCTCGCCCGCTCGACGGGGGAAAACTCCGCAAAAACAACAGTTTGTCAAGACAGGCTAAATAGTACCCTACAGGATAAAATCATTCGCGGAGTTAAATTTCGCGAAAACTGTATTTTCATGCATATTCGCGGACCAAATTATTTGCTGATAAACACATTCACGAATAAGTTAATCTGTGAAAGCAGCTAGCAATGGAGTAAAATCTTCACGCGCGTATACCACGTGTTTAGGTTTCTGTTTAGCTAAGAATTTTATGTTGATCATGCTAAGCTATAATTCTTTAGCAGCATCCAGAGGTTTTCATGAATGTTCATCGATTTGGAGGCCTTTGGTGAACCAACAACTTGTGTGTGGTAAGTTATGAGTTCTTTCAACATAAAGAACTGTAAGAGATTTTTTTTGATGAAAATGTCGTGCTGAATTCCGAATAACTTGTGACAACCTTGAAAAGATTTGTAAAGAAGTGTGATGCATGGCAATGGGCTTAACTTAAAGCCTCGGCTAAGATTTTAAAAGAGTTTGGAACTCAGCTACACTGTATGTTCACTAACTCTACCTAGCCGCTAGTTTTAATTTGAGGTAGTATTTTTCTACCTTGTGTTCAAAATAAAACTAATTATTCGCAAATTTCAATAGTTCACGGATTTGACTGTACACAAACTCGCGAATTATTAAATCCATCGAATATTTTGATCCTGTAGGGTCTTTTTACAAGCGCTGCATGAGTACATGCACATTATTAATTATTATCCCAATTGGTCGTATAGTGGGTTGTATGCCTGTCTGGAGAACTGGAGATTATGAGTTCAAATCGAGTTCAAGCGGGTTTTTCAGTCATGAAACTTTATCACTACAACTGAACATCTATATGACAAACGACCAACACCGAGATTTGTATATGCTGTGAATTATATAGATTAATTATAGTATTGCAAAATATATAACAAAATACAGTTCGAAGAACCAATAACAGTAGAACAAATGTGTCACTCGGTGTCTCAAGGTATTGACATATTAAACCATAACTGTCCTGTACAACTTTTATCATAAGTACTAGGTAAATCAGAGACGCTGATTCCGATTTGTACTCAAAATAAAGATTGGTCCACTAACTTTCAGAGTATTGAAGGCTTTTTTACAGTGTTTTAATATCGGTCTCGAAAACAACACGATCGGCACAACAAGCTCCGCCCATAAATACGTGACGTAACCTAGTAGCTTTTTAGGATCGGAATTTAGGAATGTTTAGAGTGATCTAGAATAATAGAGAATAATAGAGAATAATTATAGGTGTTTTACAATCCATTATTATCTAAATTCAGTCTTAAAAATAATCTCAGTCTTTTCTGAGAGGTAAATAAGCCATTTAGCATTGCATACTTAAAAATGAGCTAAAAAAGCGTGATAACAACGCTAGCTTGTGATAAAATCGCGCTTTTGTGAGCTCATTTTTTTGGTTTTCAGCCTATTTAAACATCATGTAACAAGCTACGAGCAATTTTAAATAGTTTATATAACTTTCATAAAAGACTGAGATTATTTCACAGGCTGGATTTAGTTAAAAATGGGTTTTAAGACATCCCTCTCTATTATTCTAATTTGGACTAAACATCCCTAACTTCCATTCCTGAAAAAGCTAGGTTTCGTCACATATTTATGGGCGGAGCTTGTTATGCTGATTATGTTGTTTTAGAGATTGCTATTGAAACGCTTTAAAAAGCCTTAATGACTTTGAAGGTTAGTGGACCAATCCTTATTTTGAGTACAAAATCGGAATCAGCGTGTCTGATTTACCTAGAAACTACGATTAAAGCTTTACGTGACAGTTATGGTTTAAGAATGATTAGGGGAGAACCTATGGCGCCTTACAGTGCCTCGCGTTGCGCGTTCACAACTCGAGTTGTACAACTCGAGTTGCTGTGTTGTCCAACTCGAGTTGCCGAATTGTACAACTCGGCTTGGGTTTATGACCTCGAGTTGTGTTACCTATACGCAAAACTAACACGGGTTTGTAAAAAAGCAAAGTGAGTATTTGGGGTGTCTCATTTACAGAAATATAATAATGATAATTTAAATATGTATACATATTTAAATTATATATTGGCGAGATTTGCGCATATTCATTTCTATAAATATAAAGAGACAAAAACAATTGTAGAATGTAAAAAGCAAACTAAAAACAATCTATATGAGAGCCGAGCAGCGAAATTTTTTCCCAAACAGGTTTACATACGGCAGTAAAATTTTGGCTCATGATTGGCTTTAGTAACTGAGTTTTAGTAATCAAAACCCTTCATCATTACATTGAAAGTCAATAGTTATAATTAGAGAGGAACACAAAATTCCAAAATTTTATTCAAAATGGCGTAAATTAATGGGTTTTAAGTGAGGGGCTCTTACGTTTTAACAGCCCTTTTTGAATGATAACATCAGTTTTGCTACGTTATTTAGAATTTTGTGTTCCTTTTTAATTATAACTATTGATTTCTAATGTAATTATGTAAGTTTTGGTTACTAAAACTCAATTACTAAAGCCAATCATGAGCCAAAATTTTACTGCCGTATGTAAACCTGTTTGGGAAAAAGAAATTCGCAGCCAGCCGGGCAACTTCTTTTGCAAATAAAAAAGAGTCATCTCTCTAGAATCTGACCAGAAACTGAATGAACACCGAAAATGAACATAGAAATTATTTCAACGGCGTTTAATGATGCACAAAAAATTCCATACATATAGAAAATATTGCTAGAGAAAATGAAACGATGAGATGTTCTCAAGCCGAGTTGTTGAACTCGAGTTGCTGTTGAAAGAACTCGGCTTGGGTTTTGATGAACTCGAGTTGTACAACTCGAGTTATATTTACAAACTCGAGTTATACAACTCGAGTTGTGCAACTCGAGTTGTAAAACTCGAGTTGCAAACTCGGCACAGTATAATTTTAATAATTCGCAATTAGTTCTAGTTTTACAGTACATACATAGTTTAATTTCTATTAGCTAACGGGTGCCTATTGATGTATCATTGTTAATATAACCAGATCTACGGTTATGCTACCGTAATACCATTATATTGCACCTTACTTTTGAAAAGTCGCGTTGCGCGTTCACAACTCGAGTTGTGCAACTCGAGTTGTGAACGCGCAACGCGAGGCACTGTAAGGCGCCATAGAGAACCTGAATATTGAATAAGTGTGTCTTCTACTAACAGTCTCCCAGGCTGATGAACGTCTCGATAAAGACTAAGCTGAATATACCTTAGGCCAAATGTATGTCTGTCAAATGTGTTTCCACAAAAAGTTTAGTCCCAGTTATAAGGTTAGTGTCTGGTAACAGTGAATAGGCGTCTACACTTATGCTGAGGGAATCTGAAACCGCCTATCACCTAGGATATGATTGCTGTAGCCAATGGTTTAAAGTTACTGCTGCATATTGTTGGTTGAGAATTGATAAGATTCATGTATGTGACCATTGATCTCTCTTGGTGTTTTATCAATAGCAGTATATAAATAACATGGTGGTGATAACTCTGTCATGCTCTCATAACTCCCTCTATTTACAGCTCTAGTTTGTCAGTAGACTTTGAAGGGCTGGAGTCCTGGAGTGATCATCAATTTTGCTACATTCATTATAGGAATGCAGCTGTACAAACTAGGCAAACAAGCCGCTGTTAAGTTTATTAACCTTTTGACCTTTGAAAAATGCAACCGCATACACAGTTGAAGACTGGCTCACACTATATCGTATCTCGGCGTTGATGTCACAATACTTTGATGATCGTCGATGATGACGATGTTCTCATTTTTCTTTTTAAATTTTCGCGAAGAAATTTCTTTGTTTCGCATGATTGAAATCAAATACTAGTCTCGCAACAACGATCGAAAATAAATAAATCACGCTATTGGTGACCACGAATTATCGTCGCTGAAATGGTTCACATTTGAAAGGCAGTCATCGATGTTCGGCGAAATATCGGGACAGTTTGACAGCTGCAAACATTCTCGACATGTCCGCGTTGCTTCGTTGATGCCATCGATGTATTGGTCACATAATCGGCGATAAACGTTGAAAGGAAAACGCGGATCTGCAGCTATATAGTGTGATCCAGGCTTAGATTGGGCACTAATTGTTCAGCATGTTTTTTATGAAGAACTCGGGCTTGAAAATAGTTTTAGTGACTTGACAGAAGGTCAGAACATGACAGCCGGACATGACCTTATTATAGTATAGATTACATATCACATATATTCTGATGCTGTAATACACTATTTATAATTATATATTACATATATTAGGTGTAAGATATTACATAATATATATGTAAAACATTAAGTAATATCATCATTTAATATGTATCAAATATATCATAGTTTTGTAATACATAATATCTAATCATATATTAAATATATTATGTACAAAATCCTATGTAATATTGTGACGTATTACAAGACGCATTACATATAACTATATAATATTGTTATTATGACGCATTACATATAAAATATTGTGTAATAGCATGACAAGTTATGTATATACTAGCAGTAAACCCTTTGATACCCAGGATTCCTTTCATTCCCAATCAAATAGGCAATATGTGGGTGTTTAACTCTTTCGCTGCTGCATTAAATTCTGACGGATTGATTATTCTGCTCAAATAAATTCAAACGGATTTTCAAAAAACTGATATACCGCTGGTATTTAAGAAATATCTCGAGAATAGAAGCAGATATCGTTTAACTGTAAAATGCATCTTGTTCAGAACAAAATTTCCTATCAGATGAGTATAAATTTGTTTTGTGAGTCTCACTCTCACAATTTTTTTAAGGCTTTCCTTGACGCAGTGTCTTTCTTAGTGCCATGACGATAACAATCTGGTTTTGCCGTTTTGAAAAATAATTAGAAATGGAATTGGTGAGCCTTATTGGTTGCACGTGCTTGACAGCAAAGTTGTTTTATCGGAGACAAAATTTGATTAATCTAGCTAATGTGTAGGCTTTGTAATAAAAAGAACAGTGAAACCCTGTCGATAAGCAGATACATCAGTACATCAGCTTACGGTCAGTGCTTATACTACCACAAAAGCCGATACATCGGCTTATGGTAGCGAAAGTGTCAAAAGGCTGTTTATCATGAACCAGATGTAGTTTGACACCCAATTTTTTTACCGACCTGACAGAACACACGAAGCATATGCATGTAAAGTTTTGAAAATCAACCTAAAAATCTGGAAATGCATAGTGTTTGCGCAGACTAACAACACACTATAACAAAGTGTGGTTTATTAATATAGATTTTGTGTGTGTTGATTTTGGAATATTTAAACAAGTTTTATGAAAGCGAACATTAAAATCAACTGCAGTAGAGGCTTCTATAACGTATACCTCTTATATCGTAAATTCCAGATGACGTAAAGAATTTGTGAAGTTTCGGGAAAGTTCTCAACTTCGATTTGAGTGTTAATTCATTTCGCTGCACTTGTGAGAGACGAAATTATGTGCGTATAGCGCTATATCTATTATATATATATACAACTTCCATCACATTCTAGTTCGTCGTGATAGATTGCCAGATGTGATGACAAAACAGAGAGTATGTAGCTGCGCAATAGTTCATAAAAGATTCATAAATGGTTCATAAATTGTTTCGCCCGCGGCTTTCCACAAAAATTGAACAGCGCTTAACTCTTGCGTTGACTGCCGGCAACTACGGGTGGTACCTGGCGTGTACCGTGGTACCTGCGGTGCTGTCGCCGATGCTTTGCGACGTATATGAAAACCAGGCTTAAGCGTGAGTATGTTAATGGATGTAATAAATGTTATTACAATCATTAATCACTACAGTCAGTAGAATGATTATAGTTCAGTGGTTCATATCACTGGTATTCAGACCTGGAGGCACCAGGATCTAATCTTCTGCGAACCAGATTTTTCATTGGTAAATTTTAATCGTTGGAACTGAACACAGGGATGACCAACAAAAAGACAAAGACTGGGATTTATATATATATATATATATATTATGATTTAGCCAGCAATTAAAATGCTTTGTTGGCAGCATATGAATTCACTTTCAAAAAAGCAGACAAAACGAGGAAAATTTAAAAATTGTGGTTAACATAATTATGATACAATAATTATATTACTGTGTAAAAAGTACATTTAATATATACAATATATATTAATATATATTTCATAAACAATGTAGCAGAGAGTCGGGCGCTGCATGAGATTTATTTTATTTTCAATCAGATAACCAGCTAGGGAGTGTTCAACTTCTTTCGGGACCCTTCTTCTTCTTTTGTTCAGCTTCTTATCATCAATAGGGTTTCACTTTTCTTTTCATTACCAAGCCTCCACATTCGCTAGACCAATCAAATTTTGTCTCCAACAAAATAACCTTGCTGCTAATCACATGCAACCAATCAAAAATCTTTTTGCGCAGCAATTCCATTTCTAATCATTTTTCAAAACGGGAAAACCAAATCGCTATCGTCATGGCAATAAGAAAATCACCGTGTTCGTTCGATGCAAATGAAGGTCAGAAATTTTGTGAGAGTGGGATTCACTAAACAGTTTTACACATATCCTGTAGGGAATTTTGTTCTAAATAAAATGCATTTTACAGTAAAGCAATATCTGCATTGATTCTCGAGATATTGCATAAATACTTGTAATATATCGCTTTTTCAAAAATTGCTATATCGCTATACAGAATTTAATACAGTCTTAATTAGGTCAGAACAGCGAATTTAGCGCAGTAGTGAAAAAGTTGAAAGATTAGTATTGCAAGTTCGAATCCTGCACCATGCAACATTTTTTCCCAATCTACCGCTGTGGTTTTGGATGATTGGGCAAAAATATTGCATCAAACAGGATTCAAACCCGCCACAATGGGCCTCATCATCCAGCTCACTACCACCTGCACCAATCATTCTCTTTGTATGTTTTAGAATTAATGTGCGCACACTTATTCTCTCTCATTATTGACACACCGGATGATCGAAGTATAGCCCAAAGTACTGTAGTGAAAGAGGTTGATGTCAGAGTCAGTTAACTGATGGTAGTGTACTAGTTTAGATCGCTGGTCTTCAGACCTGGAGGTTCCGAACTCAAATCTTCTGCTAGGCGGTTTTTTCATTGCTAGGTTTTAACCTTAAAACTGGACGAACACTCACATCTATATGTGTCGTCACTAGCTGTGCCACCCGGCGTCGCACGGGTAATAAAAAGGTTTTTGTTCAAAACATTTATTAGTATTTAACATATAAGAATGTTTGCCGTTTTAACTTTCCAACTACATATCATGAGAAAAGTGTTTTGTGTAGTTGAAATAAATTAAGAGAGAAAATAAAAACAACTGGAAATGTTTTCAAACTTTATCAAAAAGCAGTAACTTTCAGACTTCACAACTTAAAAGAAATGTTTCGGTGAAATGAATTAGAAGGAAAAAATAAAAATGTAAAGGTGTTTAAATGTAAATGTGAAATCATTTGCAAGTAATGACTAAATATAGTCTGTTTCGCTACGATTACAATTAGAAATTATTTGGTATACAAATATATGATATCAGTTCGTTTCAGTGTTGGCACGCAAAAATTGCCATTTTGTGGTTATGATCTGCAAGACAATATAACATTACGATGCACTACCTGGAAAGTTCTTACATTCGAGACAGCTGTGTAACATAAATGCTGAAACTAACTTAAAGGTTGACTTGCAACAAAATTCACATTACAGTTATTTGGTATCAAAAGATTCACCATGTCTTACTCTGTTGTGTTGTAAGTGCCAAATATGTGGGAATGGGATTACAAGCTCTTAAAAGCTCAAAAACGAAAAGCCGCCGTAGATTGAAATCTTTTCATTTCGATGACGTAGCCACGAATTTTGGTTACCGTCTTGTCACGTATGTTCTCACGTGAATTGAAAGCCCAATACAAATCTCAATATAAAACTTATCGTAGTACCAGTTTATGACAAACACTTCGGGTTTTACTGAAGACCCCGTATCAAATATAGATGCTCGCTACTTTACAGTTTTGTTTCGGCCTGGTCTAATCGGCAAGTCGTAATCTGATCATGTGACCCAATGCTTCGCAAATAATTTCTGCAGCACTTTTCGATTATCACAGGTGACCATTAGGCTCGTCATAGTTATAAGACAATGATATATACTCCTTCCAGCTAAGGTTAAAAAGTTTAACAATTTTTACGGTAAGTTATAAGATATCAGTGCTAAAAGTGACAGCATTTACGATGACGATAAAACAGACGCGTAAGAACAATAGACAGTTTTATTGAATGCGTGAAGTATATTTGTGAAAATATTTCGACGAATAAGTTTGCATGAAAGTGTAAACAGAAACCATCTCTCACAACTACGTCACATTTGAGCCGTTTTGGAAAGGGAATCCAAACTACGGCGGTCTCATGTGGCTGCGATTTTCTGTTCGCTTTTGAGCTTTTAAGAGCTTATAATCACCTTTCCACATATTTTGCACCTACACCACAACAGAGTAAGACATGGTGAATCTTTTGATATCAAATAACGGTAATGTGAATTTTGCTGCAAGTCAACCTTTGAATGAATTTAGCTTACTAAACACATACTTCAAAGAAGTTTTAGTATGTATTTTAGTAAATTTCAAACTTATAATTAAAATGTTATCATTTATATGTTCGCGATCAGTTTTTACTATAACGGATAACGCTGAACTCGCAAGCACCGCATCTCTCTTAATAACGTATGAGCGAAAGTGTTCAAGTTATCAGAGCACTGTCACAAGTGCATGTATTTATCAGTAGATGCGTGTACATATACAAACTATATATAAATCAACAGCATAGATTGCTTGTTGCAAGTTAAAGGGCCTCTCATGTGAAGTTTTGAAATTTTTTATCACAAATTATTAATATTTTTCTATCATTTGAGATTTGTTTCTTGTTTTAGGTTTTGTGACTGCAAGGACGTTTTCAGATTAAATTGGCAAAACTTGATTGCAGTTGAAATGCTTAGTAAAAGAGACATCTTTTTCTTCTGAGCGTTTTAACCAAGATCAGTTTTGCCGATTTTACTTTAACTTTATTCCAAGGTTTCCACACTTTCCTTTGCTTTCGATGGGCTACCGCAAAGCGGATGCTTGGTAAAGTTTTACTTAAATTGCAAACTTTTATAAAAGTTCTCAACGAAACTATTTTGCCGATGGTGGTAATAATGACGCCTAAGAAATACTAAAAGTTGATGTTTATCTCTATGGCTTGGAATAAAGTGATAACAACCGTCTCAGTAACCGTCTCAGTAACCGTTGGTCAAAGACTGTTCGACTTAATGATGCAAAGTTCAAGTTATCTAAAGCAATTAATCATTGCGTGGGAACAGACCAAACAAATCCGTTCGAGTTAACCATATGTTCGAGCTATCCGTGAATGAGTTATCCGTGTTTGACTGTATTTTATAATCTCAGTTGTTGTTGTCTGGTTGTCCAGTTATATCGATAAGTTTTACGAACGAAAAATTCGCTTCGCATTTGACTTGAACTTGGAACCTTCAGGCCTGCAGACAGGCGAGCTAACTCTGTACACTACGCTGTCCTTGTCATACTATGGTTTACTAGTGCGTATATTTATGCAGTTTGGTTGTTATGTTAGTTGTTAATTTAATGGTTATGATCTGCTTATGGTTATGATTCTTACTTCTTCTTTTAATGACTTTATTAATCTTAGAATCCATGGCTAATGAATTAAAATTATATATATATGTACATGTAGTCATATACTTACATACATATAACAAATAAAATTTTATAGTAAATATTATATTAAAAGATGAAATGCATAATAAATTTTCACCGTCACTTACTTTTCACTAATTTTCGTTTCACGTAATATCAAGCAATTTATGAAACGCTAAGAATGCTGAGCTGAGGGAGCGACAGCGAGCATGATATCTCGTTCAGGCGTTGTGGGAGGGATTTCAGCAAATAGCGTATCGGCATATTCGGGATTCCAAAGCATTCAGCATACCGACCGCCAGATTTAAATTTCGATAGACATTTTAATTGATGTCATATTGCAGAAAAACTTAACGAGGGGATGAATAAAAATCGTGCTCCCATTGTAAGGTTAAAAAACTGTAAAACAGGGAGGCCGTAAGAGGGGTGCACTGTAATTAGTTTTCTTGACCCATACAAGGAATATAATGTAATAATAATGTAGCCTATTGTGATTGCTTTTTAGTTTTTCTTACTGACACAGTTTTCCTCAACCTAATTCCAGTGATTGTCATAAAGTTCTTGAAAACTAAGAACTGTTCAGCCCTGCTAATATTTATTAAGCCTTATGCCTTCTATGAGCCATTTCCAAGAATTTCCAAGCCATTCACATGTGACGGTTTCAGCTAGGATAACACTGACTCTATGTTATGACCTTTACCCACCCTTCCACCACTTTATGTCATAAAGTGATCTATGAGTAGGGCAAAGGTCTTTTTCAACATTTTCCAATACTTTAGCAGTTTGACCGCAAGGATATCTCCTGTGGCACATTGTAATTAACGCGTGTGGTTTTTCGTGAACTGACAGGCTTTGCTAGTGCCCTGTCATTTGGAGATGAGTTACTCCAGCGTAACCAGCGATTAATGTTGCTTATCGCTTTTTCGATTTAGTTCCCAGTTTTTTTGCCTGCCCTCATTTTGGGTACTCTCACAGTGGAGATAAGATAGGAGACTACCCATTTTAATACAGAAGATTCATTCCTTTAGAATATATTGCTAGTTCCGCTTTCATCATTGCAGGTAAAGCTTCACCTTATCTGTTTGCAGCTGTATGTTAAATGTGAGAAACTGGCAGTTTCACTAATAGGAAGTCAAGCCTAGTCTACTGCCTGTATACTAGTATACACTAGTCAATTTGTTAACATCTAAATAGTGTGAAGGTGAGACGGCAACAGAGTTTACCCATTTGCAATTGTACTTCAATCTAGCAAAAGTCGACCAAATTATCGCCTTTAGGCCAGATATGGCTAGCCAGTACAGGTCGTCGTCAACTTACGACCACGTTTGGTTCCGGCCGGTCGTAAACCGAATCGGCCATAAGTCGATTCTGTATATATATTCTGTCGATTATGATCTAACTTAAATGAATTTAGCTCACAAAACGCAAAAAAAAGTTTTAGTAGGCTATGTATTTTAGTAAACTTCAAATTTTAAATAAGATTTTATCATTTATCTGTTTGCGAATTTGTTTTTACCATAACGGAAAACGCTGAACTCGCCATGGCGAGCAACATATATCTCTTAATAGCATATATAATCGGTACACAAATCGCCAAATTTTGATTTCGAAAGCATTATTGTTGAAAAAATTCGCCATAACGGAAAAGCTTAACAAAAATAATGAAGAACAGCTTACGCTACGCCTCGCACTGAACTGCCTGACCTTTCCACGGACACGGTCGCAAAGTCAGATGGATGTATGTCGCATAGGTCGTAAGTCGACGACTATCTGTATTACAGTAGTCTATAATGGCAAATGGTTTTTTAACTGCATCTGGCTAAACTGGCTTGTCACAGTTTTTTCCAAACCGATTACTCTGAAAGCATGCGTTAAAATGATTAAAATCCTCCATTGGCCTGGCCCATGCGCCCATGACTTCTTCCATCAATTGCCACACTCTTAGTTTCCCATTTCTTAGTTGTATCATTAGCCGGTGCCAAGCGTGTGAGCAGCACCTATTCGTGTGAGCAGCTCTTTTAGAAGAAACTCTGTAAGAGTAATCTGTAATCTCAGCTCACAGATGATCACCTAAAAGACATTCTGTTGTTGAACACATCCTCAGTGTATATTTTTTCCATCTCGGAGAAGCATGTTTCCAAATGATTGCAACATATATTTTAATAAATTTATCTTTTTTTGAGCCCTTGTTTTCTCTGGCCTAAAACACCTTCTTGATTCTTGAAATTGCCCGGTAGACCAAAATGAACTTACACAAAATTGTAACTGATTTCATCAGAAAGTTTTGGTATTCTATTATTTTCCATTTGTTTACGTTTGAGGTAACTTGGCTGCCAGGATGTTTTAAAGGTTGACTTGCAACAAAATTCATATTATAGTTATTTGGTATCAAAAGGTGCACCATGTCTTACTCTGCTGTGTTGTAGGTACAAAATATGTGGAAATGCGATTACAAGCTCTTGAAAGCTCAATAACAAACAGTCGAAACGAAACGGCCGTATAGGTGGTTAAAAATTAAACTGATTTTTAGGCTAGGTTTTGAGATATCAGTGCTCCAAGTTCCCGCATTACAATGATAATAAAATAGACACGTAAGGACAAAAAACATGGTTTTATAGAATGCGTGAAATATATTTACAAAAATATTTCGACGAATGAGGTTGCATGGAAGTGTAAACAGAAGCACATGGTGTTCAACTACATCACATTTGAGCCATTTTGAGAGGGATTTCGACCTATGGCGTTTTCGTGATGGCTGCGATTAACTGTTCGTCTTTGAGCTTTTAAGAGTTTGTAATCACATTTCCACATATTTTGCATCTACAACACAGGAGAGTAAGACATGCTGAATCTTTTCATATCAAATAACTGGAATGTGAATTTTGTTGCAAGTCAACCTTTAGGATTCAAATAGGCAGCACTCTATAGCGGTTAAAATTTCCAGATCAAGCAAAAATTGATTTGGGCGTTGATCTGAGAAAATAGCTCTAGACACCTGGTCTAAAGCAATTTTATCTTGAAAGTGTTTATAATTGCTTGTGCATAGGCTATAATAACCTTTCGTTTTTTTGTGACGTCATGTTATCGTTGTCTGCCATCTTTATAGACAATTTTATCGTTAGAAACACGAAGCTTTTGCAATGATAATTTGAAAACAATGTTTTTGTTTGCAATTTTTTTTATTATAGCATCAAAACAACACTTAAAAGTACTAATAAATCAAAGAAAAATGATCGATTTCTACAAATATGGCGGCTTTTTCGTGAACGAGCGCATGTGCAAACAACTTGATGACATCAAAAAAAATGATGGATAATGACTAACGAAAAAAACTTGATCAGTTTGATGAAACATGTTTACAATTGATTGTGTCATATATTTTATTAAATGTATCTCTTCCTGGAAACCTTGTTTTTCTGGCCTAGTATGTCTTCTTGACTTTCCAAAATTGCCTAGTAATTTAAAACATTTTCCTATCTCTGGTTCAGAGCCAATTTCCTTGAAGCAATTTATAATCGCTCACCGCATTTATGCATAAGCAACAACAATAGTGACTGGCGAAAGAACATAGGCTATGGTCAACACATTTTTATCATGTGTTTCACTTATCCGAAGCTTTTAAGAACTTAGTTCAAAGGATCACATAGTCTTCATGAAAATGAATTCTACAAACTAGCCATGGATGCTTTGTTACTAACCTAGCTTTTAAGCAACGGGTTGTTAAGAGATTCAAGTATATCATGTGTTCCTGCTTATCCATATAATCAATATTATATCACTATTGCAATAGCTCAAAGGTTAAAAAATTGAATTTTAGTTTTGGTTTCACAAAACATACCTAAATATTATTAAAACATGTAAAATTCCCTAATTTTTAGCTTTGCTCTTACTTATTACTTTATATTAAAAATAAAATAATAATCTAATATGTATTTAAATATTATATAAAAACAATCTATTTTGTCAATTTTTCTCTTTAGACACTTATATGAATTATTGTAAAGGCAGCAGCATTCTAATTATCCATGAAGCAAAGACAGACCAGGGGAGGCATTTCTATAACTGACTTTAGTACAAAGCGAATGGTGGATAAATTATTACTCTATAAACTTTGTGATATGTTCGTCGCACCCTTTTTTAAACATTTTCCATTTGTCTGTACAGTAGAAAAGAGAGCATTCTCCAATCCAGGAAGTAAACATGTTTTCATGATGCAATTAATCTGCAGGTTAGAAATGGCAAAAATCTTCAAGTTAAGCGCGGTTATTTATTCACAAACTTTTGCTGGATGTTTTCGGTTTGTGAAAAATTGTAATGGCACTTGCGGTTGACGCGCAAAAAAGGCCGCGCAGGCTATTCCATTTTAAACATTTTCCACGCTTCAGCTGTTCTTTATTGGTTTGAACAGTTCTGAGTGAGCCGCTATCACCTCTGTAGCAGTATTCCTTATCTTTTTCAACAAATGGCCGGCTTTACTGTAATCCACAACATTCGAATGTCCATTAAAGCCCTTATCACACAGTAACTTAATGTGTGCACAACTCCACATCCGCTTTATCCACCCAATGGAAACAGCAAATGTGCTCTTTAAGCTGGCGGTCGTAAAGGATAATTGTGTATGAGGCGCTTCTCTCTTTTGTTACCTCTAATAACCATGGAAGTATGATGAAGGTTTATTCTGAATTATTCTATGGAATGTCAGTTCGTCATTGTTGTGTCTAGTATGAGTTGTTGATTAAATATGACTGATCATGGAAATGTAGATGTATGTAGGTTTGTTCGACTGTAAAACTGCAATGAAAAATGTGCATTTAAAATGTGGTAACACATATACATATAATAAAATCAGTACAGTCGTACCTCGACATATGAGCGCCCCAACGTATGAAAAAATCGAGATATGAGCAGAATTCTGAGCATACATACAATTCAATACTGTATTAACAATTCAGTACCTACAAGACCTATTTTATTACCTACAAGGCCTAGCTCATACATCAATTTACTCATGTCTCAAGCCAGTATTTCTTATATAAAATAACTACATACAAAATTAATACGTTACTATACTAGGAAAAAACATAAAGCAGGATATTACGAAAATTATGTTAGGATATTATGAAAACATTTCGACGAATGAGGTTGCATGAAATTGTAAACAGAATCCAGTGTTCGACTACGTCCAATTTGAGCCATTTTGGAAAGGGATTCCGACCTACGGCAGTTTCATGATGGCTGTGATTAACTGTTCGGTTTTGAGCTTTTAAGAGCTTGTAATCACATTCCCACATATTTTGAACCTACAACCCAGCAGAGTAAGACAGGTGAATCTTTTGATACGAAATACCTGTAATTTGAATTTTGTTGCAGATCAACATTTAACTGTTATAAGTCAGTGCCTATGCTAACAAAGTTTCAAATAAGTATTTAGTTGTTAAAATCTGCAATAAAATGTGACATCACTAGGTACACTACTGTAAGCTTTTACCTTTGAGACAGGCGTAGTGGCTAACTTGACAGACTTGACAGCAACGTGTTTGGTACAGTAAACCTTTGTGATGGTAACAGAAACTTTGAATTTAATTGAAATGAGTTTAACTTACTAAACACACACTTAAAGCTAAATTTTAATCTTTTACTAAAATCACTTTACTTTTGCCATCCCAATTTTTTATTATCTGTTTCCGGTGTTTGGCCTTTTGCCTTTTCGTTCACTAGAACTTTTAGCCTGCCTTTCAAAAACTTTTTTCAAGCTGATTTGAGGAGAAAGATCAAGCGATGCTGTTCTCGAAAGCAGCCTCTAGTATACTTGGCCATATAGGGACCATCGACAAGCGGCTTCGTGTCTCGAAGATTACTAGTACAACATCTGAAGGGATATGATTTCTCGAAATTTTGCTCATATTTCGACATCCTCATATGTTGGGGCACTCACGTGTCGAGGTATGACAGTATGACAATTAACAAAAGGTATTTATACATAAAATAGACAAAATTGATACGTCTAGTTATCAGTCAAAATCATAAGGACAAGTAAAAGTGTAGATATAGTTTTCACTGATAGCGTAATATTTCCTATAATTTTTTACGTCCGAAGCTAAGAGCATTAGAAAAATAGAAATGATTGGAATCGCACTCAGATATTCAGATTCCCACGCAAGTGTTCTACCATCTGTGTAACTGGATCATCTTCCACTTCTAGGACTGCTTGTACACATAATTATTACACATGACTTGAGGTCTCATAATAGACTTGAGGTCTCATACTAGACTTGAGGTCTCATAATAGACTCGAGGTCTCATACTAAGCTTGAGGTCTCATAATAGACTTGAGGTCTCATACTAGACTTGAGGTCTCATACTAGACTTGAGGTCTCATAGTAGGCTTGAGGTCTCATAATAGACTCGAGGTCTCATACTAGACTTGAGGTATTATACTAGATTTGAGGTCTCATAATAGACTTGAGGTATTATAATAAATTTGAGGTTTCATAATAGACTTGAAGTCTCATAATAGACTTGAGGTCTCATAATAGACTTGATGTCTCATAATAGACTTGAGGTCTCATAATAGACTTGAGGTCTCATAATAGACTTGAGGTCTCATAATAGACTTGAGGTCTCATAATAGACTTGAGGTCTCGCAATAGACTTGAGGTTTTATAATAGATTTGAGGTCTCATAATAGACTTGAGGTCTCATACTAGACTTGAGGTCTCATAATAGACTTGAGGTTTTATAATAGACTTGAGGTCTCATAATAGACTTGAGGTCTCATACTAGACTTGAGGTCTCATAATAGACTTGAGGTTTTATAATAGACTTGAGGTCTCATAATAGACTTGAAGTCTTATAATAGACTTGAGGTCTCATAATAGACTTGAGGTCTCATAATAGACTTGAAGTCTTATAATAGACTTGAGGTCTCATAATAGACTTGAGATCTTATAAATAACTTGAGGTCTTATAAGTAACTTGAGGTCTTATAATAGACTTGGGGGATCATTATAGATTTGAGATCCCACAATAAACTTGAGGTCTCATAAAAAAAACTTCAGTTATCTTAATTGACTTGAGGTATCCCAATTGACTTGAGGTCTTATAGTAGACTTGAGGTCTCATAATAGACTTGAGGTCTTATAGTAGACTTGAGGTCTCATAATAGACTTGAGGTATTATAGTAGACTTGAGGTCTCATGATAGACCTAAGATATTGTCTCGTTTATGCTCCTATTATATATTCAACTAACACATATATTGTTCTCTTCACATTTGTAATAACTGTCTAGTCTTAAATGAACTTTCTGTCATCAAATAATTTTCACTATTATCATCCAGGTAGAAAGATGGATCTGGCTGTAATCCGTGAGGAGCTCTCTAAATACATCCCTTCTTGGCTCGTGCCTACCTGGCCTCCTTCTGGCAGACAACTGGTGGCTGGTGGTGTTACTCTTGCTGCTGCGACAGCGCTTTACCTCAAGGTTTACTTGGATTGGCTCATAGACGATGTCCTATTGGTAAGACAAGTATTGCATCATCAAAGTTACAGGAAGTTGTTATGGTCAAGTCTTTACTCAACGTAATGGCTTTGGCTATATTTTATAACATAATCTTGACGCCTTAGAACATTCCCTGCTTATGTTTGGGTTTCTATATCTACCATATCTATTTAATAATATATTATATATATATATATATCTATCTAATAATATATATCTTTCATTAATAAAAAGGCAAAGTTGTGGTCTTAAATCATAGTTAAAATAAAGATGCAAAAATAACCACTAAACGCACTTCATTACAAATTGTTTCGTGTGGTATGTACAAAAAGGTTGTTAACATTGAGTTCATTGCCACAATCGTCAGGCGCAATAATAGCTCCTCCACATATATAATTATAAAAAATAATTAAATTTATTTATCGGCAATAATTTCATTTCAAATAAAAATGTTATTCAAATATACCATACAACAATAATAAAATAAAAATTGTAGCAGTTAGTCACTAAAATCAAGTAAAAGGTTTGACATGTGTAAAATACCTTTCTCTGACAATGGATATTGGGTTGAAGATTGTTAAAACTGCTTGCAATTATATTTTCAAAATAATTGTTTACATTCAATAGAACTTTTAAAGCCTCTCAAGCTTCCTGTTTCCGCTTCTCAAAGCCATTCTAGTTGTGATTAAGCAAAAACCTTAATTCTCAGATCTAATAACAATACATACATGTAGATACCTCTTTATTGATAAATGTTTTATCAACATATTCTTTTATGTACTAGAAATTCCACTGTCATACAGCCCACGACCAAAGTGATATTGGAAAAAAGAAAGGGTACTGATGGTTGAGAAGTGCAATATTAGCAGTCAAATAGGATAACTTCATTGATAGCTGTAATGTGCTGGGTGTGGGTGTTATTATATACAACAAATAGCAATAATGAAAGGAAAAGATTATATGTTTATATCTCTTCTCCTGCAAAAAAAAGAAATGCAATATTGGCCAATATTAGAAGTAAATGCACTGATATTATTAGAATAACCAATATTATTTATATAGTAATAATAAAAAACCAATGCACAATTTTGTTTACATTTCAAAACGGCATAGCTAACAATATCACGAAGTTGCGATATTTATATAGATTTTTAAAAAATCTGTACTACGTCGTCATTGTCTTGTAGTCATCCAAACTTATAATTAATTATTGCAATAATCTCATTAGAACCATTAGAAAAAATATCATCGTCATGCCTTTACTTACACTGCGTTAGATTTTTAGAAAGTCTGTACTACGTAGTCATTGTTCTGTAGTCATCCAAACTTATAATTAATTATTGTAATAATCTCATAAGAAACGTTAAAAATATCATCGTCATTTGCTTTACTTAGGGGAGACTGGGGTAGGTTGAGCCAGAGGATAGGTTGAGCCATAGCGCTTTTTTTGAAAACCATTACACATTAAAAGTTGTGTTCTTTTCCAGAAGGTCAACGCTCAATGTCAGCCATTTCAAAACCATTGGCAATTGCATCAGATGCATGGTAAATGAAATATTTCTAAAATAGTGGAAAACACCCTAAAAAGTAATTCTCGTCTACCATAATCAACCGGATGTATTTTCTTCCCATTTTTGTTTACAATCTTCTCATTAACATATATTTAGAAGCGGCATGTTTATGTTAATTTCTTCTTAAATTACCATCAACTTCCAAGAATATTTATTTATTTTAGCATTTGAATTCAATACGAGCATAAGGGGCAGGTTGAGCCAATTGGTTTGGGGGCAGGTTGAGCCAGGCTCAACCTGCCCCCAATCCAATTGGGAGATACATAATCTAGATGAAGTGGGCATTACAACTGTCCAGGTGCTTGCCGAAGTGATTAGCTCTAAGGGTAAAAAACAGGTTGGAGACGTTGCATCCCATGAGCTTACTTACTACTTTGTGCTGAGCAATAAGTGCAGGTGGAAATTACATACCACCTTTCTTCATATTTCCGAGTGTTTTCACGAGAAAGGTTTTCGTGAATGGCACTCCGCCAGGTGCAAAACGAGTAGCTTTTACGTCAGGCTACATCACATCAGAGATATTTGTAGCTGATTACATGCCATTTTTCATCAAACACTCTCATTGTTCACCAGATAAGCCAGCTCTGCTGATTTTGGATAACCATAATTCCCATGTATCATTAGAAGTAGTTGAGCTATGCAAGCGACCACATACCTCACACACACTTCAGCCTCTTAATCGAGCAATCTTTGGTCCTCTGAAATCCTATTGCAATAAGGCTTGTTACAACTTTATGTGCTCTAATCCTGCTAGACCTGTATCAATCTATGACATAGGTCGATTGGCCGTTACTGCATTCAACTTATGTATGACTCCAGCGAATATTTTATCAGGGTTTTCATGCACAGGCATCTTTTCTTAAAATACTCAAATATTTGGTGATCACGAGTTCATGGCAGCCAACGTGACAGACCGACCAATTCCAAACTCTGTTATTGATGAAGAATATATACAGCCTGCAACTCTTGCTACTGTAAATGATGAAGAACGTTCTGCAACCTCTGGTACTGTTGCTAATAATGATATGCTACAAACTACTTCCGCTCAAGAGTACACTCCTATTCAGGCTACAGCTTTTAAGAGAAAAGTATATACCCCAACAAATTATGCCTCTGCCTACAGCAGGACTCGGAAATCGATCTAGATGTAAAAGAAAAAAAGACAAGGTCTGCAATACTGACTGACACTCCAGAAAAAAATCAGACTAGAAGAGGGGTTCAGATAAACAGAAAATTAGGAAAAGACAAAATTCTATCGAAGGCGAGATCACAGAACAAAGGCATGAATCCACATCAGAAGAACTAGCAAAAAAGATGTTAGATACAGACAGTGACAGCATGGATGATGAGCTAGTTCATGATATAGCTACTCAACTGACAAAGGAAACACTAACTATAAACAGTCATGTACTAGTGAAATATGCCACCCGGAGAAAAACTCAAACCTACTATGTCGAGCTATTATCGGTGAAGAAAACAACCTGTACAAAATAAACTTTATGCGTGAAGCTAGTGGTAGTGCGGCCTTTTTTATCTACCCTGAGAAACAGGACATGGATGAGAACGTTTGAATAGAGAATATTGTTATGGACTTGGGTAATCCTATTAGAGTTGGTAGAACCAATCGACTAGTGAGCAAGGTTGTTTTCAGTAGATATTAGTGGCATCAATGTTCAATAAATGACTGATTGCAAAGTTCCGAACAAACATTTGTTAAGTGATTTTAGTCTAGTTCTAACACAAATTATATTTTAATCATGTAACAATAGTTTTTTATCAATATTTTAAAAATATTTACCAAGATAATATGTTAGTAGTAAGCAACTTTGTTGTATTGACAGCATAAGGTTTTTCTCCAGGATCATTTAAAGTTTGCAGCTGTTTGGTTACATTTATGCGAGTAGCTCAACCTACCCCATAACAAATTATTGAATGGCTCTACCTGCCCCAAGTGTGGGGCAGGTAGAGCCAGGGGAAGACCTTTACTATAATCATTGTAACAACCAAAAGCATTATTTTACAGGTTTTTTCTTCGACGCACTGCTGCTAAACATTGTGGGGTACATTAATCTCAAATTTTTGTGAGAATAGTTTCAATAGTTTAAAAATTAACTTAAAAAATAGAAAATGTGGCTCAACCTCCCCCACCTTCCCCTATACTGCGTTGGACATCAGTTAGAATGGGAAATTATTCAAATGTGTCGGCAAATGAAAATGAAAAAATTGAAGTCGGCAAAAATGGAACGATTTCTGTACTCCTATGTTAATTGCCAAAACCTTCGGCAGTTCGACAATGCTATAGACTGGTGAAAGTGCACGTTATTTTTTTGTGAACTGCGCAAGACTTCATCGTTCTATTATCTGTCCCTCGGCGTTTCAATTTTCGGTCTTAACTTTTATTAAACCACGCTTTTCAAATGTTTTGTGGCGATTTTCGTTGAAATTAATCTGTCTATTTGTGTATAATCCGATCAGATGGGTAAGTTTTAAGATATTATCGAAGGTTTACAAAGACTTGGTAACATATTTAAATAGGTTTAAATGTGTTTTGTAACGTTATTATACTTTAACGACTTTACATAACGATGCTTAAATTTGTTGATGAAATTTCTTGACGAGGGTTCGTCTCATTGTTGATGAATAATTTTCGTAAGTTGTGTGCACATGCATTTATCATAAAAACCCCCCCCCCCCCCACTTCGCTCCGCTCGTTTGGTCGTGGGATAGTTAAATTAATTTTATGTAAAATTCAAGTTTTATTTTATGCATTTTCAATGTTTTTTGTAGTTGAGCTGCGGTATTTATATGGAAATTATCATAAGTTTTCAAGCTTTAGAACCAATTAAACTGTTTAGCATGTATTCTTATTCAAATATTTGCTTCTACATACCATGGTTTTAACTTATGATTAATATCTCAAAATGGATTGATGTCATACGTAGTCTGTGTAGTGTCTGTGCATCAAGAAAAGACAAACTTTTCTGGACATAACATTTAGGTAATTCTCTGTTAATTGTAGGCCTCCCGAATATACTCGTTCAACAAGCATGTTGGTGGCCTTGATAATCTTTATGATCCGGCCAATCAGCTCGAGAAACAAGCAATTCAGATTCCAGACAAGACTTTTCTTCTGTTTGAGGACCGGAGTGAGTTGGGAGGGGGCGGTGTTTACATGTCTCTTTAGGTTTTGGTATCTCATTCTAAGTTTGGTTTTTGATCTGAAGTTAAAACAGTGCGATTGTGCTATTCTAATTATGGCCTGCAGGACTTAAGTCTCCCATAATCTACCAACAGGCTAACTAGGGACTATAACTAGATTGAAACCGTTTGATTTGAAAAACAGTAAAAATGTGGGTAGGGTACCCTTTTCCAATGTTATTGGAAACTAGTTGAAATTAGTCTAAATTCATGCTGAGCATTAACCTAAGTTCTTTAATGGGCCTAGGGCCTTTAATTCTCAAATCACGTAATCCCTGTTGTAACCTTGACCGAAGAAAGTACAGAATATGAAATTTAGACCTTGTTGTCTGCTCTATTTTTTACAGAGTACACGTTTGCGGAAACAAATTCCCGAGCCAATCAGGTTGCTAACGCCATTCAGAAGTTAGAGATTACAAGAGAGCAAAAAGTGGCAGTTTTGATGAGAAACTGTCCTGAGCTTCTGTTCCTTGCCCATGGTTAGTTGACACTTTTGGACAGGTGCTTGACAAGTGTCATAGAGGTATTAGAGCCTGTACAAATGTACTCGCTTGATGGTCGTTAACTATACGAACCTTTTATAAGTATGCTTCTTTTCATTACTCTGGGATGGTTGACACCAGCAGCAGGTGTCTAAATCAGTAGCAGGTTGCAAGGTACTTCTGTGGCATTTTGAAGTTGGAAAAACTTTGCGAGTGTTCTTTTTTAGTGGCGTAGGTGTTTTTGAAGTTCTTGCATTGTACTTGTTTGGGTGGCTTGTATGTTTTGGTGCTTTTGCATGTGGTCTCACTTGGTGGTGTTGAAGCATTAAAACCTGTAACACAAATGCAGGATTTACTGCTTCTGGTCTTGGTGCGAAAATTTCTCCTTTTCGTTTCTCAATTACGGTAGGCATCTTATTATTTGCATTTACTGTTAATAATATCTTTTCTAGTTATCCCTTACTTTTCACGGGACTTTCCCACATGAAAAGTGGTTAAAATATGAGTAAAACCCTGCGAAATTGACACTGTCTTTTTAAAGAATATATATGACCCAAAATTGCCACCAGAACACCTGAACTCCTTTCTAAACATATTGTATGCATTTCCTATATAATCATTAAGTAAATTAATAAAGTTATTGAAGTTATTTTGATTGACTTTCTGTTTTATTTCAACATTAGTTCCAATATTTTAAGCCCAAGAAATAAGTAATGTGTTTGTAAATGTATTTTAATTTTGTAATGTTTTTTAATTAATTCAATTTTAATTTTTTAATTATTGGGGTTACTGTACCATAACTCTCATAGCTGTCAACCTGTACTGTTGTACTTGATTTCTCTTTTTACTTAATAATTGTCTTCCCTTGCAGGTTGTTTTAAGATGGTTATTCCAATCAGCTTCCTCAACACCAACCTCAGAACTAAGGCTCTTCTCCATTGTATCAGGGACGCCTCGACTATGAACCTTATTGTAGATAATGGTAAGTTCTCAGATGTTTCATAAATCCATTGTTGGCAATTATAGTTTAAGCATAACTGGCTAAAAATAACTACAGTAAAGGTACATATCATCACCTCATCTAGAATCAAATAATACTGATGAATACACTCTAGTTTGGTGTATTCAATTCACAGTTCAAATCAATAAATTCAATTCACAGTTCAAATTGATCTTTATTAAATTCTGAAGGTGATAACACCTAGCACTCAAATACATGCTGTAGGCCTGTATCATTATTTATTATTACCACAACGATAGCGATCTGGTTTTCCCGTTTTGAAGAATAGTTCGAAGTTGAATTGCTTAGCAAAGATATTTTCGATTGATTGCGCGTGATTGGCAACAAGGTTGTTTCATTGAAGACCAAATTTGATTGGTCTAGCTAATGCATAGGCTTTGTAATGAAAAGAAAAGTGAAACTCTGTTCATGAGCCGATACATCGGCTTACGGTAGCGGAAAAGTTAAGAAGTTTGGCTCCATAAATTGCGAGTGTCAATTGGAGAGAAATGTAATCAATTCCTTACTAAGACACCTAATTGTCTCATTTCCAACTATTTTATTTCTTTAACAGAGCCTGATCTACTGGAGGCAGTGAGTGAGATCTCAACAGAGTTGGCGGAAGCTGGAGTCAGAGTGTTTGTATATGGGGACCACGCAGAGCATGAGAACCTGAAAAAGACAATTGAAAGATGCGACACTCGTCAGTTTTTCTGTCCAGCCAGATTGGGTAAGAGTTGTATAACTCTATGATTAGGGAACTCTATTACTCTATATAACTCTAGAACTATATAGCTCTATTACTTCACCGGGTAACATTGTTAGGCTATATATTCCTCTGTGTGTTTTTACTTTACAGTTTTTGTGCAATACTATGTTATATTCTAAACACTAGATGCAAAAATCTGTATCACATGTAAAAATCAAATTCATATGCCCAACGACGGTCAAAATTTCTTTCACTTTAATCAGGTAACCCGCTGGTGGGTGTTTAACTCTTTCGCTACCGCGAAAGCCGATGTATCCGCTTTCGCGGTAATATAAGGACAGAACGTAAATTGATGAATTGGCTTATTAATAGGGTTTCACTTTTCTTTTCATAACGAAGCCTACCCATTAGCTAGACCAATCAAATTTAGTCTCCGATGAAGCAGCCTTGTGGCCAATCACGTGAAACTAATCGAAAATCTTTTTGCTTAGCCATTTTATTTCTGATCATTTTTCATAACGGTAAAACCAAATTGCTATCGACATCGCAATAATAAACTCACCTTGTTCTTTCATTGCAAAGAAAGCATCATAAATTTTGCGCCATTGGGATTCACTAAACAATTTTTTACTTATCTTGTAGATAATTTTGTTCTGAAAAATATGCATTTTACAGTAAAATGATATCTGCATTGATTCTCGAGATATTGCTTAAATGCTAAGCGGTATATCGATTTTTCGAAAATCCGTCTGAATTAATTCGGTCAGAAGTTAATGCGGTAGTGAAAGAGTTAAGAGGCTGGTTCTCAGAAACCAGCCTTCTGGTCCGTAAGAATGTTTTGATACCAAATACTTTTAGCAACTTAGAGAACGCATAGTACATATGTATGAGTGCGAAGGTGGGATTAAATTGGCAAAATATGAAATTATTAATTATAAAATTAGTTAAAATATTAATTATGAAAACGCAGTGTTTACACGTACTAACAGACAGACATCACCATGTGGAGTTTATAAATGGAGATTATAAATCAAGATGTTTTCTCTTACTTTACTATAGAGACAGGTGAACAGAAGCAAAGGCTCACCAATGCATAGGTTCAGCAGTAGAGTGAGTGATAGAGATACGTAGCATAACTTTCTCTAACTAAATGTAGTTCTCATATACTTAATGTGTAACATTAAATTTAAATTTGTATCAGCTTATTTCTTTTTCATCTAAAAATTTTAGTTTCGAGAGATTTTATATGTCATATAATAAAGATATATGGCCATATTGTTATTATATGACATACAAAATATAAGTATATTTTGTATGTCATAATATACAAATAAGATTAGAATATACTATTTATTATATACAATATGTATATTAAATAATGCAATATATAAAATAATATGTATATAAATAATATAAATATATTTATTATATATGTGTAGTAAATATTATAATAAATATGATATAGTATTATAAATATTATAATAAATATGCTCTAATTTTTATTATAATAAAAGCCCTATCCATCTGTTCGGAGCCACAGTTTGAGGCTTTCAAAAAAGATATCACCATGCAGGATTTGAACTACAGCTTGATAGCGCAGCGTAGTAACATTTACACTAGCCACATTAGAAATTACTGATTAATTGTACATACATACACACCTACCACTTGTACATAATCTCATGTACATAATAATACATACACACCTACCACTTGTACATAATCTAATGTACATAATAATACATACACACCTACCACTTGTACATAATCTAATGTACATAATAATACATACACACCTACCACTTGTACATAATCTCATTTACATAATAATACATACACACCTACCACTTGTACATAATCCCATGTACATAATAATACATACACACCTACCACTTGTACATAATCTCATGTACATAATAATACATACACACCTACCAATTGTACATAATCTAATGTACATAATAATACATACACACCTACAACTTGTACATAATCCCATGTACATAATAATACATACACACCTACCACTTGTACATAATCTCATTTACATAATAATACATACACACCTACCAATTGTACATAATCTAATGTACATAATAATACATACACACCTACCACTTGTACATAATCTCATGTACATAATAATACGTAGACACCTACCACTTGTACATAATCTCATTTACATAATAATACATACACACCTACCAATTGTACATAATCTAATGTACATAATAATACATACACACCTACCACTTGTACATAATCTCATGTACATAATAATACGTAGACACCTACCACTTGTACATAATCTCATGTACATAATCATACATACACACCTACCAATTGTACATAATCTAATGTACATAATAATACATACACACCTACAACTTGTACATAATCCCATGTACATAATAATACATACACACCTACCACTTGTACATAATCTCATTTACATAATAATACATACACACCTACCAATTGTACATAATCTAATGTACATAATAATACATACACACCTACCACTTGTACATAATCTCATGTACATAATAATACGTAGACACCTACCACTTGTACATAATCTCATGTACATAATAATACATACACACCTACCAATTGTACATAATCTAATGTACATAATAATACATACACACCTACAACTTGTACATAATCCCATGTACATAATAATACATACACACCTACCACTTGTACATAATCTCATTTACATAATAATACATACACACCTACCAATTGTACATAATCTAATGTACATAATAATACATACACACCTACCACTTGTACATAATCTCATGTACATAATAATACGTAGACACCTACCACTTGTACATAATCTCATTTACATAATAATACATACACACCTACCAATTGTACATAATCTAATGTACATAATAATACATACACACCTACCACTTGTACATAATCTCATGTACATAATAATACGTAGACACCTACCACTTGTACATAATCTCATGTACATAATCATACATACACACCTACCAATTGTACATAATCTAATGTACATAATAATACATACACACCTACAACTTGTACATAATCCCATGTACATAATAATACATACACACCTACCACTTGTACATAATCTCATTTACATAATAATACATACACACCTACCAATTGTACATAATCTAATGTACATAATAATACATACACACCTACCACTTGTACATAATCTCATGTACATAATAATACGTAGACACCTACCACTTGTACATAATCTCATTTACATAATAATACATACACACCTACCAATTGTACATAATCTCATGTACATAATAATACGTAGACACCTACCACTTGTACATAATCTCATGTACATAATAATACATACACACCTACCACTTGTACATAATCTCATGTACATAATAATACATACACACCTACCACTTGTACATAATCTCATGTACATAATAATACATACACACCTACCACTTGTACATAATCTCACACAGCACACTAGACTGCCAGGGTTTTGTGAGAAATTAGGTTTTAGGTACTTTAGGCTGTACTTTGATCATCATGGGTGCCAATAATGTGAGAGAATAAGTATGCACACAATAATTCTAAAACATGTAAGGGGAATAATTAGTGCAGGTGATAGTGAGTTGGATTAGGCCCATTGTTGCGCGTGTGAATCCTGTTTGATGCGATCTTTTCTCCCAATCATCCAAAGCAGCAGCGGTAAAGTAGAAAAGATGTTGCATGGTGCAGGATTCGAACTTGCAATACTAATCTTTTAACTCTTTCACTACTCCGCTAAATTCGCTATTCTGACCAAATTAAATCAAATAGATTTTCGAAAAACCGATATACCGTTAAATTTAAGCAGTATCTCGATAGTCAATGCAGATATTGTTTTGCTGTAAAATGCATCTTATTCAAAAAAATTCTCTACAAGATAAGTATAAAATTGTTTAGTGAATCCCACGTTCGCAAAAATTTTGACGCTCTCTTTGCATTGAAGGAACGCGGTGAATTTCTTATTGCCATGACGATAGCAATCTGGTTTTCCCGTTTTGACAAATAATTAAAAATAGAATTGCTTAGCAAAAAGATTTTTGATTGGCTGCACGTGATTGTCAACAAGGTCGTTTTGTTGCAGACAAACTGTGTAGGCTTTGTAATGAAAAGAAAAGTGAAACCCCATTGATTGGGTTTCACGCTTATGGTCTGTACTTCTATTACCGCGAAAGCTGATACATCTGCTTACGGTTGTGAAAGAGTTAAACCAGCGGTGTAACAACTGCACCAATCGACCATCTATTGGGATTGCAGATTAATTGTATGTATAGCTATTATACTTGATGATCTGGCTGCCAGAGCGCTATGACTTATAGCTACAATAACACAAACATTGATCTTTCAGAGCTGACCTCGAAAGATGTTGCATTCTACATTTTCACCTCCGGAACCACTGGATTACCAAAAGCTGCCAAGTGAGTCTGATATCAGTTGCTATTGAATTTTTTGTATGTTGTTTATGGTTTGACTCACCTCTATGTTTACTATTTTATGTTTACAGGATCTCATACTACAAGCTAGTTAGAGGCTCAGGTTTTTTCCATGTGTTTGGAGTGAAATCATCTGATGTTGTGTACTCTCCTCTTCCCCTCTACCATTCTGCTGCCATGATTATATTTCATTCATCTGCCTTGCTGACTGGTGAGGCTTTGTTTCTTTAAGCTGCTTGCAATTTTGAAAAAGCTTTTTTCAGGTATAATCCATGGTAAATATCTCATCTTGTGGCGTGGAAATATGTGTTATGGCAATTTTTATTATTTAATTCTATATTGTTTCTTTTTCTGATGCATTACTGCTTGTTGGCGCTCTTAACATTTTTTTCAGATTCATTTTATTTTATGTCAATCAGAAATATTTATTTTGTAAAAACATAGATTAATTGGTCCTATTCTTTTTAACAAAAAAAGCATTTTTCAAAAAATACAATTCGTTAAACAGAATAAAAAGGACCCTAAATATCTCAACTACCCCATAATGCATTGTTGTCTTTTGTTAAATTACCCATTTCTTTCTGATTTTGCTCAATGCCTTTTACATTTGCGCTTATTGCTCTTTCAGATTTTTATGCGTATTCTAGTGTGGCACTCATGAGAAAATATCAAAAAATAATTATATTTGTAGAATTCGTGACATTCATTTAGTCCTACCCATAAACTTGGGGTTGCTCTTACATGCCACTTTCGGCAATACGCGATCGCCACAGTAATTACTCAGTAATTGTGTAAACACATAAAATAAAAATGGCTTTAAACATCTTAAATAACCCATATGAGAATATGTTTGCTGTTAATTGTGTCGCTATATGGTTGAAGTCGTTTTGGAAATCACATTTACTTAAGTACATCTTTGTCAAATGGTCGATTTCTTTTCGGCTTGCACGGCTTCTCGTTTAGGATTTGACAGGCGAAATGTATTGTTGTAATATGACAGGATTTGGCTTGCTTGATGAGTATGTTTTATTGGTTTCTGCTGTCCCGTCTGATAGTTTTTTTTAACAGGATGCACATTCAGCTTTGCTAGAAAGTTCTCAGTAAGGCATTTTTGGGAGGATTGTGACAAACACGGAGCAACAGTCATTCAGTACATAGGTGAGTGGCTTGTTACTCATATCCATATCATTTCAACTTTTAAATCCTAATTCGATTTGAATCAAAATAAAATTGATTTGAATTATTCATCTGATGACTTGTTTATTTATAGATTTACTTGTCAATAGTTTTTTGTTTGTTTGTTTTATTCTACAATAAATCATAATACAACAAAAAAGAAAAAAAAAGCAATGTGCAATGAGGAGCCATATGCGCAGTAGCATAGCTATTCGAGGGGCAGAGCCCAAGTTATCAGACGAGTTTGTTAATAAAGAAAAAACATGGATTGTTTAGCAAAAGAAATCAGAACAAATCTATTCCAGAGGCTCCAGCAAGTACTGCTTCAAAGCAGCCCTAAAACCATCATGGCTATCAATTTTCCTTAACCAAATTGGCAAGGAATTCCATGTTGATGACACGATAGGCAACTCGTTTATGGCTACCAGTAGAGGAGTAGGGTGGAAGAGGTAATGAAAATAAGGAATGACGAGTGTTGTAATGTGTTGACAAGTTAGTTTGAGATTCAAATTGTGAAAAGGCTAAAAGACCTATTCTTAGTTGGTAAAGAAGTTGAGAAGTCAATGAAAATACCTGAAACAGATAGACTATTGTTTAAAGCTTCAAGTGTATTGTTAGTTAATTCTATCAATGCTTCACGAGTTCCTTTCCCTTTTTGAAATCCAAATTGAGTTTCTGCAATCATGCTTTTGTTCCCGAATTGGTATCTGCTCGTTATTTTTTACAACTAGTCACTTGTAAGATATGAAATCTGATTATGCTACAACATACCTCGAATATCAAGCATTGCTAATGTTTTATGGGTAAAAAATAAGCGTAAGGTAGGAAATTCTTATTACACTGAATTTGAACTCCTTTTACAAAATGTAAAAATTCTTTAAATGTTGACTTGCAACAAATTTCACATTACAGTTATTTGGTATCAAAATATTCACCATGTCTTACTCTGTTGTGTTGTAAGTGCCAAATATGTGGAAATGTGATTACAAGCTCTTAAAAGCTCAAAACGAACAGAAAATCGTAGCCACACGAGACCGCCGTAGTTTGGATTCCCTTTCCAAAACGGCTCAAATGGGATGTAGCTGTGAGAGAGGGTTTCTGTTTACACTTTTTTGCAACCTCATTCGTCGAAATATTTTCACAAATATACTTCACGCATTCAATAAAACTATGTCTATTGTTCTTATGCATCTGTTTTATCGTCATTGTAAATGCTTTTTACAAAATGTAAAAATTCTTTTGATAAATTTATGACAATAGTGCAGTGGAATCTTTTGAACTGTTGGGCAGTTGTAAGTGGAGTGTCCCTCAATATCTTTATTCCTATTCTCATTTTCTTCTAATAAGTTAGCATCAGGACCTCAACATGTATCATTCAAACCTAAAGGCCATCCTGTGTGTTATACCTGTAAGGTCACGTTGATCAAAACTGCACATATCTAGTCTGCTGCGGAGCCCATGCTAAAACCTACTTTCAACTAGATTTAACTACATACTACGTTAAAAGTTCAACTACCTGGAACTTCTATGATTTACTATCTGCAGATTCTTGCTTTTAGGGGAAACCTGCAGATATCTACTGACCAGACCTCCATCTCCATCTGATAAGAAACACAAAGTCAGAAAGGCTATCGGTGAGTTGAAGTCATCACGTGATGTAGTTTTACGGTGTCGATGATTGTATATAAAGAAAGCTCTTTAAATTTGTTTTTCCATGTGCCAGACTGAAACAACAACTGGAATATTGCAGGAAATGGCCTTCGAAGAGACATTTGGAATGAGTTCAAAACGAGATATAACATACGAAGCATATGCGAATTTTATGCTGCAACTGAAGGAAATGTTTTCTTTGGAAACTTAAGAGACAAGTTTGGTTCATGTGGAAGAAAGAGTCCTCTTTCGGTATGAAAGTTGAATATAACATGTCAATAACATCATGGTTAGGTAGATCATTTATATGATTTAATAGCCTCGTATGATTCTTTGACGGTATAAATTTCTGACAGTGTGTTGACAATGTGACCTCAATAAACATTAATTTCAATAATAATAATAATAGCGATCAGTAACCGTGCCATGGACCGAGATTTCTTCTATTGTCAATCAGATAGCCATTAAGTGGGTGTTTAATAGGCAGGTCCTCAGGAACCAGATAGATTTAGAAACCTGGCAGAAGGCATAGAGTATATGCCTTCTGGGGGTTTGGATGAAATTGGGCAAAAAAGTAGATAAGGCATAGTCGCTGTGCAGACTAACAGACAAACACAATGACAGAGTAGGGTTTATGAATATAGATAATCCTTCGTTTTTTCATGATGTTATTCTATCTTTGTCGGCCATCTTTATAGACAACTTTTATCGTTAAAAATATGAGGCTTCTGCATTGAATTTTTGAAAACGGTGCTTTTGTTTGCAATTTTTCATTATAGTATCAAAACAACAGCAAAAAATACTATTAAATAAGAGAATGGCGATCGTTTTCTACAAATATGGTGGCTTTTTCGTGAACGAGCGCATGTGTAAACGGCTTGATGATGTCAAAAAAAGTGATAGATAGTAAAAGAGGTTTTTGCTGCAAAAAAAACATTTGACTCTGCGCAGTCAAGCTGTACTTTTTACACTGTCCAGATGAAAAGTATTTTTTATTCGGATACAAGTACTTTTTATTCGGATAAAAGTACTTTTTATTCGGATAAAAGTACTTTTACTTGAATTTATGATTTTTACTCTTTTATTCTAGTTGTCTTTAAACGAATAAACAAAGTGTTACAACAATTCAGGGCAAAAAATCAGAAATTTTCTCAAGTTCTTTGCCATTTTTTGGTCAAAATGGCATTGTTACCACTAGCCTAATAAAAATTTGAAAAAAATTTCAATTCCTAAATTTGAAATTGTTAGATATTTTGTTAAGCTAAAAACATGAATGTATATAAAGTATGAATATAGAAAAATGTAAAAATTATGATTACTGCAAAAACGTTTCACTCTGCGTTGTCCGGGTAAAAAACAAGACTTGAATTTCCAATTTTTACTCTTTTATAAATTTTACAACTTGACTGCAAACTTTACAGAAATTTAGGGTATAAAATCAGAAATTTTTCAAGTGTCTTTTTTACTATTTTTTAGTCACAATATAGCATTATTGCTACTTTCTTGATAAAAAATTCAAAAATGTTTTTAAATTCTTAAACCCAAGGCGTATAGATATTTTGTTAAGCTAAAAACATGCTACGAATACAAATAGTTCTAACAGAAAAATTCAATAAAAGTTCTTCGACTTCATCAATGTCATCTGTACATTGTGAAGCAGTCATTACATGATGGGTAGATATAGTCGCATAGATAGTTTATACGTTGTAAAATTCTCTGGCAGAGTGAGTTCAGCAAGATATATCAATAAAACATTTAATGTTTGGAAGCCTCAATATTAACAAATGTTGATAGGCCAATTTTAATAATCATTAAATGGTACCTCCCATAATATTACAGATAACGAATAAATACTTTTGTTGTTTGGATCTTGCTTTGCTGGGCATAAAATTGTCCTGACTTAGGGTGTATATGCTTTATATCTATTTGTTTATAGAAAATGTTGAAAGATCTATGGCAGCTTTGCGCAAGGGCAACTACTGAAGGTCAACTCTTGCAGTTAGTGTTCTGATTAGTGTTTGTTGTTTCAAATTATTTGTTCTGCTTTTAGCTATGCCTTTACAAGCCCTTGTGTGTAGTTTTAGAATTTGCATATCCTGTTGATGCTTGATGGACTTCACTTGTCTCTCATCCATTTAGGATTCTCACAGTTTTCTGCGCAAACTTTATGAAATTCTCAGGCTATTGTTAACCATATTTTGTTTCATCGATAAAAAAGATTTTCAATCGAAGGCAAATATTTTTTAGTCATTTAGACCAGTGATTTTCCACCTTCTTTAAGCCGTGCCATATTTTTTACATTTATAAAATCGTCGGGCGCAATACCAAAGCACTTGACATAGATATAGTGAGTACCATACCACTCTAATGTAGTAATACATCTAGTTTTTAAGTGTATTTATACACTCAGTTAGTGGAAAACCTGCTCTGATGAACACAACATGGATATCTGTGTAGGAATGGTAAAAAGACATGAAGCTTTTGGTCACTTTCCATAAATAATGGTCACAATCTGAAAAGAAATTGCTTTCTATTTGGCTTGAACCCATAATATTCAGCTTGTCAGACTGATGCTCTAACTGGCCTTACAAATCAGCCAACTTGTAAGAACCAAGTGTAAAGTGTAAATGTTTATAGATTCTTAAAAGCTCTTCACCATTTTCTAAAGCCTCAGAATAATTGTGAAGATCCGAGAAAACATTGTGCTGTGTAGGCTTTGAACCCGAAACTTGTCTGACTGATGCTCTAACCAACTGCGTTAATCAGTTCACTTTTTGAGTTGAAGAATAATTGTGTAAATACGTATTCTCTCTGCTTTATGATCCTAAAAAGCGAACAGAAGGACAGCCAATAGTAATAATAATAATAATAATAGGACTGAATAATAATAGTAGCAATAATGAATACTAATAATATGAAGAAAGTTAAAAAACGAAGCCTTTCAATGATAATTTTTTCCATATACCTGACAATATCTGACAGCACGCTAGTGTGCCACAGCAACCTGGTTGAAAATCACTAACAGGTGTTGTAGAAGCGTTTCAAACAGTTGTCAATGTGCTTGCTTAGTACTAGTTCCATGGAACATGTGTCCCAAACATGCCGGTAATGAACACTGGCTGTAGGCAATGGTACCCTAAGGCTAGTCATTTTACACAGAGTTCAGCACACTCTAATGTTTGTAGAACAAGTCTGAAAAAGTGCCTAAAAGCTTCTTCGTCAAGTATGACACGGAGAATGACCAGATTGTACGCGACGCGGATGGCATGTGCATACAGGTTCCTCGGGGCACACCAGGCTTGCTCGTAGGACAGATAAATGAGCGTGCCAGGTTTGATGGCTATGCAAGCGCTGAGCAAAGTAACAGAAAGATAGTCAGGGTTAGTAAGAGTGATTCAACTTTATCTTCTTTTTTTTGTAAATCAGCTGACTTTCCTAAAATAAAGATGAACTTACACAAAATTTTTGTAGCTTTTTATTGGAAATTATCGATATTTTTATATTATTTGTGATTGTTTTTTATATTGGAGGTGATCTGATTGCCAGGATGTTTCAAGATTTTAATCGATAAACTTGACCAATTAAAATGTTTAAAACAAGCCATGATCTGTTGTGCTATTATATCATCCTTGATCCAACGCTATGTTTCCATCGATGAGGTCGTTGATCTGCAAGTTTGCGTCATCCTCAATGTGGAAACTGCAAAAGCCTGCAAGTCAAGTCAAATAAGTCTTGTAACTCGCAAATTTTTATCAAATATTCTATGTTTGCAAAAATTGGAAACGGCACTAGCCGTGCAATTTATTCGGTTTAAACATTCTCTACACTTTAATTGTTCTCATTTCGAAAGTGTGATGTTAAGCTAGACAGAAGTGTGCCGCTTTGATGTCTAGCATAGAATTCCTTATTTTTTCTAACAAAGCATCCTCATCAATCCACAACATGCAAATGTCCATTGAAACACTTATCACACGATAACTTAACATGCGCCCAAGTTTAAATCCATATCATCAGTTCTATGAAAGCATAGTCCAGGAAGGAGTGTAGAAAATCTGTTGTCTGTTGATGTCAACTGTCAGTACTGTATGTCCTTCTGTGCTTCATGCTTTTTTAATCTTGCCTTCCTCGTGGCCACTTTTTGTTTGACTCCGGATTTTTTTTCATCTTGAACGGTCTAAGTACATGACTTGATAATGTGAACGATGATGTTTTATCACATTATGCTTTCCAGCAACACAAATTGTCGCAGTATTTTTACTCTCCAAAACAATCTCAAATATTGAAGTCTAATCAAATGAAAATTCTTTACTACGGGCTGGTCAGTACTAAATGAGTCAGTACTGACTGGTACTAATAGAGTCAGTACTGACTGGTACTAATAGAATCAGTACTGACTGGTACTAATAGAGTCAATACTAACTGGTACTAATAGAGTCAGTACTGACTGGTACTAATAGTCAGTACTGACTGATACTAATAGAGTCAGTACCAACTGCTACTAATAGAGTCAGTACTGACTGGTACTAATAGAGTCAGTTCTGACTGATACTAATAGAGTCAATACTGACTGATACTAATAGAGTCCGTACCAACTGCTACTAATATAGTCAGTACTGACTGGTACTAATAGAGTCAGTCCTGACTGATACTAATAGAGTCAGTACCAACTGCTACTAATAGAGTCAGTACTGACTGGTACTAATAGAGTCAGTTCTGACTGATACTAATAGAGTCAGTACTGACTGATACTAATAGAGTCCGTACCAACTGCTACTAATATAGTCAGTACTGACTGGTACTAATAGAGTCAGTACCAACTGCTACTAATAGAGTCAGTACTGACTGGTACTAATAGAGTCAGTTCTGACTGATACTAATAGAGTCAATACTGACTGATACTAATAGAGTCCGTACCAACTGCTACTAATATAGTCAGTACTGACTGGTACTAATAGAGTCAGTTCTGACTGATACTAATAGAGTCAGTACCAACTGCTACTAATAGAGTCAGTACTGACTGGTACTAATAGAGTCAGTTCTGACTGATACTAATAGAGTCAGTACTGACTGATACTAATAGAGTCCGTACTAACTGCTACTAATATAGTCAGTACTGACTGGTACTAATAGAGTCAGTACCAACTGCTACTAATAGAGTCAGTACTGACTGGTACTAATAGAGTCAGTTCTGACTGATACTAATAGAGTCAGTACTGACTGATACTAATAGAGTCCGTACCAACTGCTACTAATATAGTCAGTACTGACTGGTACTAATAGAGTCAGTTCTGACTGGTACTAATAGAGTCAGTACTGACTGATACTAATAGAGTCAGTACTAACTGCTACTAATAGAGTCAGTACTGACTGGTACTAATAGAGACGGTACTGACTGGTACTAATTGAGTCAGTACTCTTTTACACTCCTTTTGGACAGACAGATAATGCTCTTATTATAATAAAGATTGACCTAAACATTTTCTGAGTCAATTCAATGGAGCAACAGACAATGTCAGAGTGGGTCTGTCAGTTTGCTACAATTATCAAATTGTCTAGCCTTTTATTTTTGTATTACTTTCAATTGTAATGTTTCATCCATTTTTATATTAATTCCAATTGTTTAGAAGTTTCAAATCTAGCTGCATAATACTTTTCATTTAACACTGGCATGCTACTCAGTATTAATATGCTATTCTATGGTGTGAGTATGT
This sequence comes from Watersipora subatra, assembly GCF_963576615.1. NCBI lineage: Eukaryota > Metazoa > Bryozoa > Gymnolaemata > Cheilostomatida > Watersiporidae > Watersipora > Watersipora subatra. The sequence goes on from NC_088713.1 coordinate 47,976,588, forward strand.
GTGCACGTGTGAGTGTGGTGTTTGAGTGTGTTAGTTTTATTGCATATAGTTTATAAGTGAAGCATAAAAAACAACCAAAATACAAACATTAAGCAAATGAGACTGTCCGATAGTTTGAGACTAGCAGCGGCACAGCCCCATCAACCACGATAATTTTATCATGCAAATCATTCTCAAAAGGGAGTTGTCTGCCCTACCAAAAATGAGGTTTCTGTCAATTGGCTGTTTTACTAAACAATGCATCAAATATTGGCTAAATACCTCAGTAAAACCAATGAAGAACATAATTCCCACATCAAACGATCTCATTTTATATGAGAGAAAACAAGTCTAAAACTTAATGAAAATTATTTTGTAAGTGCTGTTTTTTCATGGTTACATCAATGATATTTAGTAAAATGTTTGGAAAAGACTTTTTTGTAAAAAATGTTTTTCTAGCTAATTAGCTAGCTGAATCTGTGTCTGCGTCAACTGAAACATTTTATTCAAGTTAGTGTTTCTTGTGGTCTTTATGTCCTATCTGTTTGGAGTTTGTTTCAGAACGTGGTGGAAAAAGGTGATTGTTACTTCAACACAGGAGACATGCTGCTCTGGGACCATGATTACTATGTCTACTTTGTTGACAGAGTTGGAGACACTTTCAGGTAAGTGACACTCGTTTCTAAATTCCTAAATGTCTGATCTGAGAGAATTTGTAAATTGTGTCATTTGAACTAAAATGATATATAGTGGTGTAAGAAACAAACTAGATCCTTTCGTTAAAGAACTAAAATTATCATTTACAACCGTTGTTTTCAAAATAGACTAACTGGAGTGTTGTAGAAATTGTAATAAAATAAAAAATTTTTAATGTTTTTTCATTTAATACAGTATTGAATTCTTACAAAATCAGCGTTTGCATTTTCTTGCTTATATTCAAATAGCTATTGAACATACAATCTGTGCAAAACTATCTATTGAGAGGGTGAAAAGGATCTCATTCTTTTACAGATGTCTGTAAAATAAACTGGACCTCTTCTTTTGAAAACTAAAATTCTCATTTACAGCACTGTTACACATGGTGAATTTAATCAGTAGCTATAAATGTGAGCAATTCATTTTTTAATGGTTGAAGATTACAATCTGTACAGATATGATCACACCAGATACACTTTTATTTACACCTAAATTTACAGTAGTGTAAAAAATATACTGCAGCCCTTTGTTTGAAAACTAATATTCTCATTTACAACATTGTTACTCATAGTGAATTTAGTCAATAGCCACGAGTTATATAATAAATTAATCCTCATTCTGTCCTGGTTTCAAATATGTAAACCAAACAGCTGTAAAGTTATATTGTTGTATTATTATTCATTTGCTTATTTGAAATCATGAAATTATGACTAGAAATAAACAAATAAAAGCGTTTGATTCTTCTATCATTAAAAAATGATTTTTTTAGAATTTAGACTACATAGTCATTCAATAACATAATCATAAATTAGACAAAACAATATATATAAGATTTGAATAACAATAATTGTAGTACATGTATATATAGTATACCCTACAGGATTACTTTATTCGCGGAATTATATTTCGTGAAAATTGCCGTTTCATGCATATTCGCGGATTAATTTATTTGCGGCTGAAAACTGTCACTCTCTATGAAGAGTTAACTCTATTGCGTCTTGCAATAGAGTTTACCCTATGCATGCGCACATTGCGTGTTTCGGTGTGCGCATACACCAAAACGCAGTATACACCACAGCTTGCAACTACGAGTCGATCATGCTAAGCTATAAATTCTTTGCTGCGCTCAGAGGTTTTCACCAATATTCATCGATTTGGAGGCCTTTGATGAACCAACGATTTGTGGTAAGCAATGAGTTTTTTCAAAACCATTTACTAAATTAGTTGAATTTTACTTTGGTTCTTCAGTAAAACGCAATATTTATTTTTTCCAACCCTACCGCTTCGTTATTTGTTTTAGTGTGAGAGAGATTTTTCATCATACACGGAGGCACCATGACTACAAGGGTGGTAGATGTCATTCTTAGAAGATCACCAATCATTCAGGGAGGTCTTGAATTAGGGTAGAAGTGACTGCAGCTGCTAACGAGAAGAACATATCTGTTTTAAAAAAGGAACAAAAACGCCTTTACAAGCACAAATTTTTGGCCAACCGGCAGAACTTTGCAATAGTAAGCCACGAGGAGAGTTCTGATGATAACTTCCTTACCAGTCATGCAGTAGCGATAGAATCGCCTTTAACATCTACCCAAGACAGTGACAGCGATATAGAGCTGCTATTACCAAAATAATTAGTCAGTGAGCACCATTACACGCTAGTATTCACTTATCAAGAGTACCAGATTAATTTTATTGCTAGACAACCGCCATAATGACTAAACTGTTTATATTTACTCCATTCATCGTTTGTAAAGTTTTATTGTTTTTTGAAATATTTTATTTGTACACTCAAGTTTGTAATAAATTATAATATATCTATACACAAAATAAAATATATAATATAATCATGTTTGCTGCAGCGATATCAAGGAGTTGTTGTCGATGAAATCTAGGTTGTCGATGAAGGTCTAGGTTGACTGGTTGCTTCTCTGCCAATATTCCTGCCTTGATGAATATTACTACTTGTCCCTAGTTTTCGTAATCGGAGTAGGTTGTTTCATTCTCAATCTGCAGTAAACAAAAAAAGAAAACATATTAATAAGTGCAAAAACGTGCTGCGGTGCAGAAGTGCAAAAACAATAGCTGAAGTATTTAATGAAAGCGATCAGTTTTTAAACAAAAGAATTAACTAATGCAGTTAATTATGGAAAAACGTATCTGCACTGCAAATCAAATACATACCATAATGTCCAGATCAGAATCATGATCGTCCTCAACTTCGGTATTAGAGATTGATTTCAATGTAAAAAGACTAGGAGAGATTTTTTGCGATGACGAAGCCATGCCGAATAACTTGTGAAAACCTTGTATAATTTTGTAAAGTTTGATACAATGGCAATAAAACTTGAAGCACCGGCGATGATTTTAAAGAAGTTTTGGAACTCGGCTACGTTTAGTACTTCTGCCTCGCGGCTATTTTTGCGATGACGCCATTCTGCATATCTTGTGACAACCTTGAATAATTTTGTAAAGAAATGTGATGCATTGGCAATGGTGTTAGCTCAAAACCCAGGCAATGATTTTAAAAATGTTTTAGAACTCAACTACGTTTAGTATTTATGCCTAGCGGCTAGTTTTTAATTTGATGCAGTAGTTATTCTCCCTTGTGATTAAAAATAGAACAAATTATTCACAGAATTTAATAATTTGCGGAATTGACTGTTCGCGATATCGCGAATTTTTATAACCAACGAATATTTTCATCCTGTAGGGTATATACGTTCAGGTTTTTAAATATGGAAAACTCCATAACTATTTTAACTAGAGCTCGTGCATAAGTATAACATAAAAGGTAGTTGTTGTACCTTGTTGTATCCAACAGATGGAAAGGAGAGAATGTGTCCACTCTGGAAGTTGGTAACTTGATATCAGAACTGGCTGTAATAGAGGATTGTTCTGTTTATGGAGTGGCTGTTCCTGGCACAGATGGTAAATGTGGTATGGCAGCCATAGTGCTCAAGGAAGGCGGGCAGATCACTTCAGGTAATAGTCGCTCTTCTGCATATTCGTCTTAAAATATTTTGTTTCATTTTTTTAGCGACACATGTTTGTTTTCTTCCATGGCTTAGTGTTAGTGACTCTACAGGGTCTTGGCTTTTCCTAGTCTATTCGGAGGTAATTGAACTGTTCGTAACTAGTTGTAACTAGACTAGTTTAGTAGATTGAGAGATTAGTAGATTGCTATTGCTGGAAATATGAAGTTATCAGCTCCTGTATATTGATATGTGAAGATAAAAACCATATATGCGCGGAGATGATTCTGGTCTTTATTGAGTTGTTGATGTTTTATTAGCGGCAGACACATTTTGAAAGTCAACTCATGAGATTTACAAATATTCAAATGTTTTTAGGTTACGAAAAACTTGATAGCCTTAATAACGAATGTGTTTGGAGCTAAATGTGTTTTATTAGGTTTCATCACTGCTCATGGATAGAGTAATTACTGTGTTACTCATATAATTTTGTCATAGTTTCATAGATAGCCAAAAATTGCATGGAGAGGATAACTCCTGTTTTAATAATTGTTTAATTAAACAAGTATTTATTACATACATTATTTCACTTTTTTTCATGTTATTGTTTAGAACATTACTAGAATGAAAAAATAAAAATTGAAGTCAAGTTTTACACACAATTTCCGATATATATTTGTTTTATATTTTTCACACATACCGCCGCAGCATATGTAGGAGTAGGAGGCTTTCCTATGGATATTTAGAGAACAATTTTATTGGTGAATTTACAGAACTGTTAAAGAGTATCTACACCCACTGTGAACACTACCTACCATCATATGCCAGGCCTGTGTTCCTCAGGTTCATGTCCCAGCTCCACATTACTGGCACCTTCAAACACCAGAAGGTGAGGTTTATGGTTAGGCATTGAAATAAAAAATCTGCTCATTTTTTGCACCATACGGCGCACTTAAAATCTTTTAAAAAATTTCGCGCGTTGAAGCCTAACCTTTTAGACACAAGCAAGCCCCCTGATCCCAGACCGTAACAACTTTCTATCTACTGTGAAAGTAGTTGGAATAGTGGAATAGCAGAACTCTTTGAACTAAATTTTATAGCTCGAAGCTTGTAGAACTCAACAAAAAACAGAAATGTAATATAGCAAATAGTTTTTTGGTCATATTTTTTAGAAACTGAAAAAACGTGATTGCAGTATACCAAGTTTGATAGCGTGTGTATATTCTTATGAATAGAAAAACAAATATTTTAGTATAAAGCTGTTGTTGTTGAGGAGAAGCTTTTTAGTTTAATAAGCTTGCCTATTTGTTCATCACTGAGAATTGCAACTAGTATATCATTAGAAACTAGTGTTCTGATGACAGTAATTTATCATTTATTTTTTTAATAGAAATGTTTGGGGTATATCGGCAATTTCTCCAAAACTAATAGTTCAATTGACTTGATGTTATCAATTATTTTGACAGTATAGGCCCCATTCGGCGAGCAAAGTTTAGTAATACTACATAAACCAGAAATACAATAAATTAATGTTCTATTGGCAGGCATTTTGCCTTTCTCAGTCTGTTAGAAGTGTCCTCCTTATTTTGATATTATCTCAAGAAATAATAACCCAGTCAATTTGAAACTAGACTGAAAACATATGCTGCACACAGTCGTTGAAGTTTCTTTATTCTAAGTCAGCCAGAAGTTTTGAATCGCAAACAGAACTTGTTCCATCAGTAGCCATTTTTTAATTTATTGCTCTGATAAAAGTGGCGTTAGTATTTTGGCTATATATGAAAAACACATAGTCCAATCAACTTGAAACCGCGATTGTACTAAAATCCTATACCACACAAAGCCTTCAAAGTTTCATAGTTTTCGTAAACCGGAATTTTGTAAAAACATAGCGAAATTACAAATCCAAGCTAACTCTTGCATAGGATCAAGTGGAAAAATACATTTCCGAGTTATCTCAGGTGCAGACTTCAATGTGTTACAATGTCAACTGTGCGCACATTTATTACAGTGAGCCCTTTTTGTAAACTGAATTCTAAAATCTGTTGTTTGCCTTTGGTAAGTGTGCTACAGTCACCACTCCGCAGACAATTCCCACTAAAACAATGAAAACTCCTGCTAAGTATAACAGGAAGGTGTGCTGCTAATCACTCGTTTAAGAAACCTCCTAAACTGGCATCAGTAAAGCAACATGCTTATAATACTCAGTTTAAACTGGAAAACAGGGGCGGATGAGTTACGCCACCATATAAGCGGGAGTGTGGGACGCATGAGCTAAGGTAAAGTCAGCCTCTATTGTTAGAGCTTTCAAGAAAACCAACATAAATGTTGAACCCCAACCAGTCGGCACGAAATCGCGAGGTGTAATAACTATACATACAAATATGCTAAAATACAGGAAGGTGAACAATTGGCGTTGGGGGCAGCTTGCCGGGCGGCCCAGCAGAATGTTGCAGGTTCAAACTCTGTATGTTGTAACCTTTTCCCCAGCATCTTACTATCGGACAGACGTGCACAGCTCTTATCATAGTAAAGACTATGTTTGTATTATGATTATGATGGTTATATATTACAAATGATGAGCACCCCAATACATTTCATATTGCACTTACCTCTCCTTTGAATATTTTAGTTTAAACTCCAGCAGGAGGGCTTCGATGTTGATGTACCTGATGTTTATGTGCGAGATGGTAGGGCAGAGACTTATGCCCCTCTCACGACAGATGTCTATGAAGGCATTCTTAATGGCCGTATAAAGGTTTAGACTGAGGTTTAGACTGGTTTAGACTGAGGTATTACATGTTGTTGGTTGGTGTACTTAGAGATGAACACGCACAATATTTTTACTAAATTCCATCAAAAATTATCAGTATTTTTCCATCATTTGGAATTGCTTTTAATGTTTGAGGTGATCTGATCGCAAGGATGTTCCACGTTAAAATTTTAAAAAACTTGATCATATATAAAATTGATATATCAGATTACAATTGACAAAACTTGACCACGGTAAAACCGTCAGATCAATTAAAAGTGTGATTATGATGTCTATAGTTGCAAAGAAACTGATAGAATAGAGACGCGTAACTTTCCAACTTGAACGCAATTATAGCTGATATCAACTATCACAACTATAACAACTTGTGACGTCATTTCACACGCATTTTTCTTCTGAGCGTTAATCGCAATCAAGTTTTATCGATTTTAATCTTGAAATATCCTGGTAGTCAGATCACCTCAAACACCAAAAAAAGTTGCAAATGATAGAAAAATAACTGATACTTTCTGATAATATCTATTAAGTTTTTGAGTAAGCTCATCTGTTAGGGAACATCCTGATGTATTTTATTGTTTTAGACAGTCTTTGCATTTGAAGGTGAGCTCAAATCATGACTAGTTATTATATTAATTTAATATTATATTTTGAAATTTTTCCAAATGATTGCTCCAATTTTTACAAATGTATTTACGCTGTCTCGCTTTGCTATGGAAATATATATTACTAGCATTGAGCATGGCTATGCTCAGGATTTTTTCATTTTCAACTCAAATGATTTAACAACCAAAGTCCGTGAGCGTGTTCATTGAAAAGAAGTGTCTTTTGCACATGCAAAGACGGGTTCTTGAGTTTCTGATCCGGTAGATCATAAGGCATTTATACAAAAAGCAAAAGTTCTAAGATTGTCAATTGAACCCAGCATTGGAGAAGTCCTGCTTTTTCACATTGAATAAGTCGTAGATGTCTCGTGGAACTTTGGTAGTCTGCTTTTATGAATGGTTTCTCACGCAAGAATCTTTTGGTGCTACGAAACACGGCTGTTATTATAGTTAAGATTAAAATTGCAAAACCAGAAGGCAGTTGATTCCTCATAAAACTCTGATAGTCTTGTAATCTTTCTTGAAACTGTCACCATGACAAAGATATACCACTATGTGACCATGCTTGGAATTTCTACCATTTTCAAAGCAACTTGTTTCACGAGAAAATTTCATGAATGTTTTTATTGTGAACAGTCTTTCTTGAGGCATGCGAAGATGGATTCTGAGTTTCTAATCAAATAGATTGTTCCACATTCATACGGAAAACTAAAGTTCTTGTCAATTGATCCAGGCATTACTTGAAGTAGGCCTGCTTTTACACATTAAATAAAATGTAGTTAGTCTGCTCCTATAACTCTACTCTCACATGAGAATAGGTTAACATCACGAAACACCACTGAACATCAGGAAACATTCCAGAACACCACGGAACATTCCAGAACATCAGGGAACATTCCAGAACACAACGGAGCATTCCAGAACACCACGGAACATTCCAGAACACCACGGAACATTCCAGAACCTCATGGAACATCACTTTTATTATAGTAAAGACTATTCCTCAACTATGGAATGCTGTCATGTGGTACAAGTTGTGGAGTGTCTGTCTACCAAACCGAATGTCATGAGATCAAACCCTGTACAAAGCTATCTTTTATGAAGCGCTTAAATTACTGTTGATATTATTTCTTCATTGAGACGGTTTTAAAAAAGATTGCGAGATCAAGGTTGTACCCTACTATAGATATATCAGCATTGCTGTCATCAGATTTGAAATTACCGACCTGGTTTTGTTTATTTTTTCAAATCGCAAAATTAAGTAGATATTCACAAATCTCCGAAAGATAAAGCACATAATAAAAGCATCTTAAAGAATTGGTCTTAAAATGTTATCATCAATGATCTTTTGAAAAGTAAAGGTGCTCATATACAAGCAATTTGTTCTGTTAGGATTCCATAGGAAGGATTACAAGTAGTGTACAAAAGTGTTAATGAACGTTTATTTGTTTAATCGGATTTAAAATTACTAACCTCGCTTTGCAATTTGCACAATTGCAGCAGTCTCACATTAGACACGTTACAATTCTCTCCAAGCTATCATAGGTAAAGATGCAGGTTCATTCTAATGGCATAACCTTACAGTTCATAGTATAGGTACACAGTTCTGCAGGCAACGCCTTAGGAGACATTAAACAACCTCTATCTGCATTTTTAACCTGTCATAAATTAATCATCCTTTCTATATTTATATCACATCGTCTCTTAAAGAATAGAGAAAGTATAATATTATTATGCTTTATTATGTATCTTGAGGTGTTTACTGATGTTATAAAAAATATCAAGGAAATTGACCCACCAGAAGCTGAGATATAGCCAGCCAAACATAGGTCTACATAAAAACGAAACTGAGGAAAAACCATTTGAAAACTCCGAGAATTGTGACGGATGATTGTTTCCATGATTTGAATGGATTTGGAATCAACAGCTGCCGATGAATTCGCACTCTGCTGTTCCAGCTATTCGTAGTTGCATGATATCGCTGTTTTCAAGACTAGCAATGTACTTTTCAAAACAGAACTTGTTGAAGTAGACTAGCCTTCGGGTCATGGTCACTTTTCAATTCATGATTCGTACGCCTGCCATTTCAGTCATACGAAAGTACCTGTAGCTGCCATTGCAGCTCTAGATGCAACTTAACAAATTGGTTCAATATATCAAGTTTGTAGCCCACAGGAGCGAGATGGTGGCTAAGAGTCATTGATATTTTCGGCATTTCTTTTTTTCGATATTTTGAATATTATTTTTAATACTTGGATTTACATTGTCTTTTAATATTATTATTATTGTCTCGTCATATAGTTTAAACAAGGCAACATAGAAGAATAAAAGTTTTATATCAATAAAAGTATTGATTGATAACATCCATCGTAATAATATGCATGTACTAATGTAAACATGTAATAATTCTATGTCACTGACCGTTCAGGATATTCCCACAGCCTTTGGTTTGTTAGAAAAGCTTTGCATGTGCAAAAATTTGGTTTGCAAGTTGGTTTATTTTGAATCTCTAAAATGGTTGACAAAAGAGAAATCAAGACGTTTTAGCTTTTTGCTGTCAGCCCTTCGTCGTCTTTATCTGCCAACTGCTGAATTTTGGTTGTTTGGAAATATTTCCTCAAGTGTCTTGCAACCTCTGTAGTAATAAAATAAACATTTTTTGTAAAGTACAACCTTAAAATTAAACTACATTGAACCCAAGACTTAGTTGTAGACATTCAACCAGGTTTTTATTAAATATTTATCAAGAAGTTAAGATCTCACAGCAGATAATGTATGTAGGCCTAAGTCTCATAAGAGTAACAAGTTATTATGAAAATGATTATGGACTGCCCTATATATATGCACATATATATATAGTGCGCATAATTTATATTATTTATATAATATATTATATATATATTTCTACCAAATTTATAATATATATTAGTATATAATATATATTATAAAGAAGCAGAAGTATGAGGCCAGAGAATCGGCTTCTTAGCTTTTAGCCAGCAATTGACGTTTTTGTTTACTTTGTTTAAGAAAAAGTTACTTCCACCTTTCGACAGACAATTACAAGTTGGTCACCAACTTCAACTTTTTTTTCTTTCTCACTCGGTGATAATAATTTCACACAGAGTCACTCCGGACTATAAGTCAAGCTATAAAAAACCCTTGACTTATAGTCCGGAAAATATGGCATATGCTTGTAAGAAGCCGTCACAAGAGTGTCTTGAACCTATAACTTCAGAACTTAGAATATTTTTGGATTCTCTATGTGTAATAGACAAGCAGTTGAGGTGTTAAAATATCATTATTCCACAGGCAGACGGCTACGAGGCATCGCTTTATTTAGTTTTGTTACAAGAAATACTCTGCTTGGGACCAAATCGCAGTTCCCAAAAAATGAGCTGATCTGGTGATCCTCCTTCATGCATATTTTACATTGAGCATGTTGTTACAGGCCAAGTCCTGGTTATTCCAAATACAAGTCGGTCATCACACGTAAGGGAACGCAACTTCCCAAAAGAACTTATTATGAACAGAGTTTGAATGTCAATCTTTGCGAGTCAGTTTTTTAGTTACTCCCAGTTTTTTTAATATTCAAAATTTCTATACTAGCGGTCATAAGACAAGGTGGGACCATTATAAGCAGCATCTAACATTAACTGCTGTGAGCAGCGTTTGGCCTTGACATCCTTCAGAAGTACCAATTTTATAGGTCAGCTTTAAACTTTGCCTAGATTTAGTGGCTTTCCATTGATTTGAAACAGATTCAATGCTAGTAGTAGTAGCAATACTCACGCGCAAGACCTAAAGCAATTCTCATGCATCCAGTGAAAGAAAGTGCTTCCGATGTCGCAATGACCTTCACCTATGTGCTTCTGGCACTTTACCGTACTGAGCTGGTCCTTGCAGAGAGCTGCAGAAAAGAGTCATATAAGTCAGTCTAATTTCCATTATGACGGAATTCATCCGTAAAATTCTCCCCCACTGCAACCTAAGACTGCTTCACCAATGATGAAACACTAGCCCCTGGTAGCCCAGTGCACCGTGACTGATCATATCATCAGGTGTAATAAGTACTGCGCAGTTATTTCACAATAATATTGTGAAATAATTGCGCAGTACTTATGTGAAGGCGGTGGATTTGCTCAGGTGGTAGAGCATGTTAGTCTGACAATCAAGAAGCTGGGAGTTCAAATCGTAGTGACAGTGAATCGTTTTTTCAATATTCAAATGAGGCTTGAGACAGGCAGACGAATGCAGCTTTAATAATAGCACAGATCCCAAAATCAGCTTCTTCATTTGGCACTTTCAAATTTATTCCCCACGATTAAGGTGGGCCCAATAACTGGCACTTACTTGGAGGGCGAGTAACAGGCTTAGGGCGGAGGTGAAGGTCATCTTGTGAAATCTGCCCTAACTTGATGAGAAGTGTTATCAGCTCCTCTGTAGCCAAAGCAGTCGCTTCCTAAAACAACATAATATGATCGGCATTGTCTCGTCTGCTCTTCTTTTCCCTAACAGTTTGCAGTACAGTCGATTTTTGACATAATTAGTTCAAAAAGTGATTTGTTTGAAATCCGAAACCATTTTTTTCATTATAAGTAGTTTAATTAATTTAATCTATTTTATTACAAAAAAAATAAGCTTTCAAACAGTTTACCATTTTTTTACATCAGAAAATCTATATTAAAGAGAATACCTGATATATAAAGTACCCTGAATTTCTCACTAAGACTACTAGTAGAGAAGCCTAGTCTGGTATTAGAAGAGTAGTTTGGTAGTTATATGTTATAATGGTAGTTATATGTTATATTGGTGATTATATGTTATATTGGTAATTATATGTTATATTGGTGATTATATGTTATATTGGCAGTTATATTGGTAATTATATGTTATATTGGTGATTATATGTTATATTGGCAGTTATATTGGTAATTATATGTTATATTGGTGATTATATATAATATTAGTAATTACATGTTATATTGGTGATTATATGTTATATTGGTAATTATATGTTATATTGGTGATTATATATTATATTAGTAATTATATGTTATATTGGTAATTATATGTTAAATTGGTAATTATATGTTATAATGGAAGTTATATGTTATATTGGTAATTATGTGTTATATTGGTAATTATATGTTATATTTTGTAATTATGTGTTATATTGGTAATTATGTGTTATATTGGTAATTATATGTTATATTGGTAATTATGTGTTATATTGGTAATTATGTGTTATATTGGTAATTATATGTTATATTGGTAATTATATGTTATATTGGTAATTATGTGTTATATTGGTAATTATATGTTATATTGGTAATTATGTGTTATATTGGTAATTATATGTTATATTGGTAATTATGTGTTATATTGGTAATTATGTGTTATATTGGTAATTATATGTTATATTGGTAATTATATGTTATATTGGTAATTATGTGTTATATTGGTAATTATGTATTATATTGGTAATTATGTGTTATATTGGTAATTGTATGTTATATTGGTAATTATGTGTTATATTGGTAATTATATGTTATATTGGTGATTATATATAATATTAGTAATTACATGTTATATTGGTGATTATATGTTATATTGGTAATTATATGTTATATTGGTGATTATATATTATATTAGTAATTATATGTTATATTGGTAATTATATGTTAAATTGGTAATTATATGTTATAATGGAAGTTATATGTTATATTGGTAATTATGTGTTATATTGGTAATTATATGTTATAATGGAAGTTATATGTTATATTGGTAATTATGTGTTATATTGGTAATTGTATGTTATATTGGTAATTATACGTTATATTGGTAATTGTGTGTTATATTGGTAATTATATGTTATATTGGTAATTATGTGTTATATTGGTAATTATATGTTATATTGGTAATTATGTGTTATATTGGTAATTATGTGTTATATTGGTAATTATATGTTATATTGGTAATTATGTGTTATATTGGTAATTATGTGTTATATTGGTAATTATATGTTATATTGGTAATTATATGTTATATTGGTAATTATGTGTTATATTGGTAATTGTATGTTATATTGGTAATTATGTGTTATATTGGTAATTATATGTTATATTGGTAATTATGTGTTATATTGGTAATTATATGTTATATCAGTAAAGATATATTATGTTGGCAATTACTAGTAGATGTTGTAGTCTGTCAACACTGGAGTCAACTATCTAAAATGGCTGGCCAGTAACTAACTACAATATACAATGTAAAGTCTGCAAGAACTTTCTTTGGTAGTTGTCCTCTACATTTCTCATCTGATCATTGTTACGCCGATTGTACCGATTGTAATAGGATTATAACTGCCAGGTAACATTGATTTCATGCAATTTTCTAATCAATTATGTTTACTATGTGCCTGATTTTAGTTGACAAACTTTTCATCTAAATTTCAAAATGGTTGCCAAAGACTTAGGCTCAAAATTGCAAATGCTGCTTTAGCCAATACAGCCATAAAAGTGGCATAGTGACTAACAAGCAATTCCTGGTTGCATAATTTAGAGGTTAATACAAAAGTTGTCATTTCAATAACACGTTCCACAAAATATCCCACATCATCAATCCAACTCTTGCTGCGGAAAATTTATAAATGCCTTATTACCTATACAAAAACATTGATCACAGATCACAGCGCAAGCAGATCTACCCAAAACTTTGCCACAATAAATTTAGGATATCGGGCTATCATTTTGTCAAATAAAAAACAAATCAGCTAGTTTTTTCTTACTCAGAAATTACAGCATAATATCGCAGCTTCCATTTTTTTTGTTTAGGATTGATGAAAAAAAAAATTGTAAACAATAACATGAACGTATTTTGGCTCGTGAAATTATTCAACGATTTATTAATTATATTATGATATTAATTATTCAACTATTTATTTGTGCTTTACATATTTCTGAGCTTTTTTCCAGTCATACTGCAAAAATGATTGTATTTTTCTTTTGCAGCTGGTTTTATTAGGCTAAGAAAAATATTAAACATGTGTTTTGTTTGTCAGAAGCATTGATTATGTGCAGAATTTTCTGCTGACTCCAAAAATTTTAGATTCAAGCTCCTCAACAAAAATTTTTTAGTTTCTACCTTTAAATACCAAGTACACATCAGCAAAGAGATTTTAGCATTAATTTTACATTTTTTAATTATTTTTACATTTCTAGCATATTTCTAATTTTTTACATTAATTCCATCAGAACGAGCAAAAAGTATTGTAGAACAACAATTAAGGCGTGTTCTTACTGTTGAAGATGAGGCACACTTGGTAGACTTGTAGCCTGTGTCCCTGTCAGTGACTGAGGCGCATCCTTTATCATCATTAACAACAATTCGTATAGCTCTGCCAGTGACCACAGTCTATAAATGGATATAAATGGTTTAAAACAGTGTTGCTGAAAAAATTTATTAAACCAAACTTTAATCTGGGTTAGATATATTATATACTAGCTGTGTTACCCAGCATTGCCCGGGTGTTAAAAATCAGCTTATAAACAATGAGAGGTAATGTGAGTTGCCTGCCACTTGCAAATAGCCTGGCACATTGCCAATGGAAAATTTGAGTAAGCTTAATAATAAGAGCTATGGCTTCTAGTGACGTTGTGTCATGACTTTGCATTGTGACCCAAAGCGTAGCGTATTTGCTCCCATATAGTGACATATATCGCCTTGCATATCTATCAAGCTTGTGTGGCTTAGTTAGTAAGGCAGTTGGACTGTGAACAGAAGAGTTTGAGATGAAATCTTCTGTCTTATGGATTCTTAAAGCCAAGATTTTAATATCTATAGCTGGAAGCTGGACATATACAACTACTGATAACCAACATTGAAAAATATATATATACAGTGAAACTCGGATAACCCAACCTCAGAAAAAATACATATGTATTTTTCTACTGAGCGTTTTAACTAAGATCAATTTTGCAGTAAGTCAGTCAGTTATTACAAAACTGCTTTACTATTAAAAACCCATTATCAATTTTGCCGATTTTACTTTAAATTTATCCGATTTTTACCTCGCTTTTCTTGCTTTCGGAGGGTTATCGCTAAGCGGATGTTTGGTAAAATTTGATTTTTGCAAACCTTTAGAAAAGTCGTTAATGAAAATATTTTGCCGATGTTGGTAATAACGAGGCCTAAGAACTACTAAAAGTCGATGTTTATCCCTATGGCTTGGAATAAAGTTATATTCTAAAGCGATAGTACCAACCGTCTCTGTAGCCGTTTGGCAAAAAACTGTTCGAGTTAACAGAGTTTCGGTGGAGTTATCCAAAGCCATTTATCATTGCGTGGGAACGGACCAAACAAATACGTTGAGTTAACCGTGTTTTCGAGTTATCCGAGGGCGATTTTTGAGTTTTCGAGTTATCCGAGTTTCACTGTATATAGAAATAGAGGATGGAAATATGGAAATGTTAAAAGGGTAAGTAACAAACATAGATATATTTAGATGTGACCACCATCTGATATTCCCCTTTAAACACCAACATGCCCAAGTGTTCAGCATAGATAAATCTTAGCTTTAAATTCAATGGAGGCGCACAGCATAATTTTCTTAACTAGTTCTATGGCCAAAGATCTGCTAGTTGGCACTCAGCCAACATTCTTTGTAAATACAGTTGACACTACTGCAAGTAAATCGTCCTTTCCGAGATTGTTTATGTTGTAGGGATTTTATGTTATACTAGCGGGAAAATACATGAAAAATCTCTAATCCGTTCTAAGATCTTTTAAAACTCACTCCTTTGGCCCTTCCAAAAGAAAAAAACTAGACATAATTTTTTCTAATTTCAAGACTGTACAGTAACTGTAGTAATAATCGTTTGTATCGACAAATCTTCGTTTTTTTCTATACCACTTTCACTTGGTGTATGGTCTATAACTACAGTGATTTTACGTTAATTTAAGGAGACTGCATGCTTTTAATGTAAATTTAAATTGTTGTTTTTTGTTAGTTTTTTAGGCAGCAGGGTTCATGCTGCACGAAAAGCAATAAAAAATATTGTATTTATCTAAATAAAGTGAAACAAAAATTTAATTTTACTATTAATAATAGTCATGTCTGTCTGTGATCATATACATGTATAAAACATATTGAAATTGGAAAGCAAGCACTTTTTATCAAATGCCTCACACTCCTAGGCTATGTGCTGCTCACCAACCATTGATACACTATAGACAATAAATTCCCATCAGTTGGCATGTTATCACTATAGGATGCAAGTGCTTGGCATCAGGCAAGTGTTATCACTCCATGAAAACTATAAGCAGTTTAAGCTGCTTTTCACCTGCCAACACCTGTTAACTCCCACAGATTTAGAAGACATCTGATAATGACATTGTTTTTATAGTAGCTTCCGCCATCTATACATCAAGGTCCTGCAGTTCACAATCACTGGGTTTTCATGCTTCGAATGGATCCGGAGTTGACCTCTACCGACGAACTCACACCCTACTGTCTCAACCATTCGGAGTTTTACTTATAATTTTTCCAAAATGACCGATGTACCCCTCATAACAGAATTGTTACAGTAGGCTCGCGTTTGGGTCATGGTCACTTTTTAGTCCAGGAGAGTTTAGTTTTAGCTGAGGAGAGCTTTCCTGGTTATTACTGATTTGAATTCATCCACAGTGTTTCTGTGACGTCAAATAGTAGTCTCAATATGAATGTCTTCGCACAAACTTAGTGAAGCAAACTGGCTACGAATATGTTCAGGTGTACCATTTCTACGATTCAGAGTTTTTTTCACTCTGAATCCATCGGAAGCACGGAAACCCAGTAAATGGTTCTTACAACATGGCATTGTTTAAATTCCAACAATTATTAGAGCAACGGAGCTCATTGTCATTTCATCTCAAACACAATAGCTCACTGTATGTCGACTCTTAGTATTAAAACCAATTTTGTGACCTTTCTCGATGAATATTTTGTAAAAAATTTATGTAAAGGGTTAGTCCTGTCAAGTTAAAAAAAATCTCATCGGAAGGTATGCTTGTTGTTTTAGGTTTTTTGTCTGCAAGGATGTTTCAAGATTAATATCTACAAAACCTGATAGCGGTTAAAAGGCTCAAAAGAAAAACATTCTCAGACATCCTCAAAATTGACATCACTAGTTATGCATATCGCTTATAAGCAATAATTATGTGGTCCCACCAGTGTAGGGTCCTCGTGTGGTTACATAACATTTATAGGAAAACAATGACTGATGTAAAAAGTTTTACACGTCTACCTGTTTTTTTTTAATTTGACAAATTATTTCAATATCAGCAAATCAAATGTGGTTATGGAGTATTCCAAGCAGCGGGTAGAAGATAACTCCGTGTTTACAGATATGCATAGAGCTAATTTTATGCTTATTGCAGCACCCCATTAATTTGTTCTAACATGTTGTCATTTGTCATTGTTGAAAACATCCGCAAATGTCTGAACCACTGTCAATGAGATTAATAACTGACAGCTTCTGACTATCCATCGTTTTTTTGACGTCATCAAGTCGTTTGCACACGCGCTCGTTCACGAAAAAGCAGCCATTTTTGTAGAAAACGATCGTTTTTCTTTGATTTATTAGTACTTTTAGGTGTTGTTTTGAAACTATAATAAAAAATTGCAAACAAAATCATCGTTTTCAAATTATCATTGCAAAAGATTTGTGTTTCTAACGAAAAGATTGTCTACAAAGATGGCCGACAACGATAAAATGACGTTACGAAAAAAACGAAGGATAGCTATGGTTAAATGTATAGGACGATTACTATGGTTACCCTGGTTGTCATACATAAATACTATGGCTACAATAGTTAGTACACGTAGTTACAATGGTTGCTATGGTTGTCATGGTAGCATACATTTAATATATGTTATGCTGACGAATTTGCAAACCTCCTAAATAACTAACGTACTAAAGCATCTCACATCTTTAACGTTTTTTGGTCCATTGAGTCCTCTAATGAAACCTGCAAGGCTGCTCATAACACTCGTGACGACAGCAGCTACCGCTAGCGCTGTAGCGACTTGTCGCTTATCTTCATGCTTCTCCTCTTCGATCACCTTTCCACAACAGGCCAGCGCTAGAAACAAGAGAGAGTTGATCAACAACCAGTTATGAGCAGAGCATAAGTGCATTCCATCAACCCTACTTATCGGTTCAAACAGAATCCAGACCAACACATCGCTTTAAAGGCTGGTTCACGCTTGGTCGCAGTTTGACGAGGTGTTGCTCTGAATGATTATTCATCGAGTGCGTACGCCGTAGGCTGGTGGCATCATCGAGGCAACAGGTATGTGGTAAGGCTTGTATGGTATAATTTAAAAAACATTTCTGGTTGTAATGAAATTATTTCCACGAAAGTAATATATATATATACACACGTATATATATTTACATATATACACATACATACACATATATATACATACATGTATATACACATAACTATATATATATTTATATTTAAATATATTTTTTTTACATATATATATTTATATGTACATATAAATATATATATATAATATAAAAATGTGTAATATATATAATATATTAAATATTTTTTATTTTATATATTTTTATTTCTTTTTTACATATATATATATGTCTATATATACATACATATATATATAAATATGTGTAAATATGGTGACATCTTCTAGCTTGTTAATGACAGTTTTCTATTCTGTAGAAAAGCTGTTCGTGTCAAAACAGACTAATTTTCTTTTTATTCATAAAACGTATATTTAAAAGGTTTTTGTGAATATTTGTAACTCATAACAGGTATGCTGTGTGTCAGCTGCGAGTATGAATTGGTTGGTGAATGGTCTATCTCAGCTTCTTAAAGGTTAACTGACAGCAAAAAACATGAATGTATTAACAGTAATAAATAAATACCATTGAGAATTTGGATTTCAATAATATTCTTGCGTAATTTTATCCCAGCGATAAGCTTTATCAACTCTTGGAGTCGTGTCAACTGACATACGGATTCGTGATCGATGCGAGATGGCAGCCATAAACGGCTCCAGCTCTATGTCTTTTTTGTAAAATTATTTAAAAATTGTTTCGTCAAAATCCTTCATAAAAATAAAGCATGCAATAATAGGTTTACAAAAAACTAGTTTTGATCATAGTTGGTTTTTGTAGAAGATTTTTTTTAATTATTAATTTGTATAAAAGAATTATTTAATGCAAGATGAGATGCAGAAGCCATTTAGTAGAATTCCATAACCGCCTCCCAAATATCATTGCGGGATGTACAACTGCGGTACAGGCTTTTTTACATTTTTTCACAGAAGATTTTTTCACGCAGAAGATTAATGTCAAGAGGCAGTAAACCAATCACCAGCTTGATAACAGAGCAGGTGAGTACTACTAGTTCTAGAGTTGTTTTTATTGCTGATCTTTATTATTTAGTCTGAACTTGAAAAAGTTAAAACGATTTTTGAATTTGTTAAAAATTGGCGGAAGAGACAGGAGATAGATCAATAGAACATTATTTATTAGACATATTGTATTTATTACATTATTTATTATAATGTAATAAATACAATATATTGTTATGCTACATTATATTATATGTTGTCTTGTAGAGAGACTTTGTGGAGGCTGCAAAAGTTTATCAAGTACTACAACATTTTCCCTGTTCTTTTATAAACAATTTTATAAGCAATTTTTAATAGTATGGAAGACTTTATTCGCACGCCAAAAACTGTATATAACAAATCTTTTCTAATTTTAGACGTAAAAGCAATTATTGTAATTTTGAACATTTTGCTACTTGGATATTTAAGAATTAGCCAATACGATGCAAGTAAAATAAGAACTAGCCAATGCGATGCAAGCAAAATAAGAACTAGCCAATGCGATGCAAGCAAAATAAGAACTAGCCAATGCGATGCAAGCAAAAAAAGAATTAGCCAATGTGATGCAAGTAAAATAAGAACTAGACAATACGATGCAAGTAAAATGCACGTGAGATCTAAACAAACATCATCATTTTAGTTTTGATGCCGATGTTATTGATGCTGACCTATTGAAATCAAACTGCTGTTAACTTCAACAGGTCAGCACTTTTTGAAGTTGAAGTGTTGACCTATTCAGCGCCTAGATTATTCATTCAGATTCTGCATAAAATTTGTTTTACAAAAATGGCTAAATTTAAATAACTAGTATAAGTTCTTTATGACGTAACTTTTAAAAAAATGGTAGAAAGAAATTGCAAAAAATTCAAAAAATTGCTACACAAAAATTGGAGATAAGTGTGGTGCAAACCGACGAGTAAACCAAACTTGATGTAAAATGGATGACACGTGTCTGTCATGGTGAATCTCTTTATTAGTGGTTACGACTACTACTATTGGTAGTGGCTATTACTACGTGGAATAACTATCTTTTTTCTAAATATTAGTTAAAAGTTGAGAGACTTTCCCGAAAACAATTATGTTTATATCGTCATTCATATTATTCAAATTAAACTTTTAATTATTTGTCAATTTGCCAAACTTGTCGATATCTGAAGAGAAACTGAATTGAGACTTTTCAGTAATAGTTTTATTGAATGAATATTTTTAATTTCCTCTGAATGAACTTTCCGGAAACTGATTCAACTAACACATAAGTGAGTTAGAAAAGATTTTAACGCAGAAGGAAACCCTTTTGCTGCGTTTGTTGATCCAATTCTGACCAAATTTAGGATTTACTGGATTTAGGAAGCTGGATTTACAACTTGCCTAAATACTTGTGAGTAAGTTTTAACTAGAGCATAATTTTTTAAGCGTACATTTAAAAAGTTATCAAGTTTGTTTCTGTATATCAACAAACAATCTTTGCAAATTTTTTAGTAATTTCATATGCATTAATCATAAATTAAAGTTGATTAAATTAAAGCTGAAGTAAATCAAGTGATTAAAACACAAAACATCTGTTAAAACAGCATCAAAACTAAAAAATACATGAAAATATTTAATTGAAAATGTAAGCTATTTGTATCAGTTTAATCTTTTGAAATTTCTGCTGTCTAAAATACTCTAAAATATTACCAAACCATCCACTCTATAGCTTTGCCCCACAAGCTTAAACTACTGAACAAACTAGACAAGCATAATGCCCACCATACCAAAACTTCTTTTTTTCAATACTATTGATTTCATATGTAGCTATTTTTCCCACAATCTGATTTGACTTTATCAGCATTGCCCGATGAAATAAAATTAAGATCTAACCAATTTTTATAAAAGTATATTTATTCTCGCCATTTAGACGATGAATATTAAAATTGAGCGGATTCTTTAAGCAAGCACTCACCACAAACTGCCAACATTGCAACCTGGGAAATTTGAAACTTCATGATTGTTGCTAGAGAGTAAAAAGGTACTGTCAAGTAATTGTTGAGAGCTGTCAGAGTAGTGACACTTTATTGCAGGTGACTTCTAATGCAGACTCCCAAGAGTGGATAGACTAAATGTACACCAGAGGAGCAGGTTCTTGTATGATTTCATTTAAGGAGTAATCTTAAAGCAGTAGTACAACTCATCAAAATTTTTATTCTAAGGAAATAATACATTGAGAAAAAAAACTAGTTTATATGATTTTGAAAATATAAATATGTTATTTTGTTATGTTATATTTTATATATTATTGTTGTTTTGAATCCACTACTAGTAATCTTGACATCACCTGAATTGGTAAAACATAGCCTGCAATTTCTTGTTGGAAAAGCATCTGAGAAAGAGCTTCATCAATGAGCCCCCTAATTTTATCACCTGCAGGAGCCTAAACATGTAGTTAAACAGCTGTCTTTATACAAGCACACGTACTAAATTAGAAATTTTTTGTAGCAATGAGCTCTTATTAACAAAAATCAGCTCACACTATTAACACAAAGCTCTTACTACCAAACACCGAGCCTGTGCTCACAACATTGACCTCTTCTTACCAAACATTGAGCTCTTGCTCGCAAAACTAAGCTCTTATTATCAACATTGAAGCCTTTTAAACGTGCCTAGATATTCTTGCCTTAGCATTAGATGGCGAGATTGTTCGATAGTGGGTGTTCTATAATTGTCACAATTATGCCATAAGCTTTTGATTATGACATTAATTTTGGCTGTAAGAGTTTTTCAAGTTTTATTAATTAAAATTAAAATTATTTAATTAAAATTAATTTTAATTAACGTCGTCGCCATTCAGTCGATCGGTGCACTTGTCGACATTAATTTAAAATTAATTTTAATTAATTAAATTTAATTTTAAAATTTTAATTAATTAAAATAGTGACCTTTGATTTTCCTTAATTGAAATCAAAGATTAATTTTGGTTGTAAGATTCTGATTAATTTTTTGTTTCTGTCAGAGCAGCAATAAAGTTGCCACGTCTTGTCAAGGTTGAGTACTCATTCGCAACAAGATAGCAGCGGAGGTGCAGCATCTGATGGGAATACAGCAATCATGAATCATGAAGCAGTCCCACCTCTAGCGTCTGTCAGCTGTTCACTCTAGTAGCCTTAGCCTTAGAGTATTCAGCGCTAGCCGGCACATTGACGGAAGTACCTTTACAACCTCTGGAAAAGTAGCTTATAATAAAGTAGGAAGTTTTCTTCCCGATATGCACCTAGTACTTCACTCCTAGCTTATTTGAACTTATTCATCTTTTAGTAAACATTTAACATTTTGTATTTTGAGCTATAGGGTTGCAAATATATTGTAGACTAGCGGAATGCAAGGCATTGCGTGCATATTAAAAACAGTGACGGGTAATGTAGTTTCCTGCCACTTGCTATTAGCCTGGCACATTGCCAATGGCTAATTAGAGTAAGCTAGTGTCAGTATTGCCAAACTTACTACTAAGAACCGTGAGAGCAAGCTTTAGTGATGTTGCGGCGTAACGTAATGCGGAGTCGCTATGCGTATTTTAACCTAGGTTACCACAAGTATTGCCCAATGAATTTAATGTACTAAATTCATAGATTGGTTGCACTAAATGCAAGTAGCTCTATCGGTTAGCTTGTCACTTGGTGAAAAAGAAGTTCCGACATCAAATATGCTGCAATACGGTTTCTTCATTGCTAGATACTAACAGCTACAGCTGAAAAGACCAAATCGCAGACATTACACAAAATTTGAGCTCTATATATGTAGATTATTAAACAATGAATTTTAATAAATTTCGTAGATCTTTTCATACAATTTGATAGCAACCTGGAATTGTAGAACAGGTGGTCTGGCCAAGGTATCTTGTGACCATCAGCTTAGAAAGCATGTCGACCAAGATACCCTTACATCATCTGGAATAACGAGTGTGATCACTGAGCAATCTTTTGAAACCTAAATATGTAAATCAACAGAGTTTAGTAAAACTGCTCAAGACCTGCTGTTACCAAAAGTTGGCTCAGGCTCCTGGTCTGAATATGAAATTATTTCCTTATTATGCACTGTTGCTGACTGACCAGCTACTAAAAGGCTGTATATTTAACTTCTTGTTATTTGGGTTGGATTTTGGTGTCATATAAAATCTATGTGTAACCAACAGAAGAATTGTAAGATTGAGAATATTTACCCAAAATGTATAATCATACCTTTAAGAAAACAAATATGTTTACCCATTAGATTACAAAATAACCAAACTAAAAGAATCATCACAGCCATAAAAGTGATATCACCAACCACCAAGATGCTGCCTCTATGACAGCACTTGTTTTTTACCAAATGTATGCTTATTTTTAACAACTACGAATCATATACTGCCTTTTATAAAAGAAGTCAGCACAGATACTGTGAACTAGTCAGCATTTTTATTCTAAGGAGCAACAACCATTAATATGCTTGCTCGTGGCTTTATGCCTTTATTGTCACAGTTAGCTTGAGATTTTAACTACATTTATACTATAATATTTTTCTGGACAAAAACGCTTTACTATATACTACAACCATTCTACTGTATGACCAGGAAAAGGAGCCAACAAGGTACATAAATATATTATTATGTTTTACTTCAATGTATGTTTTTACTGTGATTTTTTATCAAACTATTATGTTTTCAAGCATGCTACAAGCTTTTGACATTACATGACATTACACAGCTTCATGATACCACTGAATAGCTTTGCCATACTATTGCTTGCTTTGGATCTATTATAATCAACGCACATTATTTCATTGTACATTATATCATTATATTTTATATCATTTCATATTTTAGTTTTCACGGTGTAATTTTGTGTGAATTCTACAAGAATAAAGCATCAGTTGTAACTCAGAAAACCTGATCATACGGTACAGTGAAAACTTGTGGAGAAAGGCTACTCAACAATTGAAGGAAGACAACTCAACGCAAAGACAGCCCAGCGAAGACACCGGCACAGAAACTGTAAGTTACACACGGCACATACACACACGCCACTGTCTACTGGGACGTTTGCAAAAGCAAACCTTTCATTTTGGTTGGATATTGACTCTGACAATAGACAAGAGTAGTTTTTTATTCCATTTTTCAAGTTTGTTTATAATCTAAAAGAATTTTTAAGTTTTCTTTGAGATATTGGTGATATCACAACCTTGGCTGACTGTTAAAGCAATTAACAAGCTCACATAAAACACCCCACATAATAGGATACAAATTAAACAACCCTTTTTACACTGGTTGAAGCTGTGATTATTACGCAATAACAACTGTTTTATTTGCGTTGACCTTGTCACCTGTTTACTACCAAACAAACCATGAGTGAAAAATCTGTTGATGTGACCTCACAGTATGAGGAGCAGTCTACCCCAGCTACTGCTAATGTACCTGAAATGCAAAACAATGAAGCTAGCGCAAGCACTGAGCATGAAGCACAGCGTCATTCAAAAACTATTGCTAATCAAAAAGCAAAACAAAATCTACTTGACTCCATAAACCTACAATGTGACGTTAACACCCTACTGCTTGTTGAAATTAAAAACCAAAACCCTGACTTGAAAAGATTACAGACAATAAAAACGGACCTAGAAACCAGCAGTAAAAACATTCATGCTCTTTATAACCAGTTCAGAAAAACCCTTGATGAACCAGATAAGGTTATTAACCAAGCTATAGACAAGCTCACACATGATATACGACTGCTAATGGAGATGGTAATCCAAAAGATGGATAGTATGACAACCAAACAAAAGAAGGCAAAAAGCGTGCTATCAGACAAAACTAAAGTATCGTCAGTTGCTACCAGTGTACGCAGCTCCACTTGTTCTAAATTAAGATATATGCAAACACAAGCTGCTGCCGCAGCCGCTGAGATTGAAGCCGAATTAAAGGCTAGTAAAGTACAAGAGGAAATTGAAGCTCAGCTGGCTAAGCTAAAGAGCGCCAAAAAAAGTGCAGAGTTGCAGGGTCAGTTAGATGCAGAAACTCGTAAAGCTGCTGTTTATGCGCAGGCGATTGCAGAAGAAGAGCAAAACGATTCAAGTCTTTTGATGTCATCCGGCTTAAATGACAACGCCAAAGCTTTTCCAAATACTCAAAATTCAAACTCACTCAATTCACCGCCAAAAGATCAAACCAAATGTACCACAACAACTCAAGATCAAAGTAATACCCAGCCTACATCAAACATTAACAATCAAAATAGCACCCAATCCAAACCTGACATGCAAAATCCTAACAACCTGCCTGACGAAGACTATCAATCCAATGCTGACTCTGATGAGGAACTTGACCTTCCTATCCCTAGTGACGTAATGATCAGAAAGCTATCTAAACTTTTAACACACCAAGAACCTAATACTTTCACCCCACCTCATGATGTAAGCAATATAAGTCATGTAACAAACGGGCTGGCTGAAGCAATAACATCAGCATTCAATATGAACAGACTGCCACCTCCAGAACCAGTAATCTTTGATGGCAACCCCATAACCTATCCCGACTGGATATTTGCATTTGACAACCTTGTAGGCAGCAAACAATGCACCATGATTGAAAAACTGCATTATCTCAAGAGATATGTAAAAGACAAAGCTCTAGAGGCTGTTGAGGGTTACTTCCTTCTCCCAGGTCACGATGCTTATACACAAGCAAGGGCTGCCTTGGAGAGAAGATTCGGCAATCCCTTCACAGTCACTGAAGCTTTCAGGACTAAGATTGAAACCTGGCCATGCATAAGGCCCAAAGACACTGATGCATTAAGAAAGTTTTCAGATTTCTTGAACCAATGCCAAACAGCTCAGACATCGTTTTCCCAGTTGCAAATACTTGATGACAGCAGAGAAAACAAAAAGATAATATCAAGGCTCCCTGACTATATCATACGCAAATGGGTTAGATATGCCACAAACTATCACAATCGCCATAATGCCTTCCCCAAGTTTGCTATATTCACTCAGTTCCTGACAAGGGAAACAGATGTTGCTTGTAACCCAATATTCATGGAATCTATTAAACCAGAAACACGACCAAGTAGAAATGAAAGGCGAACTTATGCCACCCAGCAAAGTAGGCAAGAACAATCACAACCAATCACAAGAGCAAGTAACACAAGTAGCACTACTGAGTGCCTGTATTGTAACATGTCAAACCATACAACTTCTGAATGTGGTGTGATTAATAGATTACCGATCAATGAACAGCATGAATTCCTACGCAAAATGCACCTCTGCTTTACTTGTTTAGATGGATCACATGGCTACAGGCAATGCATCAAGCCGGCCAAGTGCAAACAATGTAATGGAAATCACCCATCTGCACTTCATAACATGAGGGCAAACACTGCACCTGCTAGCACACTACAATCGCAAAATAGTCAATATCAAAGATGGCCAGTTCAATCCAGCAGCAATCAAAATACTACATTGAGAGTTCAAGGTCAACAAACACAACCAAAACCAACGCAACCACAATCAAACTAAGCACAAACTAAACCAGCACAACATAAGTCTCCTGCTCAGCAAACACAAGAACCTGCAAAACCTCAAGCTCCAGAGAAACCAGAGTTCCAATGACTAGATCAAAGTATAGCTAAACAAGTGATCACATATAATACAAGCTTCCATGACTCCAATAGCTCATTATCATGGGTATTACCAGTTTGGGGTTCATGCAATAAAAACCCCGCTAAAGAAACTCTAGTCTATGCATTGATCGACTCCATGTCGGATACTACATACATAACACAAGCAGCAATGAACAAAATTGAACCAGAATGTATACCCACTAGCATTGACATGTCCACCATGACATCAGAACGCAAACCAATAGATTCACACATTGTACTTGGCCTTACAGTTAGGGCTTACAATGACAACCAGCGATATGACTTACCACCAAGCTATTCACACTTGAAACTTCCTATCAATTCGAACCAAATACCCACGAAGCACAAACTAAGGCAATGGCCTCACCTTGTAGAGATTGCTAATGACCTACCAGCTCACAATCACATACCTGTTGGTCTGCTAATAGGTAACAACTTCATGCATGCTTATCGTCCCCAGCAAATTATTGATTCCAACTCAGATGACGAACCATTTGCTATCAAAACTGCTATAGGATGGAAGATAATGGGTCATGCTAAAAAGAGAACCCTAGCCACATTAGTAGATCAACCCACAGCAAGACAATTTGTAAATTTTAAATTTTCACCACAACCTAATAAAGAATTGAGCAAACTCATAGACGTATTTAACACTGACTTCCATGATGCTCATGACAAAAGCCCAGGATTATCTATTGAAGATGTCCAATTCCTTGATATAATGAAACAGCAAACCACCATATCCAACAAAAGAGTAACAATGCCACTTCCGTTTAAATCTAAACCTCACCCGATCAACACTAAACATGCAGCCTTACACAGGTTCAAACTACTTGAAAAAGATTTGCCAAAGATAAAACATTCAAAGAACAGTACCACACATTCATGAATGACATCATCTCTAAAGGTGAAGCAGTGCATGTCCAAACAGAAAGCGATACTTCTTGGTACATACCACATTTTGGTGTATTTCACTCCAAAAAGCCTGATAAAATTAGGGTTGTATTCGATTATGCTGCCAAGGTGGGAGGGGTTAGCTTAAATGATTTTCTGTTACAAGGCCCTGACCACATGAATGACTTGCAAGGCATTTTACTTAGATTCCGCATTTACCCAATAGCCATAATGGGAGACATCGAGAGGATGTTCCACCAGTTCAAAGTCAGTACCCACCATCAAGACTACCTTTGTTTCATTTGGTATGACTCGGAAGGTTTACCCACCACATATAAAATGACAGTTTATTTATTTGGCGCAAGATCATCTCCAGCATGTGCAACCTATGGTCTACGCTATCTTGCAGACCAGTACAAACTCCACTCACCAGATCATTGTCTACCACATCATTTCATCCACCATAACTTCTATGTTGATGATGGTCTCGCAAGTGTTTCCAGTGAAACAGAGGCCATAAACCTAGTCAAGCAAACACAATCTTTGTGTGCCGCAGGACAGCTGAGGTTACACAAAATCATCTCAAACAGTCGTGCAGTCATGGCTGCTTTACCCAGGAGTGAGTGTGCCAGTGCTCTGGCCGACCTAGATCTCACGTCCAAACGACTACCTCCAGAGAGGTCATTAGGTGTCTTATGGGACACAAACACCGATCATTTCACTTTCAAACATGAAGTTCCATCTAAACCTGACACTCGTAGGGGTGTTCTATCATCAGTCGCATCAGTCTTTGATCCATTAGGTCTCATATCCCCGTTCACACTTAAAGGTAGAACGATTCTGCAGGACACATGCAAAAGCAACTCTGAATGGGATGCTCCTCTTGATCCAACCCTTCTCAAGCGATGGTCAGACTGGAAATCAGATCTGACCAATGTAAACCACATCCGAGTACCAAGATGCCTCACACCGAGTACATTTGACAAGCTTAAATCAGCTCAGATACACACCTTTGCTGATGCAAGCACCACTGGCCATGGCCATTGCTCATACCTACGCTTAGTTGACACCAACAACCGAGTTCATGTAGCCTTGCTAGCTAGTAAAGCTAAAGTTGCACCAATCAAACAAGTCACAATCCCTAGATTGGAATTGCAGGCAGCCTGTAGCGCTGCACATGCCACAAAGAAATACACTGAAGAACTGGTTATTTCAAATCTCACCAACCACTTCTACTCAGATTCTACTGTAGTGTTGGGATACCTCCACAACACCACAGAGCGATACCATACTTATGTCGCTAACAGAATAGCAACTATTAGGTCACTGACTGACCTTAATTGCTGGTCACATGTTCCCACAGACTTAAATCCTGATGACTTAGCGTCCAGAGGCGCAGCCATCTCAACTCTTATCAACTCATGCTGGTTCTCAGGCCCAAAGTTCTTATGGAACGAGCCTTTAGTCTTACCTACACAACCTCAGCTTACTGTTAACCCTGAAGACCTTGAGGTCAAACAACTACTCACCACACTAAAAACCACACTCAGCAGTCATACAATAACATTTGATCAGCGCCTGAGCCAATTTTCCACCTGGAACAAAACTGTATCATGCATTGCAGCCCTACAGCGTCTCATAAACAAAACTGTACACAAAGATACTGACAAGGCGCAACAATCAATTTTAAAACTAGTCCAACACGAGCATTTCTCAGCAGAAATAGATCGTCTTGAATCCAACCAGGAAATCAACAAATCAAGTAGTCTAATAAAACTCAGTCCCTTCTTGGATGATAAAGGCATCCTTAGGATAGGTGGTAGGTTACATGAAAGCACTGTGCTTAGTTTTGAAGAAAAACATCCTATCATCATACCTAAATCTAGTCACCTTGCAGCACTAATAATTGATCATTGCCATAAACTAGCTGCGCACCAAGGTAGAGAACACACTTTAGCACAAATCAGATCTATAGGCTTTTGGATTGTTAATGCCAGAGCACATGTACTAATATACTTGAACAAATGTGTCACATGCAAAAGAAACCATGGCAAACCACATGCACCCCAGATGGCAACTCTTCCAGCTGAAAGACTTGCAGAGATACCACCCTTCACACATTGTGGTCTAGATTGTTTTGGCCCTTTTATCACAAAAGATGGTAGAAAAGAAAGAAAATGCCATGGTCTCATTATCACTTGCATGTCCTCTAGAGCAGTTCACCTTGAGCTGCTAGAAGACATGACCTCAGACTGCTTCATTAATGCCTTACGCAACTTCATATCAATCCGTGGGGCTGTCTCTTCCATAAGGTGCGACCAAGGTACCAACTTTGTAGGTGCATTCAATGACCTGGCTAAGAATATGGAAGGCCCGCTAAACCACAAGCTTCATATCAAATTCACCTTCAATCCTCCACACTCAAGTAACATGGATGGGGTCTGGGAAAGACTCATCAGGTCAGCTAGGAGCATTTTGAAGGGGATGGGAGAAAAGTATGGTGGAAGGTTGAGTACATCTAACTTGAGAACTCTATTCTATGAGGTCATGGCTGTAATGAACAGCAGACCGTTAGGCGCAGTCACTCATGATCATATTCCTCTCACACCAAACATGCTGCTCACCATGAAATCTAAAATCACTCTACCACTACCAGGCCATTTTGAAGATGTAGACATCTATTCTCGCAAGCGTTGGCGCACAATACAGCAGCTTGCAAATGAATTCTGGCACAGATGGCGTAGCGAATACATTCAAACACTACAAGCAAGGCAAAAGTGGACAGCGCAGCGCGAGCCACTAGCGATTGGCGACATTGTTCACGTATTAAAAGAAGAAAGTTTGCGAAATGATTGGTCTCTAGCACGTGTAGTTGGTGTAGACCAGTCTCATGATGGAGAGGTCAGGTCAGTAAAATTGTTAATCGAATCAAAAGGTTATCCAAGTGACAAACCACGATGCCTTGTAAGACCAGTCAATAAAGTTGTAGTTTTAGTCAAAGCTTATACCCGTAAAAATTTACTAAAATTTTAGGTGGGAGTGTAAGATTGAGAATATTTACCCAAAATGTATAATCATACCTTTAAGAAAACAAATATGTTTACCCATTAGATTACAAAATCACCAAACTAAAAGAATCATCACAGCCATAAAAGTGATATCACCAACCACCAAGATGCTGCCTCTATGACAGCACTTGTTTTTTACCAAATGTATGCTTATTTTTAACAACTATGAATCATATACTGCCTTTTATAAAAGAAGTCAGCACAGATACTGTGAACTAGTCAGCATTTTTATTCTAAGGAGCAACAACCATTAATATGCTTGCTCGTGGCTTTATGCCTTTATTGTCACAGTTAGCTTGAGATTTTAACTACATTTATACTATAATATTTTTCTGGACAAAAACGCTTTACTATATACTACAACCATTCTACTGTATGACCAGGAAAAGGAGCCAACAAGGTACATAAATATATTATTATGTTTTACTTCAATGTATGTTTTTACTGTGATTTTTTATCAGACTATTATGTTTTCAAGCATACTACAAGCTTTTGACATTAC
Organism: Watersipora subatra; assembly: GCF_963576615.1. NCBI lineage: Eukaryota > Metazoa > Bryozoa > Gymnolaemata > Cheilostomatida > Watersiporidae > Watersipora > Watersipora subatra. Next base: position 48,008,120 of record NC_088713.1, read on the forward strand.
ATGACATTACACAGCTTCATGATACCACTGAATAGCTTTGCCATACTATTGCTTGCTTTGGATCTATTATAATCAACGCACATTATTTCATTGTACATTATATCATTATATTTTATATCATTTCATATTTTAGTTTTCATGGTGTAATTCTGTGTGAATTCTACAAGAATAAAGCATCAGTTGTAACTCAAACTCAGAAAACCTGATCATACGGTACAAGAATATTCAGTAAGCTTTTGTACTTTTCCTGTAGTTACACTTTGAAACGTTTGGTAATCGACATGCCAATGCAAAATATTTAACAACAAACATCTACATCTAACAATTAAAGTGTGTTAACAGTATTGGGAAATCGTGTATGGATGCCTGCTTAGCTTACGACAAGCCGATTCTGTTTATATTTTCAAGAGCATTGTTGTACAAATGATGGCTCGGTGATCTTCTCTGAACATGTCTGAGTCTAGTGGAAAGGGAACTGGCTAACATGGACAGCTGGATACATGCCAAGTTGCAGAGAGTAAAGCCCGGTTCCCATATACGCCGCAAAGCACCGGTGACAGCACCGCAGGCTATTGCGGTAAAATGGGAACCTACACGCCGCGGATCGCAGTGCACCGCCGGTGGATGCCGGCGGTCAACGCAAGAGTTTGCGCATGTTCAAATTTCGCAAACGGCTGCAGGCAAAACATTCCCGAAATGCACTGTATGGGTAAAGGTCACCATTATAGGAACGGCATGGCGAGTGAAAATTTTATTTGATTACGCAATTATATTTATGATATTATTAACGATGTGGCTTTATGTGAACATACATACCTGCCAACTCTCACGCATTGAGCGTGAGACTCACGCATTCACCCCAAAGAAAAAAATGAAAATGCGTGAGAAATGCGTGAGATTTTTGCCCCAATTTCCACAATTTTGTATATACTATCATTGATACATCAATTGCCCCAAAACCAAATCTCACGCATTGCCCCACTTTTGGGTTGGCAGGCCTGTGAACATATCCCGCAGAGCCTAGCGCCGCAAGCGTTTTACTGCGCATGTTACCGCCGGAGTCTAGCAATCGATATGGGAACCAGGCTTTACTTGAGACTCGATGACATTTTTGTCTCCACCAGTGACCTGTTTTAGGAATTTTGGGAGATAAACTCCACAGTTGTTTACAAGTAGGAAGTTGTCTTTCCGACACTTTTTCTTTAGCATTTTCTCAATAAAAAATGCTAAAGACTTAAATGCTCTCAGTAGCATGACAAAGAAGAGAGGTTTCTTTCAGGCAACTCACAAGCGCAATCATAGTTTTTATTTGTCAGCAAAATTTTTTTTTTCTGTCCAGTAGAAAAAGGTAAGTATAGTATACTGTTGATTGCTAGACAAAACCTCAATCCATCAAATGAATCAAACGCAACTATCTTTAATTAAACGCATATAGCATGTAACTAGATGACTCATTTATATAGCCTCCGATTCCAAAAAAATTACTTAGTTAGCCTTTGGTTCTTAAATTATAAATAGGCTGTGATTTAACAGCTTTAGGCTCTAAAATAATGAACACAATGCGATTGTATAGCCTTTGGTTTTGAAATCAGGGATAAGCTGTGATTCTATAGCTTGAGGTTTTAAAATTATAAATATAAGGTGATTCTATAGCCTTTGGTTCTAAAATCATGAATAGGCTGTAATTTTATAGCTTTAGGTCCTAAAACTTTCGTATTGCTGATAATTTTATAAATAGGCAGTTTTAATTTTATAGACTGAGAGTATAGACATGTAACGTCCACATTTTGCAATTCCTTTTAATTTTTACATTGATAAAATGGGCTCTAAAAAAGAACATACAGTGGTTTTTTGTAAAATTTAGAAAGCTGGGGGTTATTTTTTAAAGATAAAACTTTGTTTCTGCTGATTCCATGAAAACTTTATTTAGATATCATGTGAACATATTAATACTTATAATAGATCTTACAGCAGTTGCAATTTATGGATTATTTGAATGTGTCAAGCTTATTTTAATCAGTAGAGATAAGAAACAGCAAATTTAAAAACATTTCAAACCGGCGAGTGATTTAGGAACCATGAATCTGCAAAAAAAGTCACAAAACAAACAAATGAGTGGGTAATGTAAAACTTTATAATAAACAAAATCATCTTCTAAAACTGGCTTCTGATATAAAAAGTAGTTTTAGGACCAATTCTGATCAATATTTACTAAAAAAAATAAAAACATACATTTCTGGAGATCACCTCTATTTTATAGACTAAAAATAAAATTTCTCTGAAATAACTTGCCAAATACTAAATTTAAAAAATACAAACTAACAATATTACCGCTATGTAGAAGTGTTAGCACAACTAGTTTTAGCGGTAAACAGTAACGTTCCTCAAATTTTTACAAAGCTTCCAATAAATCTCCATCATGGATTTTCCATTTTGATGTTCATGGATTTTCCACTTTGACAACAGCTTCTTTTCTTTCCTACATGCCCTTCAGTCCTGCATCTTTTGTTACCTTCTAATGCACTTCTGTATCCGTATATAGTTTTCATGTTTTCAAATTTTCAAACGTACATTAAACTAAAGGAGCTCTGAAACTAGCATGAGCTCTTTAATTGGAGAAGCTAGTAACAAACAGTTTATATCGTATTTTTTGTTCATCTGGCCCCAGTCTATCAGCTTTAGATCAAGCTTTGCAGTGAATGCTAGAGTCTTTGTCAAACTCAACATAACCGAGGTTTTCTTCTGTCGATAGCTTTCTGCTGCCTGATTTGACATCTCTCTCATTGGAGTTATCTTCTATATTCTTTGAAGGCGTTTTCGGCAGAGAGCCTTGCCTTGATGGTCTGTAAATCAAAATTGTCACTCATGCTATTTACTTGCTCTAAAAAACTGTACAAAAATTTCATATTTTCATGAAAAAGAAAAGTAAGAAAAATATAATTGTGTTTAAATTAAAATAGCTTTTGATACAAAATGAAAAATAATAATTAATATAATAAAAATAAAAACTAATATATTGCGTATACCCACATTTTTCTACCCTCAAAAGTTGTTGGCAATGAGAAGGAATTTTAAAATTTAGAACGTTACTAAAACTCGGAAAACCCCCAAAAAATAAGATCATTTGTAGTTGAGAAAACTAGATGTAGATAATTTGATGAAGTAAATAGGCAATATAAATTGGTCGATCAAAAATATTAGTTTTGAATCCAAAACTCAAAAAATGACATGGCACTGATTTGCGCTGTCAAAGGTTTATTGAATACATAAAACTAATATCAACATCAGATAATGCACATCTAGTAAAAGGAAAGAAACATACATTTTGTCTCTATGGCAGGTGTCAGTCGACCCCTCGCAGCCGATCTGTGAGGAACAGTCGATGTCTGTCTCCTCTACTATTTCATATATAGATGTTTCGTCTATGTCAGCATATTCGTCATGCACTCCCCTCTCTTGGGCTGAACATGAAATGCATTTCTATTAGATAACTACAGTATCTATCGGCAGTCAGAAATACTTACATCTGACTACTCACTTATTGAGAAACTTACACAAAATTTAAGTAGATTTTATTAGAAAGTATAGGGATTTTTCTATCATTTGCGATTGTTGTTGATAATTGAGGTGATGTGATTGTCAGGATGTTTCAAAGTTAAAATCGACAAAACCTGATTGTGGTTAAAACACTCGGAGCAAGCAAAAGCACGATTATACTGTCTTTAGTTGCACAGAGTATGACGGAAGAAAGACGCGTAATGCTGCAATTTGAAAGCAATAGTCGATATTAACTATAGTAACGATAGCAACTAGTGACATTATTTTTTTCTCTGAGCATTTTAACCGCGATCAAATTTTGTCGATTTTCATCTTGAAACAACCTGGCAGTCAGATTGCCTCAAACATCAAAAACAATCGCAAATGATAGAAAAATGTCGATACTTTCTGATAAAATCTATTGAAATTTTGTGTAAGTTCAATGTTAAATAAGATTAGATATGACAACTCTGACAAAAGCTAAGTTTGTATCTGGAAACTACTCAGAAGATTAGATATGATAACTCTGACAAAAGCTAAGTTTGTACCTGGAAACTACTCAGAAGATTAGATATGACAACTCGGACAAAAGCTAAGTTTGTACCTGGAAACTACTCAGAAGATTAGATATGACAACTCGGACAAAAGCTAAGTTTGTACCTGGAAACTACTCAGAAGATTAGATATGATAACTCGAACAAAAGCTAAGTTTGTACCTGGAAACTACTCAGAAGATTAGATATGATAACTCGAACAAAAGCTAAGTTTGTACCTGGAAACTACTCAGAAGATTAGATATGATAACTCGAACAAAAGCTAAGTTTGTACCTGGAAACTACTCAGAAGATTAGATATGATAACTCTGACAAAAGCTTAGTTTGTATCTGGAAACTACTCAGAAGATTAGATATGATAACTCTGACAAAAGCTTAGTTTGTACCTGGAAACTACTCAGAAGATTAGATATGATAACTCTGACAAAAGCTTAGTTTGTACCTGGAAACTACTCAGAAGATTAGATATGATAACTCGAACAAAAGCTAAGTTTGTACCTGGAAACTACTCAGAAGATTAGATATGATAACTCTGACAAAAGCTTAGTTTGTACCTGGAAACTACTCAGAAGATTAGATATGATAACTCGAACAAAAGCTAAGTTTGTACCTGGAAACTACTCAGAAGATTAGATATGATAACTCTGACAAAAGCTTAGTTTGTACCTGGAAACTACTCAGAAGATTAGATATGATAACTCTGACAAAAGCTTAGTTTGTACCTGGAAACTACTCAGAAGATTAGATATGATAACTCTGACAAAAGCTTAGTTTGTACCTGGAAACTACTCAGAAGATTAGATATGATAACTCTGACAAAAGCTTAGTTTGTACCTGGAAACTACTCAGAAGATTAGATATGATAACTCTGACAAAAGCTTAGTTTGTACCTGGAAACTACTCAGAAGATTAGATATGATAACTCTGACAAAAGCTTAGTTTGTACCTGGAAACTACTCAGAAGATTAGATATGATAACTCGAACAAAAGCTAAGTTTGTACCTGGAAACTACTCAGAAGATTAGATATGATAACTCTGACAAAAGCTTAGTTTGTACCTGGAAACTACTCAGAAGATTAGATATGATAACTCTGACAAAAGCTTAGTTTGTACCTGGAAACTACTCAGAAGATTAGATATGATAACTCTGACAAAAGCTTAGTTTGTACCTGGAAACTACTCAGAAGATTAGATATGATAACTCGGACAAAAGCTAAGTTTGTACCTGGAAACTACTCAGAAGATTAGATATGATAACTCGAACAAAAGCTAAGTTTGTACCTGGAAACTACTCAGAAGATTAGATATGATAACTCTGACAAAAGCTTAGTTTGTACCTGGAAACTACTCAGAAGATTAGATATGATAACTCTGACAAAAGCTTAGTTTGTACCTGGAAACTACTCAGAAGATTAGATATGATAACTCTGACAAAAGCTTAGTTTGTACCTGGAAACTACTCAGAAGATTAGATATGATAACTCGGACAAAAGCTAAGTTTGTATCTGGAAACTACTCAGAAGATTAGATATGATAACTCGGACAAAAGCTAAGTTTGTATCTGGAAACTACTCAGAAGATTAGATATGATAACTCTGACAAAAGCTAAGTTTGTATCTGGAAACTACTCAGAAGATTAGATATGATAACTCGAACAAAAGCTTAGTTTGTATCTGGAAACTACTCAGAAGATTAGATATGATAACTCTGACAAAAGCTTAGTTTGTATCTGGAAACTACTCAGAAGATTAGATATGATAACTCGGACAAAAGCTAAGTTTGTATCTGGAAACTACTCAGAAGATTAGATATGATAACTCGAACAAAAGCTTAGTTTGTATCTGGAAACTACTCAGAAGATTAGATATGATAACTCGGACAAAAGCTAAGTTTGTATCTGGAAACTACTCAGAAGATTAGATATGATAACTCGAACAAAAGCTTAGTTTGTATCTGGAAACTACTCAGAAGATTAGATATGATAACTCGGACAAAAGCTAAGTTTGTACCTGGAAACTACTCAGAAGATTAGATATGATAACTCTGACAAAAGCTAAGTTTGTACCTGGAAACTACTCAGAAGATTAGATATGATAACTCTGACAAAAGCTAAGTTTGTACCTGGAAACTACTCAGAAGATTAGATATGATAACTCGGACAAAAGCTTAGTTTGTATCTGGAAACTACTCAGAAGATTAGATATGATAACTCGGACAAAAGCTTAGTTTGTACCTGGAAACTACTCAGAAGATTAGATATGATAACTCTGACAAAAGCTTAGTTTGTATCTGGAAACTACTCAGAAGATTAGATATGATAACTCGGACAAAAGCTAAGTTTGTATCTGGAAACTACTCAGAAGATTAGATATGATAACTCGAACAAAAGCTTAGTTTGTATCTGGAAACTACTCAGAAGATTAGATATGATAACTCGGACAAAAGCTAAGTTTGTACCTGGAAACTACTCAGAAGATTAGATATGATAACTCTGACAAAAGCTAAGTTTGTACCTGGAAACTACTCAGAAGATTAGATATGATAACTCTGACAAAAGCTAAGTTTGTACCTGGAAACTACTCAGAAGATTAGATATGATAACTCTGACAAAAGCTAAGTTTGTACCTGGAAACTACTCAGAAGATTAGATATGATAACTCGGACAAAAGCTTAGTTTGTATCTGGAAACTACTCAGAAGATTAGATATGATAACTCTGACAAAAGCTTAGTTTGTACCTGGAAACTACTCAGAAGATTAGATATGATAACTCTGACAAAAGCTAAGTTTGTACCTGGAAACTACTCAGAAGATTAGATATGATAACTCTGACAAAAGCTTAGTTTGTATCTGGAAACTACTCAGAAGATTAGATATGATAACTCTGACAAAAGCTTAGTTTGTATCTGGAAACTACTCAGAAGATTAGATATGATAACTCTGACAAAAGCTTAGTTTGTATCTGGAAACTACTCAAAAGATTAGATAGTCAAATTTTAAGTATTTATTGATCTAGAGTTGGCGCTAAAGATATCATTTTTTTTTCTTTTGTCCCACTTGAGAGAGAAACCAATGTGTAGCGATATCTTTATTATATATACTAGTATCCAGGCAGCCTAGTGTGTCTAGAGAGCTTTCAGGTGTACCAATAAACTACGGAGATTTAAAAATAGTAATGAAATATCTTGGGAATAATATAAAAATAAATAAATGAATGAAATATAAATAAATGGGAATAAATAAATGAAATATAATATATAAATATTATATATTATATATATTATAATATATAATAATATATATTATTAGGAAACAACTAAAGATTGATGCACATGTTTGAGTGCTATGTTGTCTACCAAGCTGAATGACACGGATTTGCATCTCGTCTAAATCATTCCTTTATCCTGACCTCTAACCCTTGCTTTGGACTGACAGACGGACAAACAGACATACGACGCTCTTATTATATGAAAGATGTATTTTTGGTTTGCTTTATTCGAGACGAATACGATAGTTTTTCCTGGCTTCTCTGCAGCATAGACCTTGCTGTATAAAAAAGTGAAAAAAATGTTTTCAAATTGACATTGAATGTTTGCGATCCCCTTAACTTATGGTAAAATTACCGTAATCATGAACTCTAAGCCATGTGAAATCGATACAAAAAAAGATAAAATTTCTCAATACCCATCAATCATACTACAGCTATGACGCATTCGTTAAATTAAAAAGTTAAGTTTAGTTTTTTAATATTGGAAGGGCTAAGGGGCTGAGTTTGGTAAGATCTTGCAATGCATGCGCTCTCCTTAAATTAATATAAAATTGCCATAATCATGAACCATAAACCAAGTGAAAGTGATACGAAAAAAAGAGAAAAGTTGTCAATACAAACCATTAATGCTACAGTTACTGTACAGGAAATTTGAGAGATTTTAAAATAGATTAGGCAATTCACATTATTTTACTGTTCGTATACCATGAAATCCCTATAACCTAAACAATCTTGAAATGAATTATTTACATTGTGCGGGTGTCAACTGTACATGGAAACTGCTAGAAAACAGGAAATGGTCAAACTTCAAGCGTTTAATCAAACCCGCATACCGATGCCGCCATTCGTCTCTTCTACACTCAGCATGTGCTTCATTTTGTTGGCTTCTTGAATCTCTGCTTCAACCTTCTTCTTAATTTGGTTTTCAATTCTCTTTTCACAGGATCCAACCATCTTCTTCATTCTGTAAATTTAATATAGGTCATGTTGTTTAAAGTAGGTCAAGTTGTTTGAAGTAGGCCATATTATTTAAAGTAGGTCATAATTTTTAATATAGGTCATGTTGTTCCAAAACAGTAGAACCTAGTAGAGAAGATGCGTTTATGCCCAGGACGATTTACAGGGATCACTTCTATACCGAAAGACGGTTTAATATAAAGTTGCAATTTAATTTAATTTGTTGCAAGTCAACCTTTAAAACTGTTGTACAAATGGCTTTTTACCTGTCGCAGACACAGGATCAGTGAGATGCTGTATGCTATATTTGCCCATTTTTGATTTTACTTCTGGGAAAACTATGAAATATTGTGCATACTCGCTGGCAAGCGAGTATGCACAGTATGCAAATTCAATGCGATTCTAAATTTTAAAATGTTAAGTAAATTATTGGTCAATATATCATTACTGCTTTTTCCACAAAATTTTTAAAACCTTGCTTATGATATGTGCGTGTATACTGGTATACATATAGGCCTATATATGCTTTTATTGGGGGGTCCACAATCATTTAAATAAAAATAATGCTTTACATATGATGCCATAAAAAAGTATAAAAAGAAACCTAATAATAGCCGCATGATGTCATAAACGCAAAAACAAAATTTCTTACAAGGATTGCTTGAAACTCCTAAGCTTAGGTAAAATACCTTTAATGTATTTTGAATAAATATTGAAAATTAAAAAATTAAAAATTTGGCGAAGGATTAAAAGATTTAGCAATACAATTGTTGAGTGCATCTTTTTTGTAAATACAAAATAAAACCATCACATAAGTACTTGATATTTGGCACTTGGGAATTGAAACATATCAGGGATATATGAAGGAATTAAACCATCTAGTATTTTGAATCCTACAGTGTTAGCAAAGTAAGTTAACATAGTTTAACATAAGTTAACTTTGTTAACAGTTTTGTTAACTGTTAACTCTGTTCTAAATAAAAATGTAGATGGCACAAAACAAGTCTAATATTTGCCGAAAGGAAGTTGTAGTGAAAATATAGTTACAGGCACTTTGTTGTTGTACCTACTCTTTGATGCACTTTGCTAATAGGTTAAGGCCTATTGCGGGACTCTGTCTGTAAATACCCAAAATATTATCTTGATATTATAGTAATGCAGTGAAATATTAATAATTTTTGAGCTCTTATTTTATTTTCACAGAACTTTTGTCGATGATATTAAAAAGCAGTTTACGCAACTATTTCTAGCTGCACTAGAACTATGAAAATATTGTTGGCTTTACAATTTTTCGCTGTATATACTTACTGGCTGAATTCCTGGCAGGGATAAGAAAATAATTATCTACTAATTTTGAGTAACTTACCTCATAAGCTAGTAGTTTAAATCTTTACTAAACATTAGCCATGTTTGAAACCAGCTTAATAATCATTGCACATCGTAACTATCATTGAGCTGATCGTTACACGTTTGCTGATCGTTACTTTACCCGTAACGTAACGATGTTTTCATTCAAAAACGTAACTTCAAAAGCTGTTTGGTTTACATATTTGAAATCAGGACAAAATTAAGAATAATAATAATATTTATATCTATTGACTAAATTCACAGTAATTAACTATGTTGGAAATACAAATTTTGTTTCCCAACAAAGAGGCCTAGTTTATTTCACAGACCTCTGTGAAAGGACGAGATCCTTTCCACCCTCTCAACCGCATCAAATCATTAATGTTATAAACCTACCTTTTATTTTTCCGCCAATTGATAACAAATAGAAGGATTCCAATGCCTAGTCCTGTGATGAGAATGGCTGCAACCACACCTGTGGTCAACACAACTACATCGTTGTTAGATGATGGTTGTTTGGTTGTCTCTGTCGTTGCTGAATCGGTCGATTCTTCCTCTTGCTCTGTTATAACAAGTAAGATGGGTACTCAAGATCAGAACCCGTTTTAATCGATAGATTTGTTTGAGTTGATCAAAAGGTTTGATTGATTAAAAAAATCAAACATTTTTTATTGAAAAGGAAGGAAAAGGTGAAATTTACTATGTTTCTATGATGCGGTTATCATGCAAGTTGGCATCATTCATTAGATGAAAGTGGCTAAAACCCACAAATCACGAGAATTTTGTTACAAATTTTTATTGAATGTTTCATGCTTGTGAAAGATAGAAACGGCACCTGCAAATGATGCACAATAAAATGCTGTGCAAGATATTCCATTATAAACATTTTCCACAGTTCAGTCATTCCTATTTTGATTTTACAAAACGGAAGTGCACCGCTACGATCTTTGGTGTAGAACTCCTAAGCTCTGTTAACAAAGCGCTCACGTTCATTGCAACTTGCGATTGTACATCGAAACACTTATCACATGGCAACTCAATGTGCACACAATTCCAAATCCCCATCACCCGCACAATAAAAACATAGTACGTGTAACCGCAGCAGATATCTGAACTATGTGTCGGTTAAACTATAACCTGTTAAAATATGCTTAAAGTAGTACCAAATTCAAAAAAATTAATCTACCAAGTACTAAAACAAGTTTGTTAATCCAATGGCTGTTTTCATACTCGTCATATTTCAATGAGTTGTTCAAAATCTTGAAAAATGAATTTTAGGAAATTCTGATCACAGAGGTTTGTTATTGAAAATGTGAAAATTGGTCATACTTGTAGATATACTCTCATAAATGATTTTTAGCTGGACTAAAATTTACCAAAAATTTAACTAATTAGATTATGATCAGTATAAATAACCAGAATATACGAGTATATAGTTTTGGAGGTATTTTTATATAAGCCTGAAGGTTGTTCAAGACCAAATCTAAACAGCCGTGCATTGCTGATTGTGTCTCAACTGTTTTGTACAGCGCTGTACGTAGATGTTTTATCAAATACAATCAAAGATACTTTGTAAAAAACACCGATTATTTAATTACATCAGCCTTGTGTTATAAAGTTTATATTGCTAGTAACTAGTAAATAAACAAAAGCGTAAAGTTTCCAGTAATTATTTGATTTTATTTTTGGGGGTGACAATTTTTATCAGTTTGTCTATAAAAAATAGTGTGTGGCCATTTTAATTATGAACAAAAATCATGAAAAAAGTAGCATAAAAGATTGATGCTTTTGCTCTAAAACAGATAATTTAGTTCAATTTTACTTACAAACAAAAATTAAAAAAAGAAAGTAACCTAAAAAGAATATATGCTAATGTTCTATAAAAGATAACTTAATTCAATTTTAACTACATAAAAAAATTATGAAAAGAGTGACATAAAAATAATTGATGCTCCTGTTCTATAACAAAAAATTTAATTCAATTTTAATTACAAATAAAAATTACAAAGAGAAAATAGCCTAAAAAATATGCTATTGGTTTATAAAGATAATATATTTTAATTTTATTTACAAACTAAAAGCGTGAAGAAAGAAATTGCTGTCACTGAGGATTGGCAGCTATAAACGATTAGAATGGTTCGATGACTATTTAAAATGTAATCCTCAGATCACCAGTTTTATACCCATTTCGATCTCTACCAACCAAATCAGCAGTTATTATTTACAAGTTTACGCATGAAACCTGCTTGTACTCAATTCTTCGAAGGATTAATGACCACCACAGAGTAGTTAGGTAGCCTGAAGCCTGTCTACTGTAAGAAGGTTACACACTCTTAACAGTTCATTCAACTGGGATTTAAGAACAACACAATATGCACAAAGTCGTTCATCTAGTCCCAGTAATTGACCAATGAAATGCTAATGCACTATCCAGTCTGAACAAGCCCAATTCACTAACTACATCTACAAAACTCCTTTGACTATAAGAGGTCTACTTTCCTAACTTCACTCACCAAAGGTGAAGGTCAATTGTCGAGACTCGGTAGAATTGGTGCCAATGAATATACTGCCTTCATTTAAGCGAGCTAAAGCCAAAGGTTGTACTAGCCTACAATTTTTTAGGTTTCCATCCTCAAACGTGTCACGACCTTTCTTGCAAATTGTGGAAATATCTTTTAAAACCAGATCCACGACTCGTAGACGACTGTTACCGCTCTCGGCAAGAAGAACTGTATCTTTGCTTAAAATCAGTAAAGAATTCGGCCGATTAATTTGAGCATTTCTGAATGCGCCATCGTTTAAGCCCAGAGTAGTTGATTCAATGATATATCTCTGCTCGTTTGTATCCAGATTTATTCTCAGCAGACTAGAAGGCGTGCTTATGAACAGCCTACGGTTATTCAGTGCTATGGCTATCGGTTGTTGAGTTAAGTAGTCAAAAGTTGATACAAGGGAAGTCGACAGATTTATCATCCTGATGGCAAAGTTTTCATAATCTGTCACAAAAATACTGCTATCCACCATAACAGCTTGGTGTGGGGTGTTGAATCGCGCCAATGTTCCTTCACCTTCACGATAGCCAGGCTCTTCACAAAGGCCTGCATAGGTAGATGTCTGTCTGGTTGCTCGGCTTACAAACCTAAGGCAGTGGTTTAGCGAGTCTACGATGACAATATGCGTGAGGTTTACTTGAGTAAATCCAGTTATGGTGGAAAAACTCGCATCCATATATACGCCTTCCTGATATGAAGGGCTGAGGTTACTTCCGACTATGATTGATTCCTTCTGCGAAACCGGGTTGAATGTTTTTAATGTGGCACCATCGGAAAATAAAAATGTTCCTGCCTCTGTAATGTCCTCTTGTATGTACCATACAGCTATTTCAACCTCTGGCGGTTGCTGTAGTGTGCTAATTCCCTCAAATTCAAACCTAAAAATAATAGACCACAAGCTAAATAATAGACCACAAGCTAAATAATTCACCACAAGCTAAATGATAGACTACAAGCTAAACAATAGACCACAAGCTAAATGATAGACCACAAGCTAAACAATAGACCACAGGCTAAATGATAGACCACAAACTAAATAATAGACCACAAGTTAAATGATAGACTACAAACTAAATAATAGACACAAGCTAAATGATAGACCACAAGCTAAACAATAGAACACAAGCTAAATGATAGACCACAAGCTAAACAATAGACCACAGGCTAAATGATAGACCACAAGCTAAATAATAGACCACAGGCTAAATGATAGACCACAGACTAAATAATAGCTACTTCCTTTTCTGTTCATAAGCCTTCATAATTGACAAATGATAAATAATTTGATTACAATTTATATTATATATTTATATTATATATTATAGATTATTGTAGATTATATATTTGATCACAATTTCCATTGTAATTCTGTTTATTCAAAATCAGCTTCGTTTGAGATGAACTGGATTTTGCTCAGCAGGCTAATTGGAAGAGGCTGTTCAATCCTTGACCCTATATTTAAAGAGATCAGAACTCCAAGTTTTTTGCTGATTTCAAAGGGAAAATAACACCTTTTAGGTTCTGACAAATGGAAATAGCCAGGGAAGATACAGTTTATTACATAGCCTCTTTAGAGAGAACTTTGCTTAATCACAAAAATTTACTAATCTATTAATCAATTAGAGACTGACGCTAAATTGGTGCATTTAATAGATTGCCAGCGTAGTCAATCATTAAAGAGGATGCTGGCTGGTGCAATGTAAAAGACTGCTAGCCAGGTAATCTTTATAGAAGATCCAGAAAAGCTTGCAGTTTGTCTTATATTGTACAAAATAATATTTATAAGTAGTGCTGTGCAATATGACAATGCATGCCAAAACAATATATTGGCCCTGTGAGCTACACTATCTATATCGTTCAGTATCGAAACTTTTGAGTTATGCTCTCTCGATATAGGTTATTGTGACGTTTCACCAAAAAACAGAAATACAAGGGTGATAATCGTGGCTAAACACAAAAAAATAGTAGCTGTCTTTTCTCTTTAACTTTATTTTAAAACTTTTATAAAACTTTTGTTCTACCTCCCGGTCGTTTCTAGATGATTTTAAGAGAAAAAAATCCGCGGGCTCACAAATAAGTTTTCAGGAACTAGTGCTGTGCTGATATTGAGTCGCGAAAGCTGGCGATAACCGACGTTGGTCACGCTAATTAAACACAGATATTTATCGTTTTGACATAATATCAAAAATGTGGATATACCCGATTACAGAATCGACCTACAAAACGCCCCAAAATGAAATCGTCCCACACAAAATCGACGCCTACCGTGCAATATCAATTTATTGTGCAGCACTATTTATAAGCTATTTATACTCTAGAGGGTGGCCTTAGCAAGTTCAAAAGGGCAAAGTGGGATTTGTAGTTAGACAAAAACACATAATCTACATCTATATACATAAAAGTTTAAAAGTTAGAATGGTAAATGTTGTATATGTTGAATAAAATAAACTTTCTGTCAAAAGACTTTTTTATTACCCGAGCAACGCCAGGCATTCATCTAGTTATATGTAAAACGACTGTAGAAGTTACATAGACTTCATGGACTCTAAAGAAACACTGTGACCTCAAAGCAGTCAAACACAACAATCTTTAAACAATTGATAGCTGCAGTCATGCGCAAAGTATGGAACCACCTACAATCTTTTATATATATTTATCAAAGTCTATCGTCTGTGGATCTGTCTGTCTGCATTCCGGTTATACGTGTAGTTATTAAAATCTTGGAATAAAGAATCTGTACCGAGAAAATTTGATCTCGGACCCTCCCGTTCACCAGTCGGAAGGCTTATTAGGCCACAGAGATTGATTTGTTCGTTAGCCGATATATGTCACTATATGGGAGCAAATACCCATTGGCTTTGCTACTATGTAGGGTGATTGCGTAATGTGAGCCGAATAGCTCTCATTAGCAAGCTTACTAAACTTTTCCATAGGCAGTGTGCCAGGCTAATAGCAAGTGGCAAGCAACTCTTATTACTTCTCATTGCTTATAAGCTGATTTTTAATACTAGGGCAACGCCGGAAAGCACAGCTAGTAATTTAGTATTTCTGAAATACATATAACCAGTTGTAAGTTTTCTTAAAAAATGAAAAAAACAACCCAAAAACCTGGTACCATTTTACAATCTTTTCTTTCTGTTTATCTTATTTGGTAGTCTTTAAAAACAATACTTTGACTGTTACATCGCTGAGCAGTGTTAAATATAAACCTTTTTTCACTAAATATTGTTTCGAGAAACGAATGCTTACACTGTCACAAATAACTAAATTATCACTGTTGGGGAAATAGAAACGTTTAACACCTGAAAAATCTTCAAAGAACTTTAATGCTTGATAGAGAGAATTTACCTCAATCAGCTTTTGTTAAAGTTTCATTAAAAGTTGACCACGCAAACAATCTAATAACATCACAGAGAGTACATTTTTAAAATTAAAACAATATATAGCTTTGTTATATTAAAGTGGATTATATGAAGTTTATTGAGCCTTGAATTTCAAGTGTATGAAAATTATAACGTGCCTCCATACTTTTGCAAATATCTTTTTGTTCATCCATATGTCTGACACCTTAGTTAGAGGTTAGAAAAGGGATTTAGCCTTATCGGATTTATTGTGACTTTCTCTAACAGCCATGTCACTCAACCGCCTGCTGGAGTTCCAGGAAAATTGTACGAATAACTGTGTACATGCTTATTACATCTGATGATCTCTCACGGCACATTGAATTGCGAGGATACTAGTAGTTATAATCTTTTCTATGATGAGGGCCTTGTGTGACACTCTTCCTAACGTCACTGTTAAAGGTTGGATAAAAGATTGGTCCCTACAGGATTTGAACTTGTTAACATACAACCCAGTAGACCCACACTCTAACATGAGTCAAACTCATGACTTTAAAGCAAAGTTCTGCCACCTGCACCACTCAACCACTTGGAATATTTCTGCACAAAGCTAGTACATCTGATGATTCCTAAAAGCACACTAGTCTGCCAGGGTACTCATAACAAACACTGTGTTGCCATACTTTGAACTGGTTTGGAGTTACTTCCTCTTCAAACCATAGACATGGTAAAATCCAGACACATTCAGCACCATTTCACTTTGCTAAATTTGTGCAAAGGTATTTGCTGTAAAAGTACTTCAATATCATAAAAACACTCACTGTTGGTGGTTCTAAATCAATAATATTTGCCTGAGCTCTCCGTAGTGGAGGTAAAAAGATTTCAGCACACAGCCGCACACACGGGTCTCGCTATGAAAGCGTTCTACAGTTACTCAACACTGTTTCTGTGTGGCTTTTTGGGTTAGCTTTGACATGCCAAAGATGGAATGCTCATACGAGCGTGACAAAATAATTGCTTTTTAGTGCCACTAGCGTATGAATTAAAAAGTGATCTTGAAACCAAGGACAAGTCTACTTTACTGCTCTATAATAGTCTACTCTATTATTAAGTCTACCATATTTATACTAATAAATCTCTTTTGTTGCGGGTGAAGTGTGTATTAGTTTGTGTGAATACTATGCATCTCCATATGTTTTGACCAATTTGATCCAAGCTTCACACCCATATGCTTCATGCCTTCCACCAGCTCCTAAAATATTTGCTCTCAAAACTCTGTCTGGTTTCACAGAATCAGCCCCTTACACACCCACCTGCTGGCTATTCTGAGGGAGAATAAGAGAAGTCTTGGCCATCGCCACACTTATTGCTAGTATATGTATAACTTATTATATTATTATGCAATATTTTATATGTAATGTATTACAACATTACATAATATCTTACACGTAATATATTTAATGCATAATAATATATTATGCTTCCCAATATTATGATATATTTGATACGTAATAAACTATGATATTACCTAATGTTTTATATATCATGTAATATCTTACGCCTAACATATGTAATATATTTTAGGCGTGAGATCTTACATGATATATAAAACATCATATACTACCATAATTACATAATTTAATTATGTAATATATAATTATAAATAATGCATTACAATATTAAGACATATTAAATACATAATATTTGCTATAATAAGAGTCATGTCTGTCTGTTTGTCCAAGGCAATGATGAGAGCGTTAGAAAAAAGGGAGATGGTCCAACACGGGAATCGAACCTGGGTCATCAAGTTCAAAAGCAAGCATGCTTACTCCATCACTAGATAATTATGCCGATAACTGATACTCATTGTGATCTTTCACAGTGCATTGGACTGACAAGTGTTACAGTGTATTATAATATCACCTCGTGTTTTAAATAAACTATGCGTATTGTAATTACGTGTTACGCAAATGCAGTAGTCTATTGTGCCTTACTAGAGAAAAAAATGTTGTAGTTCCACTGTTGGCAAGGTCACCATTGACGACAAAAAAGACTTATGACCTTAATAGCTCTCTCTGCCATGCCAGATTAGTGTTCCACTACTCTATATAAGGACAAACACTTGGGGTAGCTATTATTTAATCTTCCAACAAACTTTTCATCAAAAGTTCAAAAGGTGTTAGGAAGATTACATATTGCGAAACAGATTATGTGTAAACTAACAAAAACAAGCATGCCTTGGTGAGTATGACTCATTAGATTTACATGCCGTAGTTGCAACAGATTTAGAATTGTGCGCATGCTGAGTTATTGTGTGATAGATGTTTCACTGGACACTTGCATGCTATGGATACACGCAGGCGCTTTGTAATTTGAGACTTCTTAAATCAATATGGGAATGAATGAACTGTGGAAAATGTTTAAAATGGAATAGCTTGCATGGCATTTTCTTGTGCATCATTCGCGAGTGTCCATCATTCGTAAACATTCAGTAAAAATTGAGTCGCTTGACTTTTTGCCATTTCCATCTTGCGAAAATTATAATATTAATATATTATTATTATAGTATATTATATTACATGTATATCATATTATATTGTTGTTATATTATTATAATTGTATTAATATTATTATTATAGTGAAGAAGACTAGTACTCTGGCAGTCTTGCGTGCTGTGAGAGATCATCAAGTGTGCCAACAAAGCACAGAGAATAAGTATGTACACAACTATTCTCAAATCGTGAAATAGGAACAATTAGCCCAGATGGTAGAGTGCATGGTTTTCAAGGTGAATATCACGAGTTCAAATCCCATACAAAGCAATTTTTGTTCCAAGATTGACCTGAAGCTTTGGACAGAGGGATGAACTTGCCTCTAATTATAGCAAAAACAGTACGCTATAGTCATGTGCGCTGTGAGAGCTCATCATCATTATACGCACACTTATTCTTGGGTGCCACATGATGGTACAGTTGCTCGGTTTGTAGTGTGCTTGGCTGTAAAATTTAGAAACCCTAGTTCAATTCCTACTCAACGTACTCTTTTCCTAAAGCTCAAACGCTTAGCTGTCCATGTCTTCATTCGAAGCGTGGCTTTGAATGGACAGATGGACACACAGACAGAAAGACAGACACGTATTATAGTAACGATTTACTCAGAAAATGAAGCTCACATTAAAAAAAATCACTTTTTAACAGCTGATTTGTGATATGACTTTAGTTAGAAAACTGAAAATAAATTATAACTCTATAATTAATAATAAATAAATAATTATAAGAAAACTCTTTCAAAATAAATTGTACTTTCAAAAGTGAATTCTCTCTTCAAGCAATTGTTATTACCTAATCTTATCGATTTAAAAATTATTATTAGCCTTGTTACCCTTGGCTTCCTAAACACTCTCATTATCTCTCTAGTTTTTGATGGATTCTAGTTTTTGTTTCACAACCACCAAATGACGCTGTAGAAGACAGACACTCACATCCCTGCCGGTACGCTTTCATATCTATATATATATATACAGTATTATACAAAAAGTATAACATTGCCGCGAGTCTGTTTGTGTGGAGTCTATTATAGCGTGTCACAGTTACTCACCCATTTATCTTTCTGACGTATTCTGGAGCGCTAGCATTCATGGATGTTACAGTCAGCACCTAAAATAGCAACAGATGAACTGGAATTGCTTTCATTCATGGATGTTACAGTCAGCACCTGAAATAGCAACAGATGAACTGGAATTGCTAGTATTCATGGATGTTACAGTCAGCACCTAAAACAGCAACAGATGAACTAGACTTGCTAGCATTCATGGATGTTACAGTTAACACCTAAAATAGCCACAGATGACCTGAAATTGCTAGCAGTCAAAGCCATTCAAAACGTTACAGACAGCACCTGAAATATAACTGAATGAACTAGAATTGCTAGTAACCATAGAAGCTACAGTCGGCACCTGGAATAAAAACGGCAGGACTACAATCCCTTGTAACTATATATGTTTAAGGTACTTTTAACCAGAATTAGTTAGTAGTTAGCAGTGAGTAGTTAGCAGTTAGTAGTTAGTAGTTAGCAGTTAGTAGTTAGCAGTTAGTAGTTAGCAGTTAGTAGTTAGCAGTTAGTAGTTAGCAGTTAGTAGTCAGCAGTTAGTAGTTAGCAGTTAGTAATTAGTAGTAAGGAGTTACCAGTTAGTAGTTAGCAGTTAGTAGTTAGCAGTTAGTAGTTAGCAGTTAGTGGTTAGCAGTTAGTAGTTAGCAGCTAGTAGTTAGCAGCTAGTAGTTAACAGTTAGTAGTTAGCAGTTAGTAGTTAGCAGCTAGTAGTTAGCAGCTAGTAGTTAGCAGTTAGTAGTTAGCAGTTAGTAGTTAGCAGTTAGTAGTTAGCAGCTAGTAGTTAGCAGATAGTAGTTAGCAGTTAGCAGTTAGTAGTTAGCAGTTAGCAGTTATTAATTAGTAGTTAGCAGTTAGTAGTTAGCAGTTAGTAGTTAGTAGTTAGTAGTTAGCAGTTAGTAGTTAGCAGTTAGTAGTTAGCAGTTAGTAGTTAGTGGTCAGTAGTTAGTGGTTAGTATTTAGCAGCTAGTAGTTAGCAGCTAGTAGGTAGCGGAATAAAAATGGCCACGCAAAGCTTCTCTGAGAGATCTACACCCAAACTGAAAGGCATAATTTGGCAAACCAGCAAGATAATGATTATAGTATTGGTTGACAAGGAGAACATGATGGCTACTATTAGGAGATATAGTTGTGCCCAATGACTACAATATAGCCAGCAAAGAAAAGGAAAAAGTTTAGAAATATCTCCGCTCGCTCGTAGAGGAGATTGAAAGGTGCTGGCATGCAAGAGTAATTGTAATCGCAGCACTCATTGAATCATTGGGTACAATAACCTGCATATCAAATGTGGTTTGGCTAAATATCAGCAACAATCAACACAAGTGACTTGCAAGAAAGTTATTGAGAGCACCTAAGATCTTGAGACAAGTGCTCAAACTCCGAGGTCTCTAGTAGGAGACCTGAGCTTATGTAGACATTATCACCCACTTGGGTAAACAAGGGTGAGGAAACAATATACACGTACACATGAATATTGTGCAACATATATAGGCCTACACACGCATATATATAGTCATATACCTGTGCATAGTCGTATACATAGTTGTATACACAGTCGTATACAGATATAAAACTAAAAAAAACTTGTATATAGAGATATACTGTATATATTTATAGATATATACTATAACATAGTATATATATAGTATGTACATATATGTTATCTATGTATATATAGATAGACACTATATATTGATTTATATATAAACATATACTATAAAATGTAATGAAAACTGTAAACTTTAAAAATTATTTACTACCTAAAGTGTCATGGTTGTTATCATTCGTCAGGTAAAACTGAAATGATCTGGAACTCATGTGACTGTATGCAACAACACATCAAGTAGCCTAAAGATTAAAGCCAACAATACATAATACTAATTATTGTTTATGTGACATCATTGAAAATCTTTTTGATGTTCAATGATCACGCTATAGGTGATCATTGACGGGACGAGAGCGCGACGGGACAAGAGCGCGACGGGACGAGAGCGCGACGGGACGAGAGCGTGACGGGACGAGAGCGCGACGAGACAAGAGCGCGACGGGATGAGAGCGCGACGGGACGAGAGCGCGACGGGACGAGAGCGCGACGGGACGAGAGCGCGACGGGACGAGAGCGCGACGGGACAAGAGCATGACGGGTATTGTTAATTATAATGTCTGCAATTTGACACAAGATCATTTTGTGAGTTCAAACTTGCAAGCTCAGGTTTGTATAGAATAAAGTATTTCTCCCATATTCACAGGTTACGGTTATGACTAATGAACCCGGTGAATGGTAACAACCGTGAAACATTAGGTAGTAAATAGTTTTAAAGTTTACAGTTCTAAATACATTTTCTATAGATTCCTACGTTAATATTGAGCACTCTGCTTCTAGTAAACTGCAACCTTCTTCTTCATCGCTATAAACATGTATACAGTAGATGTATTTATATATGTACTTTTTAAAAAAAGGCTTAAAGTTATGATTACAATTGCAGTATTAAGTAGGTATCTTCTCGGAATCTGGTAGTTGCTCAACTGTTCCCAAGCTAAAAGGAACTCAATGCTACTTTCACTTATTAGTTCAAACAGAACCACTAGCATATAAACTAGTGCCCTGGCAGTCTCACGCACCGTGCGAGGTTGTCAGATGTAATAAGTGTGTACAGTTGTTCTATTATTATTTAAGGCTAGTATCTTTTATTATGGCTAATACTCTGGAGTTTTGTGCGCCATGAGAGATTAAGTGCATTAAAAAAACTTATGTTTGACACTGACTTTGAGTGAACTGGCAGCACTGTATTTCTACAAAAAACGAAGTCATGAATTTTGAGGATGTTTGGAGTAGTTTGTGTAATTATGTTAGTTACAGGTTTGGTCTTGCATGTAATGTTTGTTGGTGCCTGGAAATATCCAAAACACAGCTCACATCTGAATTTACGATGTATACTCATGCATATGTCTAGAGGTAGTTTAAAACAAAAAAATTGCATCATATTAAGCAGTACTCATGTATAAGTGATTCCATTCTTCCCAAGGATTCGGGAACAATTATATCAAAATTGAATCGACTTATTCTATTCTGGAACAAAAACTCAACTTTCAAAATTTAATGTTTTTGGCTTGATATAATTAATGGGGTTTTATGACGTGTTTGAAAAGAGGTTTGGGATGACTTGCAATTCACATGTAATTTTAGGCATAAGAAAAATGGCTAGTCAGGTGTTCTCATGACCGAATGGCAGTAAAAATAACCAAATAGGGTTGGGTAAGTATCCTGCCTCAACCAATAAGGAAAATAGCGTTGTGAGAGCAACTCCATAATTACAATGGTCGTAGCAAATAGGAAAAGAGAGGGAGAGCAAATAGAGGCATAAATATTGAAGCTTTAAGCATAAATACTGGTTTAAACTTTATCACCATATGGAGGCGTTTTCCTTTCATCGTTCATCATTGACTGTGGCCGTAAACTTATGGCATCAACAAAGCATCGCGGATACGTCGGAAAGGTTTGCAGCTGTCAAACCTTCTCGACATTTCGCTGAGCATCGACGACAACCTGTCCAAGGTAAACCTTTTCAGTGATAAAAGCTCGCAGTCACGGAAAGCGTGATTCGTTTTTGTTTATAACAGTTGCTGCAAGACTAGTATTTGATTTGAGCACGCGATAACAAAGAGGGTTTTTTGCGAAAAATTAAAAAGATAAATGAAAACACTACATCACGGAGTATTTCCTGATGCAAACGTGGATAGGCTTGTGATAGTGTGAACATTTCTATCATTGACGATCACTGAAGTATCCTTCGTTTTTTCGTGACGTCATTTTATTGTTGTCGGCCATCTTTATAGACAATTTTTTCGTTAGAAACACGAAGCTTTTGCAACGATAATTTGAAAACGATGTTTTTGTTTGCAATTTTTTATTATAGTATCAAAACAACATTTAAAAGTACTAATAAATCAAAGAAAAACAATCGTTTTCTACGAAAATGGCGGCTTTTTCGTGAACGAGCGCATGTGCAAACGACTTGATGACGTAAAAAAAAACGATGGATTGTCGCATCAATGCTGAGGTATGGCGATATAGCGTCAACCAAAGGGTGGTACTTAAAGGATGGTATTAAAAGCTATATCGCCATATAGCTTTTACAATATATAGCAATAATAGCAATAATTCTAATACCAGGAGAATGACCATTTGCTGCGGTAACCTTTAATGGGAACCGCCTAAAGAAGAAGTTTCTCCGCCGAACTTTAGCAGTACTCTGGCGAATAGCCCAAAAGACTTGTCTGGGATAACTTTATGAGTTTCAAACTTAAAAGGTACTGTTTTTGGGTCTTTTAAATCTACTTTAATAAATTCCATTTGGTCCTTGTCTGTGTCTGTTATTTTGTATAAACTCTTCGCATTTTCCCAATCGTTGACCGATTTTATCCACACTTGGCACACATATACTTTGTGTCTGCTACCACGCCGCTAAAAATATTCAACACTGTCGGGTTATTGAGAACTGGTCTCTTAAACACCTACCTGCGAGCTATCTGATTAAAAGTTGAAGAAACCTCAGGCTACGCTTGGCTCACAGCTGATTGTATCAACAATGTCCGCACAGGTGCTGACATGCTTTCCCTCCCTGCTACCTGACATAGCGATGTTGCTTATTGAAAAAGCCATAGGTTCATCAAAGCAGATTATAGAACTAGTTCAACTGTCTACGCCATCTACGTACATTACTTTAGCATATTGCTAGTAAAGGCAACTTACCATGCCGACATTTAGTAACATAACAACGAACATCTCTTCCTTTCTCAAAAAGCCAAACTCACTTCAATGACTGAGTGAGTGTCGAGAGAGCTGCATTATCAAGCTGTGGTAAATGAAGCGTGAGATACCTCTCCAGTTTGTACACATCTCCATCACTAAACACTATTCATCTCGATGCGTCTGTGCATGACGAATGACAAAGGTAATGATCGTGATGACTTATGTTATCTAGAATGCGCCTCACTTCATAAATAGCCATGCCTGATATCACAGTAGCGGAGAGAGCGGCACTTTTCCTTCTCTTTGCAGCTTTACTGCCACGGCTGCCTTCATATTTTTAAGAAATCATGAAATAGGGCTTCTTAATTATGTTCGCTAGTCACCTGCCGGATTAGTGTGTAAGATGGCTAAGTGTGGTGATGATATATACAATTTTTCCACTTGCTAGAGTATCGGACTATCGTGCTAAAAGTTGTGAGTTCGAACCCCGTTTGGGGCAATCTTTTTCCAGCCTTCAACTGTGGCTCCAGACAGATGGGTAAATAAACAAGTCTTAGTATAGTAAAAATTATAGTTTCAATTCTTGTTTTGGCTTTAATTTTCATAAGAACATCAAATACTTTTAAATTTCTGAAAATGGAACAATCGGGACTACCAAAAAAGTATGTGATTTTATGTTTATGTCTATATCCGTTAAAGGATGCATGAACCTTACATGACACATTTTACCAAACAATAGTTATCTCCAGCGCCAACAGGTGCTCTAATCTACAAATAGTTGGCTGAACATTTGTGATAAATATTTATTGTAAGTAATTTTTTAAATGCAATTTATGCAGTGTGATTTTGCCATAGAATAGTTCATTCATTCAGGTTAAGCAATCAAGTATAAAAAATATCTTTTGAAAGATTTTATTGTGAAACGAACTGATACATTTTTACTTTTTTTATTTATTGAACATGATATTATGTGTTTGTTAAGGTACAATTTATGATTAGAATACATACTGCAAGGTGTATGCCAATTTTTATATTTAATGTACCGTTTCCATTTAACCTAGCATGACTGCATAATGCAAGACAAACGCAAAAGGTAATATTACTGAATAATAAAAAGTGCATCCTCATTTAGTAATAAAGATACCATAGATAAAATACCTAAGGCAGCGTAGCCTTATGGCAAGGTGCACGAGTTAGTAACCTTACAGTTGCAATCTTCATGAGTTCAAATCCAATGTGCAGCACGTTTTCAGTTGATAAAACTTTATGGCTATGACTGGACAGATGACAAACTTTTAGATAGAAAATAACTATAAATAAAATATTTATACAAATAAATATTTATATAAATGAATATTTGTAAATAAATATATATCTATATTTATAAATAAATATATATATTTATTTATATACATAAGTAAAAACATAAGATCTGAGCAAAGTGCTCAATGATAAAATCAGAGCAAGTTGAAATCAATAAAACAGACTATAACTTCAGATAAAACCCTTGATTACTATTAGTTTCATGCCTGGTAAAAGCAATCTTCAGATAAAGTGCTTGTACCAGTTTTGATTACTTTACAGGCAGCTAGAACTATTCAAATTACTAAAACTTCATAGCTGGAAGATTATTGATTCATAGGTTTTAAAATTGAACAGTAGAAGTTTGCTAACATGCCTGCAGGTGCTGACGAGTTTAGTGTGTTTGTTTGGTGAACCAAGGTTTGGCCTGTATATAATATAAAATTTTCTTGCAGACACAAGGTACAGTTTTTAGAGCCATTGGCCAGCGGTATGGACTGCTCTAGTATTCTCCAGTTGATGGAAAAATTGGTGTTGGAATCTTTTAGTCGCCATATATGCTTGCTAAGTTCTTTTAAAAGAACTGCCACCGAAGTAGAGAAAGTAGAGAAATATCTCCTTCTTGGAGATGAGATTAAAAAATTCTGGGATGTAAAAACAACTAATTCCAGTAGTCGTTGCGGCGCTGGGCACAATAACACCTGCGCATAAAATGTGGCTTGCCCAGATAACGGCAGCAATCAACTCAAGTGAGTTGCAGAAAAGTGCGCTATTGGGAACAGCTAAGATCTTGAGGCGAGTGCTCAAACTTCCAGGTCTCTGGTAGGAAACTCGAGTTAGAGCAGAAATTACCATCCATATGGGTTAGCTGGGGTGAGGAAACAATTTTTATATACATGTATACATTTACAAATATAAATACCTAAATATTTATAGATATGTATGTATATATATTTATAAATAAATGTATATATATGAATATATATAAATAAATATGTATATATAAATATATATATATACATGTACATATGAGTAAACCTTACATATACCTACTTTATATCGAAGTTTGAGAGCTGATCCAGCAATCTTAGCACAGAGCTTTCTAAAATACTTCAGCTAATCATGAAACAATTTAGTTCCAGAACTCATTGTAAGTTATTCAAGTAAATCTTGTTAAAATAAGCTTAAATTTTAGTAAATGTTAAAATCTTTCAGAAGTTGTTTGCACTCGGTGAGCAAAAGACTCCAGCTCAAATAGCTTGGTTAGCTTGCCCATGAACTTTATGGAACACTAATTCAGAGTCGCTCCCCCTTTCATCTTTATAATTAGTTGCTAACTAGTTTTTTAGGCAAATAAAGAAAAAAGTTTGCATGCCAAGAAAAAGTGTTTCCACTGTTTTAGCTAGTACTTATTTAGATTTGCTTACCCTTGCTTTTTTATAACTAGCTGCCAATGTCAACTTGACAATTATGGGCAATTATGAAAGCATGCCAAAAAGACATTACTTTCAGTTTTAATAAGCACTAATTGGGAGTTACTTCACCTCCCTTCTTTAAAATGTGCAAACCCAGCTTTCATGAACGAAAGAAAATTATTATACTCCTATAGCTTTAGTAAGCAGTGATTTGGAGTTTTTTTAAGGAGTTGTAAGTTTCAGTTTTTATGAGCAAATAGAAAAAGTAATTTATATACTACGTACATACAAGTCTGTAGTTACAATGCTATAGTAAACACTAATTTGGAGTTGCTTTTTCTCTTTGTAAATGCTAGCTTGTATGGGCAATTATAAAACTCAATTTGCTTGCCAAAAGACATTACTTTTAGTTTTAATAAACGCTAATTTAGAAACGCTTCACCTTTTTTTATAATTGTGTAAGTGCTAGCTTGAACGGGCAATAGGCATTACTTCAAATGTGCACAAATTTGGAGTCACTTCCCCTCTCTTTTATATAGTTTGTCAAGCAAACGCCAACTTGTGCTGGCACTTGCAAATGTCAGCTTGTATGGGCAATTATAAAGCTCAATTTACTTGCCAAAAGAAATTACTTCCAGTTTTAGTAAACACTATTTTGGAGTTGCCTCATCTTTCTTTTTTATAATTGTGCAAGTTCTAGCTTGAATGGCCAAAAGGCATTACTCCCATAGCTTGAATGAGCACAAATTTGGAGTCACTTCCCCTCTCTTCTATATACAGTAATTTGTCAAGCAAATGTCAACTTGTGCTGGCACTTAAAAATGTAATTTGCAACATTACTGCTATAGGTTTGAAAGATTTTCTAAATCAGATTTGTTTTGTTATATTTCATTAAAGTATAAGTACATCATACCGGAAAATAGTGAAATAATATCAGCATGAAAGTCTATGCATTAGTTAACTACGACAAGCAATTCACTTCTAAGATCACTGAGAAAAGTACAAATTATTCTAGCTAAAGTGACGATACACAATATAGATATACATTACTACAGTAACTGCAGGAAAGCATTATAGAATAGCTATGAGTCAAAACAGCCTTTATGTGCTGATAATAAAATGCAGATGGCTTGATTATAGGGAAAAGTCTATGAATACTGAAGCTGTCACCTTCAAATCACAGCAAGAGATTGGAATCCGCGATTACAAGTTTAAAAATAAGACAACTCTTCGGTATTGCTTTCCTTCCTTTGATTAGTTAAATAGATGCGATCAATGATTGGCTGAAGGGATCTATAGCTGGCTGTCAAGCTGTCGGTTATATAGCTAAGGTTCTCACGTGTGTAGCTATTGGTTAGATTGTTGGATGCTTACTGAGCATAGGTGGTCTTCTGAATATGGGTGGCCTTGTCCTGCGAATGGAGTCACAGAGAATCTCAAAAACTGTTTAAAATAACTTAGCTCCATATATTGGAGTAATAATACAAAAATAATGTATAAATTTATAATAAAACTAAATCAAAGGTTTTTATACAAGCGTAATTCCTTGTTAGGCTCTATTTTATATTGAAAAAAAAACAAACAGTATCGCAAAAAAATTTGACAAAAATATTTATTTTTGTTTCCATAGCTAGCCTTTTTAATATATTTCTAGATATTGCAATGTTTTATTAAAGATTTGTTAATTATGGTATATTGGCAATTGTTAGAAAATCTCATAGAATATATTAGCATAAAAATTTATGACATAAATGAATATTTGTTTAGCCATTTTATTAAATCAACCAGAAATAAAAATAATGAATTTTTATGATTTAATTTAAAAGTGTAATAATTTTTACAAAAATTAAACATTAAATTTGAAAATTTAGGTTTGAAAATTTTACTAGAAGTTTAAAAATCAACTTTTGAATTGCTAACATACTTTAGTTTTAGTAAAAATGCAAATTTTAAATTTTTCCTGTTTCATTTAATTTTTCAGTTTTATATAATATTAATGCTATAATTCACGTCGTCTTTTGACACTGAAGTCTTTTTTAGTGTTAGTAATTCAAATTTTTTCAACAATCTCTAAAAGTTTACGTTTGGAACTTTGCCAACAATACTGCTAGACATGACGCCCTATTTTCTTATAATACATTAACACTGAACGCAAGACGAATGTGATGTTATTATGAAATTGACAACAGAAGAGGACCTGTGAAACAAATAGTATGACGGCATGCTTAGTTTGTGACAGATATCATGCATGAGGGCTACAACAGAGTCTATCACAATTAAGAAATAACAAAACAAAATAATATAAAGAGTTTTATGCGAATAAAATAGAGTAACGTTAGAGAGTTGTAATAGATTTTTGTCGCTAAAACTTCGGCTCAGTAAAATTTCGGAGTTGTTCGTAGATTATGGTTTTTCTGTAACAAAAATATATTCGGTGTAAAGTACTGTATAAGACCTGAAACATTAGTTTTCGCTACTAAACTGAGGTGTTTAAATTTAGGCGTACTTTATGTTTCGACATTTTGAGCGGTAGTGTTTCTAGCTCTTTTCAAAATAAGCGTCTACAATGTTGCTTAGAATCATAGACCCTCATAAAGCTTTAGTAGAAAATTGTGGTGTTAGTAATTGGAATAGCAGTTTTTAAATTTATAAATTTGGTATATAATCAAGAACATCTAAGAAAATGATTTGAAAACTGGTAGAAAGAGCTTTGATTAACAGAATAAAAAACTACTGATCGAGAATTTGAATTAATGCCTAAAAGTTGAGGTGTTCTTCACTTTCTTAAATCTAGAATCTTTGTAATTTGTGATTGCTTTGATGTTTAAGGTGATGTGACAGCCAGAATGTTTTAAGATTAAAATTAGCAAAACTTAATCGCGGTTAAAATGCTCAGATCAAGCAAAAGTGCAATGATGTCTGTAGTTGCAAAGAGACCGACAAAATAGCAAAGCTTAACGCTCCGACTTGAATGCAATAGCCGATAGCAAATATAGCAACAGTGGCAACTCATGATGACATTTCTCATTTATTTGTCTTTTATTTTAAAACGGACAAAACTTAATCCAGATTAAGCTTTGTTCGTTTTGATCTTGGAACATCCTAGCAATCAGATCACTTCAAACATTAAAACCAATCGCAGTTGATAGAGAAATATCGATACTTTCTGTTAGAAACTACTAAAAACTTGGTGAAATTCACTTTAAAGTGAAACAAGAATGACTAGAAAGAACTCTAAAGCTGTTTTGTTTTACAGTTGAATCACATAAACTTCTAAACAGGAGGTTTACTTGAAACGAAAGACATCTAGTGGAAAACATGAAAACCGTGTTGTTATGGTTGCGCATGCTGATAAAATTGTTACGATGTCTGGAGTAGGAAGAACTAATAGTATATTTAGCTGGCAATCACAAGCCGGACGATAACAGCCAATCAGAGAAAGCCAGCTGGCATCTTACATAAGCTACGCAGACTGTTTAGGGGTCTGCAGCAGTTCCGCTCGTTCCTGAAGTCACAGCAGACGCCACACGGGTTAGTCAGAGCACAAACATAGATTTTGTTTTCAGGAACATGTTCATGCATAACGATTGTTTATCAATGTCTATGCCACACAGACAAATCTTAATACTGTTTTTATTACTCTTATGAAAGGATGAATGTAATATGATATACAGTGCTGTGAGAAATACACTGGACCCCTTTACAGGAAATACACTGGACCCCTTTACGAGAAAATTCTCATTTACAACCTTGTTACTCATCGTGAATTTAGTCAATAGCCATAAATTATATATTAAATTAACCCTCATTTTGTCCTGATTTTAAATATGGAAACAAAACATCTATAAAATTATATTTTTAAATGATTTTGTACGCTAAGTTCTGAAAATTTCATTTTTAATGGTTGAAGATAACAATCTGTACATATATGATCACATCATGTACATTTTTAGGATTATTTAAAACCATGTACATGTATATGACTTGAAATAAACACATTTGAAACCAGGAATAATGAGGAATAACTTAACATGTAACTTATGACTATTGATTAAATTTACAATGATTAACACTGTAGTAAATGAGAATATTTTAGTTTTCCAACAAGTGGTCCAGTTTATTTTCCACACCGCTGTAGATAGGTTTTTTATCCTAACAGACTGATTTGTAAATGCATACATGTGAAGATATTTAAATAATATAAAAAACGATGTGAAACTGCTTTTTTATACAAAAATTGAGTTAAAAAGATTTACCTCTCCGGATGGGCTCATCAATGTGGTGGTCACCTGACTTCCTGTGCCCCAGTTGTCTCGCTCATATTCTAGAGAACCGGCTGGGCCCTTATCCTTGGCGTAGACCTACACAGTCATTGCAAATAATGTTTTATTTAAATTGCTAGTTATGACAAGTTATTCTGAAAGGTTGAAGTCAAACTTCAGAACTTGCATTCTTTGAGTTTTTTTTCCAACGATATTTTACAAAACCTTTCAATTTTTAAATTAAAACTATGGAAGGTATTGTATCACGTCACTTAATATAATCCTCTGCACAAACATATTGTAACATACTGCAACTATTTTGACCACAAATGGAAATTAACAGAATAATCTAATGAATCCAGAAACAAAAATGTGAAAATTCTTTCGAGCATTATCATACAATATGATCCTGTTGATGAATAAATTAGAAAACGTGATGCCTTTTTTCAGAAAAAAAATTCAAAAACTCTCAGAAACTTTCAGAAATAATTTAGTATATACAAAGAAAAATGTTAAAAGTATCTAGAGCATTCGTTATATAATACGATATTGTCAGAGAATCTATTAGAAAATGTAATGCATTTTTTTACAGTTTTTTTTTAAAACCTTTCCAAAATTTTTAGTCAACAATCCAAGTTGCTATCACAAGATAGTAGGTACGTACTTTCACGCTTCGGCTGTCCTTGGTGTTTCCAAGCGACATTCCTTCGGGGAAAGCAAACTGTCCAACATTCTTGCCATCAACCTGAACGAGAAGTAACAAACTGGCAAATGTCAACAGGTGGTTGTTTGTATATAGTTTCTCGCGAGTCAAACTCCATGAATGATTATTACTACGTTTCCATGACACAGCTAATTGGCAAGTTTGCATTATCGACAGAATGAAAATGACAAAAATTGGCAAGTCAAACAAGTTTCGATTCACAAGGAAATTACACTTGTGAATGATGCTCAGGAAAAGGCCGCACAAGCTATTCCATTTTAAAAACTTTCCCTATTTCAAGCATTCCTATTTCGAAAGCGTGCTGCTAAGCGAGACAAGGGTGCCGCGCTATAATGACCCCTGATATAGAATTCCTTATTTTTTATAACAAAGTGCCTGTGTTATAATTCGCAACATGCAAATATCCATTGAAATACTCATCGCATCGTAACTCAATGAGCGCACAATTCCAAATTCATGGAGGATGACTATAACCTACTAACTACTATACTAACTACTATAACGGAGGAAGGAACTCTGCCTACTCAGAAAGGATTTCCTGATTACTCTATCAATATAGGTCAATATAGGTCATACATATTGCTGACGGAATCAGTCATCGGTCTGGCTACACGATATTTACAAGAATATGCGTTTGATCTCGAACAAACTTTGAGAGCCTCCCATTCTCTGAATCAAAAGATAGATTGATTAAATCAACATGTATTTCAGGCGCAAAGGGCTTTCCTGTTTCCTGCCTAATGAGCCAATTAGCTTTCTTTTTGCATCTAGCAATACGTGTAAATAAAACAAGATTCTACCTTTCGGCCAACTCTCCATCCTCCAATCGACTCCTCCTTACGTCCAGTGTTCTCTACCTCAATCCAGTTGCCAGCGGGATCAACCTGCAATGTCATTAAAATATTACCAATTTCGGTGACATGTTGCTAGCGCTGCCTGTAATTGACTTGGTTGGTAATAAATCACATTACCTGACTGATTGCCAAAGGTCCTTTAGCTGACCTCTGAAAGGTCGTTTTCTGGGACATCTGTCCTGTCATAATAGCTTGTTGACCTAAAATGTGGAAAGATGTGGGTGCATCCTAAAAGTTTCTATAATCCAAACATGGTAAAGTCAAGAATACAAGTTGATTGTATTTACATCTGAATAATTGTAAGCATGAAACAGACTAGCTGGAACATAGAGCAGCAAGCTACTAGCCAAAGTTCAAAGCACAGTCAGAAGAGGGAGCTTAGAAATGAGTGGGATGGAAAGATGGTGATACATTATTTCTACCAGTCTACCGGTTCTACTAGCCCTTCTACTAACCTGGCTTTTCTATGACTTACTGTTTTATTGCTAGATTGTAACCTGTTTTATTAAATTTGACTTTATCAACTCATTTTTAGTTTGTTGAACTAATGAACCTCAAATAATGATTTAGACAAATTTCTTTAGATTATAATTGAAGCTAACGCTGTCTGTGATGTGTTTAATGATTCCCAAACACTTCAACTCAATCGCCGACTTCTATCTAATTTGCTTTATCAAACAAAGTTTTGTAGACTTAAAACTAACTTACACAACAGTTCTGTAGATTTTATCAGAAAGTTTCGATATTTTTGTTTCATTTGCGATTGTTTGGATGTTTGAGGTGATCTGATTGCCAGGATGGTCAGAGATCAAAATTAATAAAACTTGATCACGGTTTAAGCGCTCAGATCAAGCGAAAGTTTGATTATGACGTCTGCTGCAAACTACGTAATAGAGACCCATAATGCTTCAACTTGAACGCAATAGCCGATGCCAACTAGTGACGTCCTTTTGCATGTATTTTCTTCTAAGCATTTTAGCAAGCTTTATTGATTTTAATCTAGAAACATCCTAGCGATCAGATCACCTCAAACATCAAAGCCAATCTAAAAGGATAAAAATGCCAACTTTTTCTGACAAAACTAACCAAAAGATTTGTGTAAGCTTCATCTTCAAACCTGATAACACCAAGGACGTTATCACGTTAACACCAAGGATTCATAACGTTATATAACACCAAGGATTCATAACGTTATATAACACCAAGGATTCATAACGTTATATAACACCAAGATTCATAACGTTATATAACACCAAGGACGTTATCACGTTAACACCAAGGAATCATAACGTTATATAACACCAAGGATTCATAACGTTATATAACACCAAGGATTCATAACGTTATATAACACCAAGGATTCATAACATTATATAACACCAAGGATTCATAACGTTATATAACACCAAGGATTCATAACGTTATATAACACCAAGGATTCATAACGTTATATAACACCAAGGATTCATAACGTTATATAACACCAAGGATTCATAACGTTAAACTGATGCAGTTTTAATATATCTCTTTGACATGCTACTTTCTGTTTTCAACTAAGGGGGCAGGGCATTCTGGGTGCACTCAAGTCTTTACCAAACATGTTATAATCCTTGGCAACCTCTGCCCTTGACACGTATTGCTCTCCCCCAAAGTCGTTGACAACATTATGCATGTTCATACTCAACCTGAGAAAGATACAGCATGTTGGTTAATGTAGCTAAATCAACACCCAAGTTCGGTTAGGGAGGCCATAAAGAGGAGTTAGAAGGCAGGAGGTCATAGTAGTTAGGAAGGTTAGTAGCATATGGAAGGTGGATTGTCATAAGACCCGGAGGAATAATGGCGCCATGATACGTTTGATGAGTTTAGCTTCCTCTAAGCTTTTTTCCTCAGCTGAAGCAAAAATTTTCAATACTCTATAATAATTTGAGTTTCACAAAAAATGAAACTAAAAACCAGCTAGATAGCGCAAGCACTTTCAATTTAGCTCGAGTTCCTTGGCAAATTTTAGCGAACAGCTCTTTTGAATATCACATACCACCCGTTATTGCCAAACCCGATGAGGAGGTTTGCAACATTTGATGTTCGGTGGTTGTAGTTTGATAGCTTTGAACTACATCCCGTAGACTCATATTCAATCTGTAGGACAGAGAGTGAAATAGAGTTAAGAAAGACAGAGGAAACATTAGTGAGTGCATTGAGAGCCGCTGTAGTTGAGTTTCAACCGCTTCCAAACCAGTGCAGTAGGCAAGACGAGTGAGTGTTAATTGTACAGTGCACACCACACAGAACATGCCACAACGTATGCTGTACCGCCAGTTGATGCCTTGTCTCTTGCCATTGAAGCCTCTTGCTGGGTGAACATCATATCAGATGCACTAAATCCACCACCACTACCTCCGGCACCACCGGCGCCACCGGCACCGCCGCCACCGCCTTCTGACATCATTGAGCTACTCAACCTATAGAAACAATTGACAATGCTAACACCACACACCACGCCATGGTTCTCTTCATGCTCATAGCACCTTCCATGCTAATCAGACTCCGTGCAAATGTCCGTCTGGTTCACAAAGAATGCAATATACATGTAGAACGCTTGAAAATGTTCAGCTTGTGGGGTCCTAAGGTTGACCTGTCAATTTTGACTTTAAACATACAAAGCTTTGGAACACACACAGTGGCAAGTGCCAAATTTGACACAAGGTGACATGTGTCAAATGTACAAAGACCTTTTTAAATAGCCAATCAGATAGCCACTCTTCATTCTTTGTACACGAGCGCATAATTCATACTTTCTGAACTGCTAGATGACCCCCTTTTGATTGACATGGACTGAGAGCTAGATTGACCTTGACCATGGGCGAGCCCATGACCTAAGCCTCCAGAAGAAGCTTCCAGATCAACATTGTAGGAATATCCTCGACTGCCACCACTTCCGCTTCCGCCACTACTACCTCCACTCATGTGAGAGCTCACCGTGTGGATAGTAGTTGAGGTGATTTTATTGGCGGCTTGTTGTGCTGCGTCGAGCCTGTGCAGTTTTGAAGTGAAATTTAAAAATTACTTAAAAACGGAATAGCACACGAATGACAGTTAATTCTTGGTAAGAAAAGGGTAAAATTAATTCCTATCCAATACATTTGATATGAATCCCTCTAACGATTTGCAACAGATACACTCAACTACGTAAAGTATTGTTACCTTGTCTCCTCAACCTCGAGCAGCTTCCTGTAGGCAGCAATCTCAAGCTCGAGAGAGAGCTTGCTGTCCATGATAGCTTCCATCTCACGCAGAAGTTTCTCACACTCAGCCGTAAGACGGTGGATGTCAGTCTCGTATCTGTTCTTCTCCTCATCCCAAGCTCTCATGTCCTAAAAATAAACACACAGACATCATGAAAAACACACAGACATCATGTCCTGAACGCGCAAACAAACCTTTATAACACTTTCTACTCATATCGACTTTTGATCGTAATTTATGCAGAAAATAAAATAACCAGTATTTCTTTAAACTCACACTTTCATTGTCAGTTATTAAGGTCTGTTTTTTTGTATGTCCAGATGTATAATTCAGCAACAAATGAATAATAACGATTTTCAAATCCTACATACGAATTTGTTTGTTTCAGTATTTATGTTACCGGTCTTAAAATCCTGCACAAACTAAGCCCAGAATACTTGTATTTAAACAAATATTCTGGGCTCAGTTTGCGCAGGACAAACATTGTTTTTTATTCTCTGACACCAACGTTCTACATCCACCATCGCATGTTTCAGTTAATGAACTTTCTCTATGAACTCCCCAGCAATACTATTAGATTACTGACTATTTAAACTGTTCAATTCGCTGAATAATTCTTGATTTCTGTCTTTTCGGATCTTTTTGCTTTGGCATGTTAAGAAAAACATAATTTTGTTGATGATTAGTAATGCAAATAAAAAGTTATACACACATAAATAGATATGTACATATGTAAATACATATGTATATATATGTATACATGTATACATGTACACATGTACATGCATACATGTATACATGTATACATGTACATGTGTACACATGTACACATGTATACATACCTATGTGAGCACATGCATACATGCATTCATAAGCACGTAAATAGATACATAGGCACATACATACAAAGGTGCATACGTAAATATGTACATATTCATATGTATATGCATTAAAAATACAATTTTTGGTTGTATACCTTCAAGGGAGCAAAAGAGCCACAACTCCAAATAAACAAGTTTTTATTAAGGCGAAATTTTCATGCGAAAATATTCTGAGATATATATTTTTTACCAAATTTTGATGAGTATTAAACTATAATGATGAGCTCTAGTTTCAACAAGCTAGTTTCAATAAACCAAATTTAAATGCTTACATCCTCGTGCTGTCTCAGCAAGTCAGCGTATTGCCTTTCCAGTTGGCTGTTGCGACCTTCAAGGTCACCCATCTGGTTCTTCATGTCATTAATGATGCTCTGCAGTCTCTTTGTCTCCGACATCAAATGTTCGACCTTGCTGGCGTCCTTGGCCTGACCTGTCTTCGACTCCTGGACCTGTTAAGAGAATAGGAGGCCATTATTATTCTCTTTTATAAGAACTTAAGTAGTTGTGAGAACAAGAATGGTTGGCAAGAAAAAGCTAAGAATAAATTGTTAATAAAAAATGGTTAAAGATGTTTGATCAGGCCAAAATGAGGACAGTCTTTGTCGCATAAACAAGCTGCTCTGATGCCAAT
Source organism: Watersipora subatra (assembly GCF_963576615.1). Lineage (NCBI taxonomy): Eukaryota > Metazoa > Bryozoa > Gymnolaemata > Cheilostomatida > Watersiporidae > Watersipora > Watersipora subatra. Next base: position 48,045,350 of record NC_088713.1, read on the forward strand.
GATGATGATGTACTTGAGTAATAGATTAAAATACTAAATTTAATTTCTGAATCAATATAGCAGTAGAGGATCTGGCACAATTTGAGTTTTGTAAAAATTATTGTTTTCACACCCTGGTAAACCCAGGTTGGTAGTAATGTTTGCTCAAGCTAGGGTCTCCTACCAGACACCTGGGAGTCAGAGCATTTGCCTCAAGATTTTAGCTGTTCCAATTAGACCATCTTTGTAACTGACTTGTTTTGATCATTACAGCATTTGGACAAGCCACTTTTGATGTGCTCAAAGCTTCAATGACTATTAGAATTACAGTGGTTCTTGTATGCCAACACGCATGATTTTAACTGTTTTAATACCATAAAGTTAATGTTATTAATTTAACAACATTTAACGAGAGTAAATATATAAAACATATATAATCTTTTTATGATGCCAACCTACCATAAAACCTCTAATTGAACAGCACCTTCATTTGAACGCCAACTCTATTTGACGGCCACTATGAGAAAACAGTTGAAAAATATAGCTCCACCCTCTATTTGACGGCAACTATCTTAAATCTTTACGAGACCATAATATCAAGTGATCAATAAAAAAGTGTCCACAAAATCGTCTTAATAATGAATCGTTTACACTAACAACAATCAATTCTCTCATTTTTCAACTCCAAAGCTTTTCACTTTTTTTTGTTAAACTTTGAAAACAACGCTATAGAAATAAGCAATAACGATCTAGAAAAAATAGAGCCCCATAGCATTTAATTAGAGGTTTTACAGTATCTTTCATTGTTTTGTGACACCAAAATGGCTGCTTTCTCCAAGCTAACATAGAAAGACCAACTTATCTAGAGAGTGCCACTTGAAGAATCAAAGCAAATAATTTTACACACTGTGAACAATTATTGGTATATGTTTCATTTCAAGATCACAGCTGCCGGTCTATTGTTTAGTTAATTCACGCCGCTCAATATATCAAATGTTGAGCTAAATTTCAACCCCAGTACTCTTGTTAGCTGATGTCCTAGATAGTCGATTTATAAGTGGCTTTCAATAGACCAGGGTTAAAAGTCACAGTAAGAATTTTATGTAATGCTACAGACAAGCTTGCAGAAAATTTTAATAAATTTTATTCGAAGGTATCAGTATTTTCTATCATTTGCGATTGCTTTAAATGCTTGAAGTGAACTGAATGCTGAGATGTTTTAAGATTAAAATCGACAAAACTTGATTGCGGTCTTGGCAGTCAGATCATCTCAAACATCAAAAGCAATCGCAAATGATACGAAAAATGCCAATAATTTCTAATAAAATCTACTAAAATTTTGTGCAGGCTCATTTTTAACGAAAACTATACTTCATAAATAATTTTATTCATCTTAGCTTTTTAGTACTCCATGTGACGCATATGTGACAATAGATCTTTGGAGTTGTCCTACCATAAATGAGCATTGAAATTGACAACTATTGCTTAGATCACAAAGAGTATTCCTTTATCTATACAATGAAACAAAATCTGATTGGAATAATAATAATAATGATAATAATAATATTACCAATACTTATAATAATAAAATTAATAATAATACTAATGTAGTATAAATTAAAGTGATAATTTAAAATGCATTTTTCATTTTTATATTATAAGTTAGAGGTGTAGTAAACTAGGGTTCATTAAAGAGAGCCATTGAACTTCTTTTTTTCCTATTTGCAGTCTGAGTGCTGCTGGGCTAAAAGAGTTATATATTTATAAAATATATTTAGTCAGAACTACAGAAACCTGATCAGTTTGAAAAAGGAAAAAAGGTGCATTACTTATTCTTTAAAACTAACAACATGGCAAAGTAAATTTTTTAAACTTTTCAAAATCTTTGAGGAATTTTATTACCTTACAATTTGCCTACTTAACTTCTTTTGAAAAGCTGCGAAAAGAGGCAGAGTGATTCCAAAAATAGAAAGTAAGACAATAAAAGAGGGAAAAAGTTTTTTCTGATCAAACATTTCAGAAAAGTTTTGCAAACCCACCAGGGTTTTTCTTATGTAACAAGCAATAAAATGAAACTCAATTTAGGCAAGCACATGCTCATTGAATACAAGGAGTTATCTTCTCTCTACTAAGTGATATATACAATAAAACTTGCCCAGCATTTAAGAATTTGTGAGAAAGCTGGTTTACTCACCTTCATCTGGTAGTAGCTCTGCATTTGCTGATTCTGGTGCTCAAGTCTTCTGTCAAACTCGCTCTGGAGTTCTCTGATGGCGTTAGACATCTCTCCTTCCCAGAACTTCCTGTTGTCCTTGTACGAGTCCTGACCAATCAGAGCCCTCAGCTCATTCATCTCCTGCTCATGCAGCTAAAACCAAAAATGTTTGCACTAAAATATACCGAAAAACGTTTTTAACATATAGTTTTTCAATAAATCATTGATGAGAAAAATTTGTCTTTTTAAGTTTTGAAACGAAATAAAATTTGATAGGTAGGTTACCAGTTCTCCATTAAACACATTTCAGACTAAAGACTAAATACACATGTAACTATGCCTGCCTTCCAAAAAATTTTTGCGCTACCTACAATAGGAAAACTTCTACTTTATTCTTACATTTTTGAGGAACTCGATTTCTTCTTGTAGGGCCTGCACTTGATTCTCTAGTTCAATGTTGAGAAGTCTTTCTGCATCCCTCTCCTAAAACAATCGCCAATAGGTTACAATCCTCTCTCTCGCTATAATAGTCTGTTATCATTTATCATGGCAAAAGGAGTTGCTTTCTCATGAATGGTAAAGGTAAAAGCGAATAGTTATGCTCTAAAAAACCGGCTATTCATATGACTCACATGATGACTTATTAGTGCAAGAAGCCTAAAGTTACAAAGATAGAATTACTTTTCTATAGACCAGCTTTCAACAATTTCTGTGCGCCCTGCATGTGACCTATACTTTGTCGCTCATCTTACTAATCACCTGAGCCCGGTGTCACACACCCACACGTTACACCTGTCAGACAATTGGCATGCCAGTCTGGCTGTCAGCTTTATGTACTTTAGAAACATTGCGTATTCAATTAAGTCACCCCGCAATTCAATTAACCTTTCACGCTGTTACCCGACCTCTTTATGACTGACTTTTAGCTTCGTGTTACGAAAACAATACCACCAGTGCTGACACAAATTATCTGCATTTAGATTAGCTGTACTACCTGGACTGTTTTGAAGAGTTCTTCTTGCATACGCTTGTTCTCGCTGGACTCGTGCTCGAGGTCCTGCTCAAGGCCGTTGACCCTGCGCCTCAGCATGTTCAGTTCGGACTCGTAGTCAGCGAGCTGCTGGTTCTGCCTGTTGATGGTGTCCTTGTCCTGCTGCCTCAGCCTCTCCATGTCATCAAGTCTGTTAATAGTTACAAGTCATGTCTACACCGAGTGCTTGGTTCACAGGCTATGATCGATGCAAAGCTTTATTCTAAGCCATTTTAGAAAGCTGATAAAAATAAGTATTATGCAGTCAGTTGTTCTTTTACATCTCAGCAGAAAAAATTGAAGACTTATGGGTCTTCCACCATCATGGTAAAATAGCTTCACGCAATCAAATTCTCTCTCCAAGCCTTACAAGGAGTGTACCATTACGACATGCCATCACTGCATTTATATCTGGTTCACAAGCTATGTTCTGTACAAAGTTTTATTCTAAGCCAACTTAAACGTAATTTTATGCATTTAATTGTTTTTCATGTCTGTGTTAAACAAAATGAAAGACTTGTGGCCATCTATTGCTGTGGTAAAACAACATTGCGCAATCAAATCCTCTCACCATTTTGCATTGGATGAGCACCACTTTGAAATGTCATCGGAATGTTTATAGCTTTCAATTTTGTACCGAATAGCCAACAGGCTGCAACAGCGTGATATCAGTTCTCTCTCACGTAATAGAAATGTTTGCAGTCTGTGGAACCAATTCTGCATTTCTTATGACCTTTATCGGAGACTGGAAATTTATCAGAAACTCTACAGCCTCTGGCTAATTGCAACTCTTCATGGCATGTCGTGATGCCGCTCGCTGTCACAAACAGACAAGGTCAGCTACTCCTAATCTGGTTGAATAGATAGCTATAAGGAAGCCGCCGTGGCCTAGAGGTCTAGAACTGACTTGACTGTAAACAACAGGCTGTGGTTCAATTCCCAGAAATAGCCACTGGTGGTGACAGGAATGACGTCCAACCTTAACTTGCTCTCTCGTGTCTCGAGTCGAAATGTCCAGCCGACATCACAGAGCTATTGTTTGCACAACAGTGCTTTCAAAAATCCCTTCGCAGCATCACTTTAGCATACACCATACTCAATGTGTCTGCTAAAGTGGCACACCACAGCAGGTTACTTGTGTCTGAACAATAACATAGAGTGGTTGCTCAGACACCAGTATGCTTTCGTTTAGGTATTAGGATGCTGCCAGTTGTGTTTCAGCAAAACAACTATTCCAAAAAGCAATCTCCATCAGAATAGCATACAATAATTTAGGTTAGCGAGCGGGATGGGTAGTTTTAAACAAGATGACAGCATCATCTTATAAAATCTTTCAACACAAATAAAATTGTACAAATTTTCTAGCCAAAACGTACTATTTAGAGATGCCACGAGATATGACCACAGAAAAGGTTTTTTTTGCATCATGCCAGGAGAATTGAAAAGAGCGAAATCAAGGAAAATTTTGTTTTTGTTTTCACCCATTAGATTTCTTGAGTAGCGCTATTATTACAATTTGTTATGCTGGTGTAATGAAGCTCACACCTTGCTCCATGAAACGTCTGCAAAAATTTGGCAGCTCTCGTGTATTTGTTACGCTGTCAGGCTATCAGCATTCCTAACTTGACATCAGGTTCTCTCACCTATGATTATTACAGACAGCCAGAAAACTTAACATCAGTATCAAGATGGCTTCTAGACATGTAAAATGTTTCTGGGTCTAGTATTTGAAGATGTTTGGTAATACATTTGTAGGACCACCTCACTTGTCACAAGTTAGCTTTAATTACTCGGCAGCAAGCATTTCCACCACTCACCGTCGTCGATAGTCAGCGAGCTGGTCCTCTAGTGACTGACACTTGAGCTCTACTCTTGCCTTCTCTTTCTCAGAGTCATTGTAGAGGTCAGTGGCTTTCTTAAGCTCTGCCTCATACATCTGCTTGACTACCTCGGTTTCCTTTCCCCATTTGCTCTGCAAGTCTTTCAACCTCTGCTCTACAGATTTGAGTTGAGCCTCCAGAAAGCGGTTCTTCTCAATGTAGTTGGCGAACCGACTGTTCAAGTCCTAAAAAATTAACAATGCAATTAACTTTTCTTGTCACTGCAAAACTGCTAAATAAAGTTACCTATTTACACGTAATATTACAAAAGAAAATATATTTCTGGCAACAACTTTTAATAGGAAAATATTTTACTCTTTTTTGCTGTTTAATGTTTCAACATTGACCCATTTTTTAATAATGTTTAGTGGCTTTCTCTTATAATTTTTTAGGACAGAGCAAGATATCTAATGCACGCCCTAGTTTTTTGGCAATGGGAGGTCATCTATTGAGGTGAATTCTTTTGTTTGGCAATCGTGCTCCTTTTGTATTTAATTGCTAAGAATTCTACAAGATTAATTGAGCAGGAGAAATGTCTACACAGTGCTCATTATTGATAGAAACTGGACTACTTTTCTCACGCCCACGGATAAAGAGAACTTGCCGCATGAATTAAATGAACAACTTTCAAATTAAGTCACTTAAATTGACAGTCATATCTCGGCTGTTATCAGACTTCTATCTTGATTCAATAAAAGTTAGCCTACTAATTGGACTTCTAGAATTTACTTTAGATGGTTTCTTAAACACCGAGCCTAGCGACCAGACTGAAACATCGCAGAAGCTAATGATATAATTTAAACAAGCTGGAGAGAAGTTAACACCGGCTCAAGTTCTACTAGCAGCTAGCCTGACCTAATTTTATTCAGATTTTGCTCAAGAATGTGGGCTAAATTTACCTGCATACTCTTCTTCTCACTTGTTCTGTTGTCAACAATATTCTTAACACCTGCCTCAGCTATCACTCCGGCATTTCCCATTGAGCTTCCCTAAAACAATTGTTAGTAACTATTTCACAAATATACCAAACCGGCTGCAACTGAAATGCAGCAATATATAAAACATTTACTATAAATATTTAAATGTTGAATGGGTTATCGTGATTTTATCGATACCCCATTCAACATTCAAAAAAGAATATTTAGAACATTAGCCTGTTAAGGTGTCTATTCTGATGCTTTGACAGTTGTGTTCAACATAATTAAAAATGGACTTGCACAATATTTTACTATATTTTATTAGAAATTGTTGGTATTTTTTCTACCTCTAAGGTTGATTTAAAAATTTTTTAAAATCTTCTGCCAGGATATTTTACGATTAAAATTGATAAAACTTGATTGCAGTTAAAATGCTCAAATCAAGAGAGAGAGAGAGAGAGAGAGAGAGAGAGAGAGAGAGAGAGAGAGAGAGAGAGAGAGAGAGAGAGAGAGAGAGAGAGAGAGAGAGAGAGAGAGAGAGAGAGAGAGAGAGAGAGAGAGAGAGAGAGAGAGAGAGAGAGAGAGAGAGAGAGTGTGATTAGGACGACCTTTAAATGTAAAGAGACTGACAGAGTAGAGACGAAAAAAGCTGCAATTTGAACGCAATAGCCAATGTCAACTATGGCAATTATTGACATCATTTTGGCACATATTTCCTTATGAGCATTTTAACCTTGATCAAGTTTTGTCGACTTTAATTTTGAAATGTTCTGGCAGTCAGATCATCTCCACCACAAAAAATAATCGTAAAAGGTAAAAAATGTCGATATTTTCTGATAAAATATACAAAACCCTTGTGCAGGCTCATCTTGAATAATTATCTCCTAAAAACTGAAGGTACAAAATGAGTACAACATGGTATGCAATGTCATAACCATCTCTCACAATATTAAAAGCATCAGTGAACATGCAAATGACCAGTGAATAAGAACAGTGTAGAAACTTGAACATGCTGATATTTGTTAAAAAGATGTAAGCAGATTTTATCAGTTTTATAGATGCTTTTACAGACAAGCAATGGACAACATTGAAAATGTTAGGAGTTATCTACTCTACAGGTTGATGTGTCAGAAAATATTTATTAGCGGATAATCACTTACTTGGGACTGAGGCTAGAAAACAAGCAAAGCTCAAAAGATGAAACAGGCGGATAAGACAGCCTAGGAGCCTCATTTATTATCATATTTCATAGATACAAACTAGTTGGATTGATGAGGGAACTAGGTCACACAGAGGCATTAATGAAATCATGCATTCGGGTCTAATCTTGCTAACTAGAAACACATGAATATGACATACCTGAACTAGATTTTTACTTATGATGGAGACCAGTTACTGCTATGCTAAAGATCAAATGTAACCTATCTCTTTTTGCTATAATAAACTTGAGACTTGCCGAATCCCCCCCCGTCATAAATGACCAAGAATGACAACTCCTAATATATATATCTGTTGTATTGGTCTGTGACATAAATAGTTCGATGATCTAAACAACTTTAAATGTAAACAAGGTCTTGCCAAATAAAAAAAATAAATAAGTACAATGACATTTTATAGAATGTTCTGGAAAGTAGCTCAGGTATGACAACTCCATAAATTTGTCATTATGATAATCGGTAGCAACCATTCAAAAGTCCAAAAAACCTGAAGCATGCCAAATATTGACTGTGTAAAGTTTGAGTATTAGGTCAAAGGTGAAGACACAAACTGAATTTTCGGAATGTTCCGCAGTGTACTTACATAGCTCATAGTTACAGTCCTTGAGACAGCGCCACTGCCTCCACCAAATCCACCCATGCCTCCTAAGGAAGATCTCACAGTTGAGCTTCTACTTTTGGTAACGGGCGTGTAGTTGATGCCCCCGCTAGAACCTGATGACGATTCATAGGTTCTAAAAACATAAGCAACTTATTGAGGATACATTTGGGCGTGCCAGGACGTGTTGGAAGCAATCTCTTGAGATAAAATCAAACCGCAGCGTAAAAGTATGATTAGCCGGCTGTATCAGAGGAAGTGGAACAGCCTCTACCTCATTACTAGTGCTCTGGCATAGAGTAAAAAGGTGCACAACTATTCTGATCTGCTCAAAGATGGACAACTGAGCTTAGGTGTAAGAGAGTTCAGTTGATAATGTCAGAAGTTCAAATCCTACATGATGTAATCTTTTTTCCAACTTCTACTATTGCTTTGGATAAACGGATACAGTTTTTTTATAGTAAAGGTTCACGGAGAAGAAAAAGAACACAACTCTTAATTTGTGTTGTGCAAATTTTAAGGTCATGCAAAATTGCATAGTTATATCAGTTGGAAATGGAGCCCAGTGTATTTCTTTCTAGGATTGAAACAAGAATACCTTAGAACACACCAAGAATAATTATAGTGCGCTATTTTCTAGTTAAATGTCTCTCAGATTACTGACTCCAGCAAGAAAGAGTCTTATATCTTCTAATGATCTACGAGTGGTCCTCATCACGTGTTTACTCTAGTACTTACAATGTAGGCTTTCTAATATCCTACGGTTTGTGCAATAGCTTCGAAGCCCATCATGTAGCATTCCATCTCACGGTTAGCAAGGTTTTGGCATGTCTAAGGCCAGCCAAGGAATGTATCTTTCAGCAGTATTTTTATGACAGATGGACATTTCAGTAAATGTCAAAATACATGCGTAGGAGATTGAATGATATGTCAGGCATAGAGAGTATGAGTATATAGATATCGGGTCAATGGAATTGTGCTGTATGATATGGCGTAAAGTACTGCTGCAGGGCAATTCATTCTAGCTACATGGGAAAATAAGACCTGCCTCAAGCACCTGTTTGCAGATGACATCATGTCACTTGACAAACGAAGTCAATTGCAATAATTTCAAGGTCAATTAGAATAAAAACCTTTAATATATGAAAATTTTACAGCTTTTAAAGAACATTCATGTTCTTTTTCATTTGTATAGAAATGATAATTTTGTCCATTTCATTGAGTGCATGCCATATTAGCGTTGTTATCCGGAGATGCTTGGCTAACAATGAGCCGGCCGGCAGGCAATTTGTTCACGTCTTAAATAGCATTTTACAATTAGAATTTCATGTAAGAACAAACATGACATGAAGCTATCTACCTGAGAAATCGCATCGTGTTACCTATTGTTAACGAAAATCACTTATTCTGCCAGACATTACTTTCCCACAATAACTAAACGCCGTGTTTGCATACAGGCAATGAACTCGGTTATGCAAACTCGGGTGACGCCATTTGTAGCCTGAACTATTCATGCCCGAGTACGGCCAATCTTAACTACGGCAAAAACAAGTGATTTGATTATGAACTGTATCTGTTTGTTGTGTGTCAGTATTTGTACAGTAGCCTGAGAGTAAAAAGATGTATGATTCACTCTTGGGCTATGAAAATATCTATTTGCTTTGCCATTGATTAGCTAACATAATGAGAAGCACCAAGTAGGGCGGAACTAATTTAGTCAGACACGGTTGGAGAGAAAAAGACAATGCTGTTGACAGGAGGGTGTTTGAACCGCGCGTGTGCGAATGCCTCTACAGGGCTTTTTCAGGACTAAAATCAATAAAGCCGGCAATATGCTGAACTACCAGGGTTGTTTTAAAGGCGTCTGCAAAGGCAGCAGACGTCGTGAAAAGCACAGTGCCATTTAGTTTAGCTTCAAGCGATGAGGGTTTTCATCGCCATTACTTCAGATTCAGCTTGCACAATAAGGCTGTGTTTTATAGCTACTTTCTCATGCTAAAACGGGCTTCTTGCAACCAAGTTAACTGGAGCCAAACTAAAATGAATCCAGATGCTTTGATACTAAATATATATGGTAGAGTTTTATTAACAACGTTTGACAGAGTATCAGACCCAGCTGCCGAGGTTTACTGTAATATAAGAGTCATTATTTAAGGAGACCAAAAGTTCAAACGCTTGCATGCAATAAAGTTAAAGTAGAGAAGAATTCAGATCAAAAGGCTGTAAAAAGTTTGAATCATTTATAAACGTTTTACCACAGAGTAAAGGCGTCAGAGGTCAGACAGTCAATATGACAGCAAAGTGTGCTCTAAGTCAATGCAGAGAAAAAAGGTATTTAAACTAGAGCAAAATAAAAAACTTCTTACAAAACTCACAGACAACATACTGGGATGCAAAGTAAGAGAGATAGTGAGAGAATGGAAGAGGGAATGGTGAGAGACAAAGAGAGAGAAAGAGAGAGAAAAAAAGAAGAAAATACAGAAACAGAGGGTAAGAGAGTGCAAGAAGTGCAAGGAGGAGGGAGGAAAAGAGAGAGAAGACAGGGAGTGAGAGGAGAGAGTGAAAAGTCTGGAATCTCGTAAACCATATGACCATTGTGTGGTGATTGGACCCTTGAAATTCCACACTATACAGACTTTCATTTCCATGACAACCAGTAAGAATAGGCAATTCTGAATTTGTAATCAAAGACATCAACTGACTTTTGCATATGCATTTATGCACTCTGTCTCCAACAGCAAAATTGAAAACATCAAATAAAATAGATTTAGACTGCTACACACTTTAGCAAGTTTTAATTATCAGAAAAATTGTTAGGAGAAGAAAAGCAGTTTGAAAAATGCTTTCTTTTAGTTTTGCAACGTGACCAGACATTATAAACTCACGATGACCTACATTAGGCGACCTTCTGCTTCACAAAAAGCGTGACTATTGATCATTTTGCATTGATCTTAGTTCATACTAATAACATATTCCTCCCCTGAGCCTCTAGAACTGTTCTAGACATAAAGTAGCTAATTTAGTTGAAGCAAAGATCACCCTAAGGAACAGCGGGCTGTTCATTCTCTTTATTTTATTGTCTCTCACTGCCAGCTAAATTCTACCACATTGAAGTCCTATGACCGGCTTAGAGTTGCTTCCTCCTAGATTTACAAGAAAAAAGCTACAGTAAATACCTGAGCGCTACACAAATATGCTCAAGATCACCTGAGTATTGCTGTCAGATTTTGGAGTGACACTTCAATAAAGGGAGCTGTTCTCTTACTACAGACTAAGCTATCACATTTAGGTCACGTGACTGGCTTTAAACCTTAGAGTTGCTTTCTCCTAGAGTTCAACTAAAGGTCTGAGCACTTCTATATGCTCTCAAGGGCACCTGAGTGTTGCTGTCAGTTCTTTGAATGACACTCAGCCATAGGTCTTAACAACTGGTGCTCGTTAGTTATGAAATCAAAAGCCGAGACAAAATGCATATTTTTGTGTAACATAAGAATGATAAGATCATAGGGAGTAGAATAAGATATGATAGGAATGTGACGCCTTTAGTCCAAGATGAATAAAACACCGAAGATAGAAGATACCGACTGATGACACATGTCTAGTGCTCTTCTGTTTGCTTTAAAGCTTATCGGTGCAACAATCACACCCTTTTGACTTTGAACCATAAAAATGACGTTTTTATGCTTTTTCGTTAATGATACCACATGGCAATATCTTTCAATTTGTTCATTTATATTTATTTTTTGGCAGTATTATATATAAAGCTTTTTTCTTTATAAAATACTCATGGTCTGCACAATAAAAGTATATATATGTAATTTTATGTCAGCTGTCTGTCAGAACATGGTTTTTTGCAAAAAATGGCTGACCAATCAAGCAGCTGGTGACTGATAGCCAACAAGTAACAAAAGCTCTGATTGGTCAATACGATTCCAAATTACTCTGCCATTAAAGTTTCCCAGTACTCCGTTGAAAATAATAAAATTATGTTCTTTTTAAATTTACTTTTGAAAAAACAAAAATAAAATGAAACTTTTATTCCATTTTATGTTCATACAGTTTTTATTGGCCAGAAGAGTGCGAAAGGTTTCCATCAAAACAAGGGAGATGAATCCACGATACTAGTTACTACAGATCAACTTGTCCAATTCAGATAGGAATCAGAAGAGATTATACATATCAGGAAGCACTTGAGAAATGTTGTCATAACGTTACGCTACTGTGCTATGACAATCATACAGGTTTAAAATGCCAACACGAAACTAATGCTCTGATATTATAAGCATATTATCTTATCGAAGAACAAATTTTAAACATTTCATTAATCACCCATTCGGCTTTCAATACTGGCTTTACAACGCTGAAATATTCCTCTAACTGAAGTGACACACATGTGAATGGCTAACCAAAGCTCAACTGAAATAACATTGTTATAAAAGAGCACAAACAAAAATAATTGTTGCGTTTAATAGGCAAACACAATCTTAAGCGAGAACTGAAAACTGCAAAAAAGATTAATTCAACCAATCATAATTTGTAAGCATTCTAATTGGTCAAATCTAAAATGACTTTTTTAGATCAATTTGGTCTTTCTTAGCTTATACTTTGCATTAGAATTCATCTGCAGAAACATATTTGTCTTGCAGTGGAAGCTTTTTTAAAGTAAATAATATAAAATTCAGTCTCTTCAAGTTTGAAAAAAAACCAATAAAAGTACTTTATCAGTTAACATACTGCAAAACAAATCTCGAAAATCTAATTTATGTTTTAAACAGTTATGAATACTTTTAAAAATTACATTCTTCAACCGAGAGCGACCTCATATCACACAAAAATGCGCAAACTCACTGATCTCCAGATTTCGCAAAATACTTCGCCATGGCAGCAAATCAACTGAGTCTAGATTGCCGATGTTCTTAGTCTGAATGCTTGCTGATCCTACTAAAGCTGTCGCTGATATGCTGCCGTCTAATAACGCTAATAATATACGGCCGTCAGTGTCAAGGGTTTGCTCTCATGAGAACTGAGCCTGTTTAAACACGTACTAACCCACGCTTCACACGAATTATTGATAGCTACTGTACGACTCCTAAGATATGCTTGCTGAAAGGATTAGTAGCGTTATCCGCTGTTTGCTACTGTATAACCTCCACTAAACTTGTGTTGTTATGAGTTTTGCATGATAACAATGTCCTACAGTCTTCTCATCTAGGTCAAGACCATGTTTAATAGAAGTCTATCTGTATAATCTTATCTTGTTAAACCAAAATACTTTTACCGTAGAGAAAAAAAGAATTTATTTTTGTTTTTTTCAAAATGTACTCGAAATTTGAAAAGCTTACATCAACAGAGCTATGTCTTATTAAAATAATACTCAAATAGCATTTAAAAAAATTCAAAAATGATTATTTTCAAAAATATTTTATAAAATTTATATATTAAAGTTATAACATAAATTTAATCAGTTTTTGCCATAATCACAATGTTGTGAGTATTTTTGTTGACGTGTTGTCATAATTATAAACAGAGCATTTGGTAAACTTTAAAATCGAGAGTAGACTCTATTAAAATTTACAAAATGTTTTGACTGACCATGTTGACAAAATAGACAGACAGTCTCAAACAAGATCCCTGAACACTGTTGTATTCATCTATCTGTCTCATAGGTCCTCTGCCCTTCGCGTGTCACAAAATCCATTGCGTGTTAGAATATCTCTGAGTTTACAGTATGAACAACGAATTGATTTAGAGCGGATCCTCAGTGATCTGGTATTTACACAGTGGCTTTAGTAATTGTAATAAAATATATCAATATAAGGAGATCAAGCATTTTAATGTAACATTAAAAACCCTGATAACAAAATAAGTACTGGAGTAAATAGAAAGCCCTGGTTGTTAACCGATAGCAAGGTAGGAGTAAATAGAAAGCTGTGTTGGCTAGTCAATAGTAACAACATACCATAATATAGTACATTTAACATAATATAGTAAACAATAATGCAATGTGCTATAAGATAATATATTATAACTTAATATCAATGTAATATATACTTTTAAACTTTGAAAACTTGGATGACTGCTTGTATGACAAAGGCGTGGATCAAAACTTCCGAACAAGTTAGGGAGTTCCTGCTTTAGACTAACAAACCTTGCATTCCAAAATGGCTCCTGACCAATAGGAGCCTGAAGACGCTCTACAGCTGGACTAGTTGGACTTGTACGTAGGACTTGTTGATCCTTTACAGTGTATAAAATTTTAGCCATATTTATCTAAAGAAATCTTCCTCTATTGAAAGCGAAACGCAAACTACGCTCGCGAAAATAGAAGCGGTACCAAGGAGTGGTCAACATAGTCATTTATTTGCGCAAACGATAAGCAATATGTAGTGTCGTAGAGAGCAGCCCAATAATTTGTGAATTACTTCCTGCTAATATATATCTTTGTGGAGTCATCAGACACTTTATATAAATTTGGTTGATGCCGTAAACTAAAAACAACGGAGTTAGCAAGAAATGTTTTTTAAAACTTTAGAAAACTGTGATGTACCAAATAATCCTTATTACAATAAGATGCACGTTCATTTCTCTAAAGCTACAATTGGATGTTGGAAAAATATGTGCATGGTGCAGGATTTGAACTCGCAACCCATCAGCTTGCTGAGCCAAAACACTAATTACTATAATAACTATTCACCATCCATTTGTGAAATTAATGCATATAGTTACTCTAAATGTACTTTATGAGCAGGCTTCCTCCGCTCCTGCACGACTCTATGCAGATACAAATATACCGTTTAAACAGCTTTATCACTCTGTGAGTCGCCATCTGGGCTATGATTAGGCCAGTTAGCTCAAACACAAACAATCAGACGCTGCAATTTTGTGTTTCTTTACAAGCCGCTATTGCATTAAAACAGTATTTATTTTTGCTAGCAAGTTTTTTCTGCTGTGATGTAGATTATTTAAAAATAAACGTTTGTAGAATTTTACTCAGATGAGTGTGATATATGGCAGCATATGAGTGGCAGCATATGAGTGGCAGCATATGAGTGGCAGCATATGAGTGGCAGCATATGAGTGGCAACATATGAGTGGCAGCATATGAGTGGCAGCATATGAGTGGCAGCATATGAGTGGCAGCATATGCTATTGAAAATATATTGTTACATCACCACAAGAAATGAATTTAGTACGATTTTTCCTGACAAAAGAGTACTCAAAGGGAGATGTGAATTTGCACCCTTGAAATGCAAACAAACGCTACGAAAAAAGAAAGTGGTATAAGTGCTCCCTTCTAAATAAACAGTTGCATGTTTCTATCCCAGCTTGCTGCCACTGATGTGCTATGTTTATGATTTCAAGGGCCAGCCGGGTTAGCATCAACATATAAATGGATCAAAGATTAACTTCATTGTTCGAGTGTAAGAAATTAGGTAAGATCCTATGACTACAAATTTTTTTTTTTAATTTCAGAAACATTAACTGGAAGACTGCAAAACTAGAGGTGATAAAGTTAAATAAGCTAAAACTGAAATGTAAGAGAAAAACTAACTAAAGCAATAAAAAAGAGAGTTTAAATAGGAAATTGAAAATAAATATATAAATAATGGAACATGAATAAAATTATTTTGTGAAACTAAAAATCTGGTAAACAAAGAAAATCAAGAAGACAGGGAAGAAAACTCTTGTCAATTACCACTGATTTACAAACTTTATGAGGTCCGCTTAAACCTCATTTTGACCATTAAATCTGGTTGCTGCATTGCTCGGGCAAGAGAAAACAACTACTAATTTCAAACACAATTTGCGTAGGCTGCTGGTTGCAAAGCTGATGAGTCATAAAGCTTCCAGCCTCCAGATAAATATTATCATTGGCATCGCTGCCTCTTTTCTTTGTCTATTTCATTGCTAATTAATATACAGCAATAAACTAAAGAACTTTTTGCACAACATTTGAGGTGGTAATGCTTTTAAAAAATGAAGTTATTTGAAACTAGCAAAATATGTTTTGCGAGAAATATCAGGAGACTGAACGCTTACTACCAATTACTACCACATTGCCTTTGAACTGATTTTTGACTAGTTTTTGTTTGCTGATTGCTGTTTGATAGATCACAAAAAAGTTAATTAATTTTTAAGAAATGTTATTTTTTTAACCATCAAATCACTTGCTATCATGAAGGAAGCAGTCATAGATCAGCGGTTGGTGCGCTAATTCAAGAACAGTAGGTTAGTGGTTCAAAACCTGCAAGGATCGTTGGTGGTGAAAAAAGCACAAGCAACTACTCACAATGCCAGGATCAGCATTACGCACATCTGGCAGCACCATTACAACAACTAGTAACAAGATCTAGCTAAGTACCAAATGTTCAAACTGCATTGTAAGTTAAAAACTTAATCTAATCTATATTGCTTTGCGCATAGCCTAGGCGACGGTAAACTTAAAATTTTCCTTGTTTAGACGAAAGCATCAGACCAAACCTTAAAAAAGAAGCGATAAAATAAGAGAAGATCAAAAAAGAACAGCTCATGGGTTCAGAGGTAATTGTATTGCTGAGTCGTATTATTGGTCATTTGGACAGCAATTAGCATGCTCGAGCAATGATTAGGTACTTAAGAACGAATCATAACAAAATGCTAAGCCAATTACCGACCCAGAAGGTAGTTTACCAAGCTAATTCTGCAGCGATAAATAAAATATAAAATATATTCACTAGTACTAACAAGGCAGCCGCTATCTAGTCATCAGCCGGCGCTCAGAAGAAAAACTTGAAGCTATTTTTCTACCGTTTGTATTTTGCTTCGCTGCCATAAACTGGGACAGATAAATAACCGGTACGCAGAAAGTCACCGAGATGTTCATCGATGTGAAGCAGCCGGCAGGCTGTTCGCAATAACAACAATTGTTAACCAAAATATCTCATGAGTTTTACACAATCTAGTCTAATCCTTTGACCTGCAGCCATGAATAGACCTCTGTTTCATCCATTGTGAAAAAAACATTACATAGAATGAGAGCATAAATCCTAGACAGTGCAAAGTTCAGGGGTGGAAACCGGTCACCCTCAGTCGGCTGAGCACTTTTAAACAATGCTAGCGTAACAAAAGCTGATCTAGCAATCCCCGGAGTGTGTCCATTGATTGAGAGATAAAAATACCTGATTTGCATACAGCCAAACCTGTTTGGTGTTACTCGTGACTGGATGCGTAACAAAGGGGTATTCAATCCATTTGCATCTTTTCTCGGGCGACGCTTTTCCCTATTCACGAGCTTGTTTGAACTATTAAAGGCAAGCTGAGGTCACTTCACCCGCCCTCTTATAATAACTAAGCTAACCACCTGCTGACACAATATTTTGCTGCCTCAAAGCACTTCCTTCCAACCGATACAACTGTTTGTTTAGAAAATATGAAATTAGTGATGGGTGCTAGCGGGTGCCCGCCTCAATATAGTTTGCTTGAGTTAGAAATTAGCCTATGGCACATTTGGAGTACATGAAGTTCTCATGGTGTAGAGTTTTACACCCACGTTTTCATTTTTTGTGACAAATAATAGCCTAAGAACTAGACACACGATATAATGTGAAAATCCCCTTTTATGGTTAGAAAACTAGGTTAAGTTATAAATAGCCTACTGACGAAACAAAATGAAATACACAAGTAGCAGGCAAAAGTTTATTCTTTATACCAGAACAAAACAGTTGATGCTTTATCTAAAGGCACCAGTATAGTTATAGTAGCAGTTTAATTGGAACATTTAATAAATTAACACTAAGGGTGAAATCTTGTATATGTGTAGACGAAAACCTACATAAAAAGCCAAATTTTCTTTCTGTGCAAATTTGTTTTGCGGTGTCGCGCAGGTATTTTTGTTCAAACACAAACAAGTGACGATTTACACTGCATAACAGGTTCGCAGTGAAGAAAGTTTTTCTTTCAAGATACATCTTAGTCTAAACAACTACTCCGTTTATTACTATTACTCTAGAGTTCTATTGCAGCTGTAAATATTACCTTATCTTATCTAATTTTGGTCATAAAATTACTTTTAAACATAAATTCAAGATAACTAGCTAATCATGCTTATATACATATGTATATGCATATTCACTGTACATGTATGGATAAAGCATATATATGTGTATATATGTAGATATATACACAGAATACAATATATAAAAAGCACTTAGTTGTTAGACAATCACTACCAACTTGTCTCAAACAGATATAATTCTGCTTTTATCAGATGGAAACTAAAAAGCTCTTTGAAGTTATCACCTGATGAAAGCTGAACTATATGTGCTTGAAACAATATTGTAGTGTTTACCTAACTGCTAAGTACTCCTTATATTCTATAAATACATAAATCTTGATGTTTGTCTGTTTGTCGTCTGTCCGGTTATAGCGATAAAGTTTTAGCAGCAAAAAATCACCTGCTTACTAGAGTTGCACTTGCAACATTCAAACCACAAGTTTAGTATTATACCATAATTCACACTGCACATTGTTTATTGAGTGTTTTTGATTTTTTATGTACATAACTAGCGCTTCTGGTGGTAAAATATACATAGATACATCTACAGATATCTAATAAACATAAATGTACAACGCCCCGACCTTTTCTTTCAAAAATGATCATGAATGGGGTTTGAACCACCAGCCTTGCCTCCACAAGTCCACAACTTACACAAGTCCACAACTTACATGTACACCTCTGCCACTTCTGCGCCATCTTGACGATGTTATACATGAAAGTCTGTCTCAAAGACATTTTCATGCATGTTTATTCTAAGCAGATCAGTGAGGAAAGGTGAGAGTAATAATGAACAATCATAGCTAATTACTTTCATACGATGTTAGAGGCTATCCGTAGGGTAACACAAAGAGACGATGACAGAACTAATGATGCGATAAAATTGGAGACATATTTACCAAGTTCCTGCGTAGCGCCTGGCAACGGCTTAAAGCTTAGCTAGTAACCACGGTAAATACTAGAAAAAGATACGGGGAAATGTGATGAAACCTAAATGAGTTGGTGCTAAAAGGAATACATTAGAACCAGAGTTTCACAAATTATTAGCTAGAAATTTTGCTTTCTTGCCTACTATCATGGACTGTGGACAGTGGTGTAGTGGTAGGGTGCTTGATGGGAAATCAGATGATCTGGGTTCAATTCCCATGCAGTGTAATTGTATTTTCTAATGCTCTTAATGTCAATTTATTATAGCCATAATTCTAGTATAATCTTAGCACTGGTAACAAGATATGTTTGCTGAAAGACATAAAAAACCTAAATGATTAATTTGAAAACTATTCAAGACATGACCGAAATCATAAATTGGAAGTTGCCTTATCACGAAAGACGATACTATTAGAGATCGCTTTTTAAACCAATGAGATGTGATTAAAGCTCGATGATTTTTTTAAGGAACAGGAACAGTAACTTTTGAAGTAGGCTATCAGAGAACTAAAAATGGAAAGAGCCAAAGCGCAGGGCAGGAAGTCCAGACAATCCTTTTTTCTAATCAAATCAACAAACAGAGCTCTCGGACAGAGGTTAAGCAAACATTGCAGCATGATGAGGTTTGGCAGCGACAGCTGATAGTCTACACAGCAGAGGAAACTGCTGACCAACAAGGAAACCAGTAAAGAAACGAAAAGGATGGGATCCTTTATTTTAACCTCAAAATGATTTTCCTCATAGATACCTTCATCTAATACTTATTATGTATCTTCACTTATAGGCTACAATACCATCACTGACACACTGAATGGGGGACACAGCGGCACCACCCGTTGTTATTTCTTGTTATACTCGAACCTATGCTAACTCAATTACCAAAATTGGAAACTTATCACAACTAATCATATTGGAGATAAAACTTGAAAGTCAGCTGACGAGATGTTAATTCATGTTTGTCAGTTAATATTTTGTCAAACATTAAATGTTTCCCCGTAAGCCCTAGAAACCATCGGTAACCAATGAGTAGCTAGGAATCTAACAGGAAACAGTCATACCATACACGTCTTGTATGTTTAATCAAATCCTAATGTAGACGAGGGCCCAGTCTGGTAATATTTGATCAGTCGCTGATAACTGAACGTTATGCAGACGGATAAAGTCTGATTAGCTGTATTTAAGATTGCGGTGTTTACAGAGCAATACCATATATCCTAGATAAGAGAGTCATAGGTAGATGAAAAAGGAAGATGCTGGTTGAACATTGGAAATGATAAAAACGCATTCAACACTAGACTGGATCCAAGGCAAGGCTTATTCGGTAACTTGATTCCATAGATATGGCTGAAGCAGTTAAGCGTGAGAAAAAAGGAGCGTATAGCAAACTAGTGGGAATAAATATTTTGATATTGGACGTTGATATATGACCTTGTTGAGAGAATAATTGTGGCTTTTCAGAATCAAATATATATTCAAAGCATTCAATATGCCAGTATTGCATGTTTATTACAGCCACTATTTTAAATCAATAAAATTTGTACAAAATTTAGCAAAATTGTTTGGCATTTTCTAATAAATTTAACGCAAATCTGTTGCTATTACATTTTCAGGGAGTATAAATAAGCAAGCACACTGTGAAACTCTATTAAAAAATTCATTTTTAAAATCAGTTCATTCGACTGATTAAAAATTGAGCATAGACAGAGTTTGTCCATTTATTACATACCTGGAGGTCTTACTAGTGACTGATTGTTGAGACATGGCACCTGCAAGGATGTGTCAAATGGAGGTGTCGAAAGTTTGTGTTTAGAAATCTCCAAATATCAGTGCAAGAAGCCGGTTAATCGAGGGCCTACGCTGCTGAGTGATTAGTTGCAAAAGCGTGCACATGTTATGTAGGGGTTCTCAATATAGGCTCCGCCTCTACTCACTGATTGGTCAGAGAATTTCTCAGGACGCAAAATCGCTGAATGACTCAAGCGCGTTGGCTGTATTCAACTTGACACAAAGGCATGTTACCTCCTAGATTAGAATCAATTTGTTTCTGTAGGCCTGCTAGCAGGCCTAGCAGGCCTGCTATGCAGCAGGCCAACTCATCGGCATATTCTATGCTGTCACTTATAGTATGGCGGATACGCTAGACTAATGCTAGGAAGTTTCGAGATAAATCTCAATGGATTATCCTATTGAATGTGTTCTTTAGATACCATGATGTTCTTTGGACAGCACAAGTTCAGTGATGGAATGACTATCTGTTTTTACTTATATACTGCAGTAGAGTGAAGTTATCTGACAGCTCTGCGTCAGAGAAGTTTGATAACTTTGTAAACAAAGAAACATAGCTTTCAAATACTGTTTTGTTTACTTCTAAAACACTCAGGAGTCCATTAGGGAGAAATAAAGATTATTATATTGCTATAATATGTTGAGGATATTGGCTGCGCAAGACAGATGTTTGCTAGTCAACCAACTCAGTGTTGTATATAAAATACCACCTCCATCTTGACTCTTGAATCAAAGCATTTTACATGTAGATATAGCCTATATATAGCTTATATATAGCTTATATATAATATATATATATAATATATATAGCTTTATATTGGCATAGGTAATCATCAATCAAATAATGGGTTTCATTGCGTCCAAAAAAACAGAAATCATGAATTATTGAATGAATTGAACAAACATGTTTATAAGTTGACTAGCCAAATACCCAGTGTTGGGCGGGTATTAAAAACAGCGTATATAAACAGAAGCAGGTAATGTAGTTGCCTGCTACTTACCATTAGCCTGGCACATTGCCAATGGCTAATTTGAGAAAGCTAATTTTGCTGAACTTACTAATTAAAGCCGTGAGAGCAATGTTTAGTGACGTTGCACCGTAACGCAGAGTGTTATGGGTACTTTAACCTAGATAACCACTCGTATTGCCCAATGAATCAATTGCATCTCAAGCAGCTCAATGGGTTAGTTTATTGCCTGGTAGACAGGAAGTTCTGAGATCTAATCTTCTGCGTTATGGATTCCTCACTACTGGATAGGAATAGTTATAACTGGACAGACCGAATCACAGATGGTATACTAACACCTAGATTTATATATATATAATTAATCTAATAGTATTGCTGAGGAATCGGGTTAGTGAATTAGAAGAAACAGGAAGTTAATATAAATGTAAAATAGTTCTTTGCTCTTTATTCAATCTTCGTTGTAACAAAAAAATTTGGTCTATAAACAGGTAGTTTAGGCTATTATTTAGAATGGAAAGCTCTATCACAGTTCACACTTGATCACCTTAATGCGTGCGTTATTCGGGTTGTACATGTGTTGTAACTTTCAAAGGGCAATTTGACCCAGTAAACCGAGATCTTACACTTGAAGGCCGCTTTTAAATAAAAAGGTTTTCAATTGACCTGCTTTGGCAATAAGTGCAAGCAATGGTATCAGAATACTTTATTACAAACTGTTGAGGACTGAGCTCCTCTGGAATGCTTCCAGTAAGATTTCTATACTTGAAAGCTCGCCCTATAACCAACTACAGTAATACCTTGAGATACGAGCTTTATGCAGTCCGGGACTTGTATGTCAATTCACTCGTATTTCAAATCAAGCTTTGCTATATAAAATAACTAAACACGAATTAATCCATTCCTGCCTTATAAAAGCACCAAAATCAGGATATTACAATGAAAAACATGTTGTTAATTGTTTTAATTCACCACATTTGGTCAGAAAGCAGTAAATACCTAGTGGTTATGATCAGTAATAAAATGCAAACATATTATGTACAAAACAGAATAGAGTTAATACCTTCAAGACAGAAGCTAGTGGGTAACGGCGGTGTGAGAGAGACTTTATGGCAACACTTTGAATACTCCACACTTTTGTGACACCAAGTAACATAACATAAACTTTAATTTTAACTTAAACAAATTTAGCTTATTTAAAAAATAAGTTTTAATCTCATGTCGCATTGTATCTATGTTAGATTTATATTAATATATCAAATTCAATTTTAACTTTGCTCCTGTTTTCTCTGGCCTTGTTTGCTTCTAACAGTTTGCCTCTTTTTGCATTAATATAAGACTCCTTTACTTTCACTTTTATCCAGCGTTTTAAATCTTTTGAGAGAGATCGAGTGATGCTCTTCTTGCAAATTCGGTTTTAATCTTGAAACATCAAGATTAAAACATCAAGATCAGGTAGATCACCTCTAGCATTAAAACCAATCGTAAGTGGTAGAAAAATGTTGATACCTTCTGATAAAATCTACTTAAGTTTTGTGATGAGTCTATCAGGTTAGACTCACTGCAGGGATGTCAAACTCAATTGTACAAGGGGCCAAAAATTCACAACACGATCTAGGTCACCAGCCGAACATGATAAACATTTATTGAACACAATAAAACTAAATGTTTTTGGAACATAAATATGGATAAAAATAGACAGGAATATCATTCTGAAACAAACTTAAACTTTAAATAAATTATATTTTATATTTTGCTTTCCTTAAAAAATATTTCCTAGTAAATTTACATAACATTGTCAGTAAACATATCCTTAGCTTCCTATTGGTTATTAAAGGCTCTGTTTTCAGAATCAAATTTTCCAACTTTGTAATATATTTAAATAGACTTAATTACCAAGAAAAGTACACAGGAGGGCAGCTTAAGCATTGCATCATGGGATCTGTAGCCAAAACCCGTATTGCTTCATATCGATGGGCCATGAATAACAATAATGTAAAATTATCTTGCGACCAGATAGAATTACATTGTGGGATGTATTTGGTTCGCAGGCCGTGAGTTTGACACATGTGGGTTAAAGAGTTCAGCGATCCACCATTCATCTATTGAATGCAGTGTTGCCGCCCACCAGCACCTACATGTAGATCGGGCCATATGATAAGGAGCATCATTATATCATTATTGTTGCTCAGCCGTGACCTTTTCAACCACTTAGTGATTTCACAATACTACTTTACATATGTAAAAGATGACTACAAGATTTTAGTTCTACTATCAATTATAGTAGCCTTGAAAACATCCCCTGGTGAGAGGTTAATTTACTCTCAGAAACATCAATTAGAATTTCTATAGTAAAGCAACAGAACACAATCGCTGCATTTCCATGACAAGTTTACATCAACCACAAATAGAAACAGCAAAAATCCACAAGTCAAGTGAGTTTGATACTCACCAAGTGTCACTGAATTTTATATGCTGGTAAAAGATGAAAACACCCCTTGCCAATGATGCGCACAAAAATGCTGTTCGAGCTATTCCATTTTAAACATTTAGCGTGGCTCAGTCGTTCTTCTTTTGATTTGTGCAGTTCTAAATGCGCCGCTATCACCTCTGTGTTGGCAACCATTATCTTTTTATAACGAAGTGCCGGCTTTAATCAGCATCATGCGATTGTCGGTTAAAACACTTATCACACAGCAACTCAACGTACTTACTACTCCAAAGCCGCATGGTCCATGCCAAGGAAACGTATTGATTTTTCGTCACCTTACTAAATTGTTTATCATGAATTACTTTTTATAAGTTGGTTTTCTAAGGAAGTCTGTTCCACAAATAATCAGGGTCAATAA
Organism: Watersipora subatra; assembly: GCF_963576615.1. Classification (NCBI taxonomy): domain Eukaryota; kingdom Metazoa; phylum Bryozoa; class Gymnolaemata; order Cheilostomatida; family Watersiporidae; genus Watersipora; species Watersipora subatra. Next base: position 48,069,745 of record NC_088713.1, read on the forward strand.
TCTTGTGACTCCTTTAAACATGAACTTACATAAAATTTTAGCCGATTTTATCAGAAAGTATCGGTATTTTTCTATCATTTGTGATTGCTTTTATGTTTGAGGGGATCTGACGGCTAGGATGTTTCAAGATTAAAATTGGCAAAACTTGATCGCAGCTCAAATATTTCAGATATATATATATATATATATATATATATATATATATATACATAACAACTTTTTTTATGTATACATGTTTTAATGTAGGCCTATATATATACATAACAAACATATATATTGTTCATATATATAAACAATATATATATTTTTGTATATATAAAAACATACATATATGTAGATATATATACCTAATACAATATAAAGAGCACTTAGCTGTTCGTCAATCACTACAAATTTGTGACGGACTACAGTTAAAATCTCACAACATTTTATTTTTTATCATTCTGCTATATATTTTGTTCTATATATTGCAGGTAAAAATCTTTACTATGATAAGTGTGCTGTTCGTTTGTCTGTCTACCCATAGCCATGGTTTGAGAGTAGAAATGCTTTTAATGGTTTTTAATGGTAGTGAAACTTGAGGCACTCAGCTAGGTACCGATAGTCCGACACACCACCTTTTGGTGTATAAATATAATTGTGCAGGTTGTTAAGGTACGGCCACACGTAACAATTTTGTTGTTGGTTCTGACCGAAATCACAAAACGAACGAAAAACACAGAATTATTCTGCAAAAATTCACAGAATTGTCAGAGTTGTGCATGCATACCAAAATCGTTGACAAAACGTTTTTAATTGGCTAAACAAATTATTAGCCGATTCTAGCAGCTTTCGCAGTTGGTATAGTCTAAAAAACTTATTACGATACACAATAAAAGTACGAGCACAATTCAACATACGATGCGACTGCTTAGATTGCGCTATTGTTGGGTTTTATCGTTCGAAAACTATGGCTACGAATCGTTTCTTTTTTTATAATAACAATTTTTGTTTAGTAGCAAAATTTCCATTGTAGAAAGAGTTGCCATATTGCATAATCAAGTCAATTGCATCGTATTTACTATGGCGAATTGCGTTAGTATTTTTCTTGCGTATCGCTGTATGTGCCTCAGACTATATAAATTGCGAAAGTTGCTAGAATCGTGCTCGCTAATAATTTGTTTAGCCAATTAAAAGCATTTTGTCGACGATTTTGGTGTGCATGCACGGCTCTGACAATTCTGTGAATTTCGGTCGAATAATTTTGTGTTTTTAGTTCATTTCGTGATTTCGGTCAGAAGCAACTGAAAAATCGTTATGTGTGGCCGTACCTTTATTCTCGGTGTTTTGTAGGCCCACCTGACTACCTCTCACGCCACACTAGACTGCCATTGCATTTACTAGTAAGACAATATGTCACGTTTAATTGGCTCAGAGTATTTTGTTATAGGCAGGCCACTTGTATCATGATCTTTCCCAAGTTGTTTATTGTAAGTTCTTCAGGAGGAAGCAGAGGTGGTCTCCCATTCTCTAACTTTAAGTATCATGTCCTGTGAGGATGTAGGCTATCAATTTTCTCTCCCCTACTTCCCTCACCCACGACCTTTCTTGGCAGGTTTCACCAGTGGTTTGCTACAGCCTTCGGTTGGGCGTTTTTCTTGAGACGCTATCTCTAACTAGCTGGTCGTTGGCTCCCAAAGGAGTTCCGCAATGGTTAGTCATGTTTTTCTTTTAGTTTTACATGGTTTCCACCTTCCTCATCCATGCTGGAGCGCAGATTGAGAGCCAGTCTAGTTGCCGATGGCTCTACCAGATTTAGCAAAGGAGTAATTGGGGCTGGATGCCTTTCCTAAGGCTACCAATGGCCCTTATGCGACGGACGCGAACCACTGACCTATTGATCATAGGCCAGCAACCTAACCACTGAGTCATAATTGCTCTATTACCAGCCTCATATTTCTTCATATTTAGTTTTCCATAGTACAGAAAAATTAGCACAGACCGTCTGCCATTCCTGAGATCCCCATATCCGAACTACTGACTAGTGCTGGGCGTGGTAAATAAAACTCATTGAACTCACGGGTTCATCTTCTTTCTAGTTATAGAAATTTTGAGCATTTCGATCTTGCGGGTTCGGGTTTTGACTTGCGAGGTTCGGTATCGGTATCGGTACACAAATCCGTCGAGTAGAGTAGACAAAAACTCGGTCTATTGCACCCTGAGCTCTAAGCACTGTTTAACAACCCGCCTGTTAACGCTTCGAGTAAGAATATCGGTCGATAGGAAATAGTAAAAAATAAAAAATTAACTGAATAGATTTATGATTGCATTGCAAATTTTAATACATGTCTGATGTTTGGAAATTTTAGACATAAAATCCGTATCAACAAATCTGATACCCAAAGAAACCAGTTAGCCAAGAAGTACCAAGTACCAAGCAATACTAGCTACTTAATACTTGAAAAAACTTGAGCGAGAAGGGTGAGTCTAAACTTGTCGGCCAAAAAGTACTCGTGCTCTGCCCAGCACTAGTATAGTACAGACCATGTCCCATTTCTGAAATCCCATATTTTATGGGATTTCAGAAATGGGGCATGGAAATCCCATAAAATATGAAAACTTTCCCCGTATTTTATGGGATTTCAGGATTTTATATGGTTCATATCCCATAGGGTTCGAACCACCGACCTCCTGCTCCACCGTCCAACATTCTAACCACTACACTATGACCACACATCTTAACAAGAGCAAAATAATGAGCATCAGAAAGGTAGGAGGGACTTCGTTGATCTCCTGTTTAAATAAGTGTGCTTATCAGTCCTTGCTTCTGTATGTAGGTATGTACTTATCGTATCTATGATTATCTCTAGTGCAAACAACCTGTCATCAGGTATTAGATTCATCTTGATATGAACACCTCCTGCTGGGTCTCTGACATAAAAATAATCTAGATGATCATTTGTCCTTGACCTATAAACTAAGCTAGCTAACTAACATAATAGAGGCTGTACTTACCCCTACGACCCCTACGCTCTCTCTGCTTTTGATCATTCTTAGCGTTTACCCCAGCTAATCAACATATGTGGATTATCTTGTTGATCTTATTTCACAAACTGGCAGTGAAATTCCAGACACATTGAGATTTTATAATTAAATTTATAATTTAAAAATTTTTAAATTTTTAAATGCACAAACCATAATTTTTTTCAAATAGTACCCTGACAGTCTGGTGTGATGAGAAAGATTGTCATGTTTAGTAACTGTCTGCACAATTATTATAAAAATGCAGCAAAGTTGTAAAGTGGTGCTGAACCAAATGTTTGAGTTCGAATCCCATACAATGCAATATTTTTTTCAACATCCTACTATGGCTTCGCCTAGACACAGCTTTTATTATAAGGGTAAGTTGAGTGTTGAGGGTTCAAACCCTGTGCAGTGCAATCTTTTTCCAACACCCACCTGTGGCTTCAGACAGATGAACAAACACAACTCTATGAGAATAGAGATTTAATCAGATAACTTTAAAATACAAAAAGCATCTGATTCTGAAATGCGGTAAAGTGACCGAGAGGCCCCAAGCTGAAAGTCTGAGTTCGATTCCCATGCGATGGAATATCTTTTCCCAGATCCAACTGAAACTTAAGACAGATGAACAACCAAAAGTGACTCTTATTATAGTAAAAATTTACACAAACAAAATGTTGGAAATACATCTGCAAGGTCCAATTTACCTTGATGTCAATTTTCTAAATAAAATGTGTTTGTTATGGCTCACAGCTTTTTTGACTAGTGTCTATGCTCAAACCACTGAAACTAATACTACTATTACTCTCTTTGATAAACCCACTTTTTCACCACAACTAGGTACTCAGTTTACACTAACTACTAGCAAAGAACGCTACTAGCAAGAACTACTAACGACACTACTAAAATTGATACCACCAAAAAAATGACTACTCATACCAATACTAAAACTACGAATACCAATACTAGCAACTATTAGTAATACTACTAAACAATGCTGCAACTACTCCTAACAGGACTACTAGCATCAGTAGTAACAGCTACTAGTATCTCTACTAAGAACTGTTGGTAATACTACTAAGAAATACTGACACCACTTCTAGCAGAGCTATACTATAGTCCCAGTATTAAAACTACTATCTGCAACTATAGCAAAAACTTCATGAGCAATTCTCAAATTACTAGTGTGGCTACTAACAACACCACTAACGCCTACTAGGAGCAGTAGTACAAACTCTTAGTATAACTACTGACAACTACTAATAAGAACAGCAGTACAAACTGCTACTAGTAACTACAAACTACAAACTGCTAACTACAAACTACAAATGCTGGTACCACTTCTAATATTGCTACTGCTAATAGCAATAAAATTACCCCATATATTCCTAGTGTAATTACATTGATAAATACTTCCAGCATTAATAAAAACATCTACTTTTGAAGAGGCTTAGGCTGCTGCCGCCGCTGCTTATTAAGCGACTAACACAGACTAGTTTTTCTCAACAGGATGCCGAAACCGTATTCTACAGAAATCTATAGAAAACTGTAAACATATCCTATAAAAAATTGCGTTAGAAGAAGATAGTACGGTAATCTACCATGCCTAGTTTAATTTTCACCTTTAAAAATGCTTTTTCATGAAAATTACCTTAACCTCTCTTTATTTTATTGACTTCATCCAACAGTGCAACTATAACCTCTAAATCCAGCCACGGAATACAGACAAACAGACAGACATGACTTTTGTTATAGTAACTAATCAACTACTATAGCTTATACACAATGCGCCTGCACAAGTTTAATATATTTTTATCTGTGACTAAAAATATTTTTTTCTTTTTCTTTCAGCTTTTCCATCAGGGTCGCCGGTGATATAAGATTTATTGCGATGTATTGAACATAATATTTGGCACAAAAACAATTACGGTTGAATGCCTTCACCAACACAAAAAATGGTACATGTGTGTTTTGAACCAGGGACCCTCTGATTGTAAGCCATCGTCCTAAAGACTGAATCACGATTGTGTAAATAGTCTGTCATATTTCTTTATACAATTCTGAATGCCCATAAAAATTCAATCAATGGAATGATTTAGGACTTGAAGAGCTTAAACTTTGAACTTGAAAATTTTTAAATTCAATTGCTAGAATTAACGCATTCTAACCATTAGAGGAGATTAATTGATGTTTTTCTCATTACCATGATCTCCGAGTTTGGCAAGTAGTTCCCATTGTTCACTCATATTTGTAAAATGAACTCTTCAAGTGAACCTTGTTTCAATGATAACTTTTAGAGAACTTTACACCTGAGCTGTCTGTGTGCTCCTAGAGACATATGGTTCCTAAGGCAGAAAAAATTAACAATTTTAATTAAATTCCTTTACTTAGGCTCTGTCCTTATTGATAAACTCTGGTCTCATTATAGACATCAACATATTAATGATCAGAAAATGACAAAAGAAGCTTAAAACCATTAAAAATATTTCATAGTATTCTCTGTCTGAAATAGTTTCTGTTTGTCTATGAAGAACAGGGGGAGTTTACAAACGCCCCTAAAATGAAGAGGCGTACACTCACGGGCTATGATATGGAGCTATGAGCTGACATACTACTCATCAAGTGTCATAAAAATATTTTCACCTGATTGTCACTGTCACTTGATAGTAGCAAGCCAACAACTGCCTGCTTATAGCCTGCTTCAGTCAGAAAATCTACTTGCTATGAGCATACTTGACTTCTATTCAACATGCCACTAGTCAACAGTTGCTAACACAACAATACTATAGCAAACCCTGACCTTTTGCTGTTAATCAGGACCTCCTCTCTCCTCTTCTTCCCTACCGCCAATTTCTATTTTGCAGGGAAAATCTGCAAAATAGAAACACTCATCAACACATAATTAATAAAGTCAAATTGTTATTAGTAATAAGCATTTTCTACTGTTTCTTTGATTCATTTGATAATTTGAAAGGTTGAGAGAATCTGAGAAAGCATTACGACGGGTGTCAAAACACTACGCCTTACACTTTACAAAACGTAACAGTAAAACTCACTGGCTATTATCACAATGATGCTCATAGAAAGAGCTCACTAGGCCAGAGTATATGCATCTATATATATTTTACATATTTTATTTGTTATCATTTATTTTATTCTTTTGTTGTAGCTTTTATTTTTAATGAATATTTTTACCCAGCGGAGTACGGAAAATGCAAAATATGTACTGGAGCTACTAGGCAGTATGTACTCAGTATGTACGCAGTAAGTACGCAGTAAGTACACAGTAAGTATGCAGTGAGTACACAGTAAGTATGCAGTAAGTACTCAGCAGTAATGCTTAACTATTCTGTACACAGTCATATACTGTAGATTTTTCAGTCTGTGTTACCTCGGTACACTAGTCAACTGTCACTAACTCAAGGTACTACTTAATCATATTGTTCAATTGCGCTGAGTCAATTGGTACTGCTAAGTGTTACTGTCATAGCATAATATGTTGTCATGTGCGGTTGCTATGACCTTCCAAAAAGTCAACAAATATTGCTGTTTAAAATTCAATCTATCAACTTTAAAGACAAGTTTCTCAGTTTATGGTGTCGACCATCTTGACCAACACCTTCTTCGATAAAAAGCTGTATCTCAGGTTAAATTGCTTCGATTTCAATTCTGAAAACAGTTTTGAAAAGATTAGAAACTCCTCTAATACATAGAGCTAAAACAAATTTATGATTTGGCCACATCTGTATTAAAAATGGAATGACATGTCACATATTGTGATTCTAGTCTGACAGCATATAGTCATATGATTACGCCCATCTACAGTAGTAATGCTGGCATATTTGTTTGTATGAAAAGGTCAAAGTGAAGGCATCACAGCCTGAGGATCAGCACTGAAGTAGATGACGAGGAGAGCTCAGATATGTTTCGTCTGTAAGTTGTAAGTTGTAGTTGTCTAGTGTAGCAATGTCTAATTGGCTAACTATGGCAGTGATGAGTCCACTTTTCGCTGTTTGAAAAGTTACCAAAAATATCTGAATTTGGAAATTGGTGTGTGGTGGTAAACGAAAAAGTAGAAAATTTAGAAAATGTAGAACATTTTTGCATAAAATGCAAAAGAGACAAATAAATTAAATTAAAGAAAATAAATTAAAAAAGACGAATAAACGGCAAGAATGGGCACTTTTAGCCACTTTTTAGACACTTTTTAGACACATATAAAACTTCCAAGTTTAATATTTGCTATCCAACTTTTTGTTTTTTGGTCAAATTTGTTTTGTACGCATTAACCGGTCATAATACGATTCATATCTATTTTTTCCAAAGGAAAACATGACAGGCTTAGCATATCTTAAACGCTGCCTCTTATAGAACAGCTGATGCGGTAATGCACTCCTTTATTTAGCTAGAATTTTGTCTCATGCAAATGAAGACTGACATCTGACAGCTGATAGGATTGTTACTTGCTGCATATCATTCCCTTTTTATAAAAAACTGAATATTCCAAACGTCGTAAACTTTTTCTGTTAGTCTGCAATGCATAACATACTTTGCCAGCTCGTGCATAGCGAGGTAGCAACACGAATAATTATAATACATAAAGATAGTAACTAGTCAAGGGAAGGGAGAAGAAAGATCAGACGTGTGGAGACAGGAAGTGACATGGCACAGGATACATGAATAGTAGCTATTGGCTCACACCATTGTTGGGTGCTCAAGCATTCCTTGCTTGTTAGTCAGGGAGATTCACTCGGCAATAAACAAAGGTTAATTGACTCTGAATGCATTCACCTTGAATTTAGTATCGTGATTACGTGGACCGTAGCGAGAAGCTTGATACAAAAACACTGTCATTGGCAACCTATGTTAGCGTAGATGTTGCTAAAGTGTAGTGAGGAAACAGCACATTTACTTTCGCTCTTAGGCAAAGATTGGCAAAGATTTAGTGTCAAGATTTTGCATGTTTTGTGTCCTCATTTTTTGCGTGCCATTTGCAAGGTCTCAATCCATTTCATTTTACGTGATATGAACAAATTGCAAACAGCCACTAATAATTATTTTGAAAATATCATTTCAAGCTGCTTTAACTATCTTCCAAATAATACCGTATCCATTCTCTTAGCGGAGAAAGATATTTTACACACTACTTATCAAAATATTTATTCGATTTTAGTGGTTAGCTGTTGCCCTTTTTTCTATTTTTGTTTTATTGTTGAATGGCATGATTTTAAAAACACTTTTATCTGAAATGAGTTTATTACCAATGAAGTAATATATACAAAAGGCCATATTTATAATAGACATTTTCTAGTTTGCAAACGTGGTTAAAACATGTTTCTAGTAACAAAACAGTATAAAAGCAAATTTATTTTACTACAAAACAGCAAATAGTCATTTCAGCTTACGATACTTTACTTTTATATTGAAAAAGATTGGGGCGTCTGAAGACTAGCTCGCACTTCATAGCATTGATTGCTTACCCTGATACCCTAAGTATTTCGTGCAACAGGGTATAACTCCTCACGAATATTTGCATTACTTTATTTTTCTATACAACCTGCTACATATTTGTCTTTTTACTTAAAATGAATTTTATAAGCTATATTTTTGCACCAAAATGGTCAGAAAATTCTAAAAAAGAAATCATAAAAATGGAGCCTGTTGCTGATTAGCTACTTCCAACTAGCTTGTTAATCAATCCTATCAAAGCAACTGATATATTAATGATACGTCATAATTACTATGTGGTCTGGTGATCTAGCACGCTTGACTTGCAAACAAAAGGTCAAGGTTCAATGCCCAGGAAAGACAGAAATGTCATCTAATCTTAAATTGCTCTCCGCAACCGAACATATCTCCAGTCACCCAGTTTCATTTGACACTAGTCTCAAATATAATCAACCAAATTCATAGAGCCATTGTAACAAACCTGCCCAAACCCTTTGCTTGGAGTCAGCCAAGCCGACATCACACTCGATCTTTGAGCTGTCACACTCTATAATTGTTAAGTGTTTGTAATCAGGCATTTTGTTTTAGTAAATTGATTACAAAACCTTCTAGATGAAACTATAAAACTTTTTTTACTATAATAAGAGCCATGTATGTCTGTTTGCCTAAAGCCAGGCTAAAAGCATTGGAAAAAAATGCACTGCACAGGATTCGAACCAAGATATTCGCTTCTACAGATTCAAACTAATGCACACCACTATTAAACCATGCAACCACCTTGCCATATTTTGGATTACTTGTGCGCATACTCATTACACATGATATTCTCATGATGCACAGAACTGCGAACACACTAGTAAATAGTTGAGCTGACTGAAGACTCTTCTTGCAGTCACTTAAAGATTTTTGCGGACACCAAAAACAGACAGAGACCATAACAGGAAGTCTAATATACAGCCTTTTGCTAGTTGGTCATCTAGCAACAATGCATAATAAGGAAAAAATTTCATATTCTGAATACAGTTCTGAGCCAGCTTTTGGTGACAGCAGGTCTTGAGCGGCCTTACCCAATTCTGTTGATTTACATACCTGCTTGACAGTTCATGTCTAGCTAGCCTTAGGGTCATCTGTCAGCTAAAATTTTGTTAGGCTTTTCAAAACTCCGAATAAACATCTTTAGAGATTAAAAAACTAACTATGCTACTAGATAATCTCTCTAAATAATTCATTGATAATCACAAAATCTGCATGCTATGGAATATGCCTTCAACAGCTTTCATTGATTGTTATTCTTATAAAAAGTTATCATTTTCATTGTGTTGATGAGGGGAAATAGTTAAAAATACACCCACACTTAAAGCTTGCTCTCAAAGAAACTTGTTGTGCGAGCTAACTTGTAATACATGCATGTATGTAAATGTAAATATGTACATGTAAGTATGTAAACACGTACATTTATGTATGAGCATATAAGTATGTACGCATAATTTTGAAAGAACATGTAAATATGCACATGTAAGTATATAAATATGTACACGTAAGTGTGCATGTATGTACAGGTAAGTATGTCAGTATGTATATGTAAATATGTACAGGTAAGAATGCAAGTATGTGCATGTAAGTAAGTAAGTATGTACATGAATGTATGTACAACTAAATATGTACAAGTAAGTATGTACACACAGTTTTTTTGGTTTTTATTGCTCCAAGTCAATTTATTCAGAGCCAGCAACATTACCATGTGGGAGTTGTTGCACCGCAAACAAGGTCAGACAACAAACATTCATGAATGATACTAGACGAATTTTTTGTGAAATATTGTTTGGGCAAATTACACACAAAATTGCTCTATTTGTTAAAAACAATTGGAAATTGTTGGTCCATTCACCAAATCAGAGGTAGAAAGCCCAGATTTTCTATTTTAATTTTACCACAAACAGGCCAACTGGTAAACTCTGACAATGGCGAATTCTATAGTCATGGAATGACAACTACTTAATGATGAACAAAAAATATTGAGAAATAAGATGGTACAGCGAGACTTTAAAGCACAATGTTTGGATTAAAAGCTGTTTGTGAATAAATATGCGCGCATATTTATTTTGAAGCATAGAATAATTTTTAGTCATTCTTAAAAACATAATTACATCTAGTATTTATTCCTCTTGCAGTCGATCGTTTCAACTATGACTGTCGTATGGTTTAGGCTTTATCACTGACTTCCATGCAGCTCTGATTTTGCCTTCTCTTACCATCCGTTTGTGTCTAGTTACCTCAACTACCTGTCTACTATGTTATAAAACTCTGACCTTGTAATCTTCCTTCAAAACTGTGACATTGAAGAAATAATATAGGCAGTTATTAGAATGCTTCATAAAAGTTTACTTTGTTTGAAACTCGAATGCTTTTTATTACCTGAGAGATGCCGGGTATTCAGCTAGTATAATTGTAAAATTCTGGGCAGCTTATAATCTTCCTTGAAACTGTCACAGTGAAAAATAATATAGACAGTAATTAAAGTGCATCATAAAATACTACTTTGTATGGGGTTTGAACTAATGATCATTTGGTTGTTAGACTGATACTCTACCATTAGGGCCACTTAACACCCAAACACTGAAGCTAAAATAGTTTTCACTATAATAGGAGTGTTTTTCTGTGATGTTAACAAATTCTTATGTGAGGTAGGAGTTACAAGGGCTGATTCCCAATTGTAGTCACAATTCAAGCAATGCCAAACTCTATTGCCAGTTTTAGAACTTTTGAACTTATGAACCAATGTATCTAACATATTTATATTATATCATTACATTATGTTTAAAATTTAAATTGATAATCTATTCTATATTTTTATGACAGCTCAAAGAACAAGGATAGACAATTTCTAAACCTTGTTGATTATTGTATATGTAGTGAACAATGACATCAACGTATAAATAAAACATTCTCTGTCCTGAAAAAATAGCAAGCAAGGATGGAGTGTATACGAATTTGTCTCACAAAGTAGTAAAATAGCTTTTTTAAAAACAAATTTTGGCCTCATCAATCTTTAACGGTGTTTTTACAAAATTATTATTAGATGGTGATAGTACCTGTAATGTCTACCTACCATCCTATGGTGCAAACAAAAAACGGTTTTAAAAGCAATTTTTTAACAACATAAATAGTTTGTCATTTTTCTAATTGTCCAAAAAAATTGTAATAATGTTCGTAGACTAAAAGTTTACTCAGTCAACCGTATCTCATTTGATGCAATCCTATGCTTGTAAATAGCATGTGCCCAAATCAGTGCACAAAAGAAGACAATTCCAAAATGAGATAACAAACCAACAAAAGATTTTGAGCTTGGAACTGCAGATGCATCAAAGTTACAAAGTTACATGCGTATGCTAGTCTAAGTAAAGAAGAGCTCAATTTCAATTTTAGCAAAAATCTTGGGTAGGTTGTTAAAAGGATTGAAGGGTTGACCACTGCCTGTCTTTTGGCTATTCAGAAAAGTGAGAAAATGACAAAAAAGTTCGATGTAATGTGTTAAATGGAAAAAGTAGATTAGAAGAGATATACTTTAAATTCTGATATGGTCAACAAACAAACTATTGTTGAAGCTAGAGGTGAACATATGTTTTGTGTAGCAACCAATATAAAGAAGTTTAAGTTCTCATGTCTGAATTTGTGTTGTACAGCAACCTATTTAAAGAATTTGGAGTTGTCATTCCCCAAACTGTTTTGTACAACAATTAATAAAAAGAGAGTTTCCCGTTGTCACGCCACAATTGTTTTACATTGCAATCTATTTAGAAAATTTGGAATTGTCCTACTACATCTTATTTTGTGCAGCAGCTGATAAAAATAGAATTTGGAGTTGTCACGCCACAACTCGTTTTGCACTGCACCTAATTTAGAAAATTTGGAGTTGTCATAGTACAGCTTGTTGGGTTTTGCTTTTTACGACCAATGTTTGGCTAATGATGTATATGCTCACAATAATGGTATATGTGGTAGAATGCACATGTTTTTAAGCTAGTGAATTAAAAAGAAAATTTATAACAATAGTAACCTTTTGCAACAATGAAGGCAAAAGGTTCATTACTAATATCAGTTTCCATAAAAACACAAGGAATTATGGGATAGAAGCACAAGTTTACATACAGGATTAAAAGAGAAAAGAGGCTACATAAAATTATATAGCCTATTTCTTATAGAAGTGCAGAAATGTTTGCGGAAGCAAAATTTATAATAGTTTGGATTACACAAGAAATAAGAAGTTAGTCTGAAGATAATCCCACATATTATATACTGTATCTGTTTTAGCTAAGCTTGGCAAAGCACTGCCTAGTACTTGTCAACTACGCACATGGCAGTTTTTGATTAATGGAAATAATGGAATCTATTTGTAGCATTTTCGCATCTGTGATGTGCATTAGATAGCTCAGTGGTGGTATCACAGTCTCGCATCACCCAAACGGCACATTGTGACTCATAGTGCCCATGAAAGTTTTCAATCGCACTCTGATCAATTGAGATAGGCCTACCTGACTAACTTGCATACAATTCCCAGTAAAAACTACCAACGGTGATGAAAATTGGCATCCAACTTTTATTGACAGCCAACTCTCGGTAACCGGACAGGTCAGGACAAGTTCACCTACCGCTGAGCTCAGATATATTTAGCTAAGATAACTTTTTGTAAAAAATGCTTTAGTAAATATGTAGGCAGCTAGCTATAAAAGGCAGCTCTTCGTGCAGCAAGCTATAAAAGGAATAGTTTATTTTTAAGGAGTTGTCTACTCACGCGTGTAACCTTTTTCAGTTTATTTGTAATTAGCTTTTAAATGGAGGCAATAAACAAAGGGTTTATAATGAAGATGCACACAGATAAAAATTTAAAACCTCACAAAAATTTTAAAAACACATTCCATGCTAACTTTGAAGACAATTATTTTAACATCTTTACTATAATAAGAGCCATATTTATTCGTCTTTCTGAAGCCACGAGTGAAGGTTGGGAAAAAGATTGCATTAAATTGGATTCGACTTTCTTAACGATAGACCAACAGTTTCCTACTGAAATTTCTAAATAGTTGTGCGCGTATTTTTACTCAGAGCAAAGCTCAAAGTTTGTGATTTCAACTGTAAAACCAACCATTGAAATTTACATTAAATTAAACCGAAACTTACACTAAATTTTATACATTTCATTAAAAAAGTATCGGTTTTTTCATCATTCGCAATTGCTTTTGATGGTTGAGATGATCTGACTGCCGGGTTGTATTAATATTAACATTGACAAGACTTGATCGCTATTCAAATAATCACATCAAGTGAAAGTGTGATTATGACAACTTTTGTTGCAAAAAGACTGACAGAATAGAAACTCCTAACATTGCAACTTCAACACAACCACCGATAGCAACTAGCAACTGGTAATAACTAGTGACATCATTTTTGCACATATTTTGTTTTCTGAGCATTTAAATCTAGATTAAATTTTGGCATCTTTAATCTTGAAATATTCTGGCAGTCAGTGTCAGTCAGTGTAAATGTTGAAACATTATTACATTAAAACATCGTTACAATGTTACAGCTCAAACTTCAAAAACAATTACAACTGATCAGAAAACTTTACTAGTTTCTGATGAAACCTACTAAAACATGAAAGTTCCTTTTAAAATCATAAGTAGTTTAAAAATAGAGTAGTTTTCTTACAAACTCCTTACTCTAGGACATGAGGCTACCTGCGTTGAGCCATGAACAACAGGAAATGACCATCAATCATCATCTTGCCGTAATCTTACGTTATGTCTCCCAAGATTCTGCAGAGTCATGAGATGTGAGACCAGAACTACAGGATCCATAAGCTCAGGATTATGGAAAGCAATAAAAACACAAAATTACTGAACTTACAGTAAATTATGTAAAATTTATATATAGTTATATGATTTGAAGGAGCTAATAGTGTGGTACATTGTAGCTGTTTGGTTTTCCTTTATCTCAGCCTATATGTAACTATACATGTCGCATACCAAACTTGGTCGTTTCTGCATTTGTGTTACAAGTTTCAAACTCCTACACAAAATATGCCCGAGGTATTTTTTTTTACTCATATGGCAAACATCATTTCCTACTCCATTATACTGAAATACTACATCCAACACTGTAGATTTTAGTTTACGAACTTTCTGTTACCGCAACCTTCAATTCACTCTCTCAATTTCTCCACAATACTATTATATTACCAACTTTTAAACGCTTTTGTTAAACTCATTCAATAATTCCTGATTACTGTTTTTTCCATTTTTATTTTACTTTTGCATGTGATAAAAACATCCTTTCATTGATGATGACTGAGTCATACAAAATTTTTACATACATGTACATGCGTCCTTATTATGTATTATTGTAGCTGCGCTGTCTGTAGTCAAATTAAGATCATGTTTACAGTTTTTTTATTTTTTATTTTGCATGTTCGGTTCTGTAAGACTTTATCAGCCGGAAATTTAATCAGTAACTTGAATGTTTTTAGTAATATTTATATTTATTTTCAATATTTAGTCTTAACGGCTAGTTAAAAATTTTAACAGTTTACAGTTAACGGTTAACAGTTTTTATTGTTACGGTATCATCAAACTAAATCAAGAGTCTGTAAAGATCAAAACCAAAAAAGGCCCAGTTTGCTCTGAATACTCTAGCTGACAATATCATGGGTGCTAGAAAGAATGGTAGAGTTGAAAAGTTTATATATTTGAGACTCTATGTACATCTGAAAACACAAAAGAAGACCTGAGCATTTTATATAGAGACAAGCTCAAGACCATGTCTGTTAGGGAGCTTCAGCTGAGACCCTTATTAAAAAAGCCTTGAAGTATATGACGCTAGCAGTTTTTAAACAAGTCATTAGAAGGGTCTGGAACTATTCTGATGGTAAAGACTTGGTAAACCTTAGTTTGTTCTAAGTTTAAATTTCACGCTTTCACTGTTTTCTTTACTTTTTTGGCTACTAGAAAGTTGGTACTTGGGCTACAAGTGACCACTGCATACAGCCATTGAAAACAATTCTTATAAACTAAAAAATGCTTCAAGGAACCACTTGATTTCTCACACTGAACAGTCTGGTATCGGTGTGACTGCTTTGGAAAGAGTCAAATGAACTCCATAGCAAAGTATTATTTTCACATGGTGTGCCAAGCTACGTTTGTTAATCCGTTTGGTCACAAACATTCCATCCAGCAACTATTTTAAGGTTTCTTTATTAAAAGCTAGTTAGAAACCTCTAAAAATTAAGTTAGATTTCAATTCAATTGCAGCTAAGAATTTGGATTTATAGGTTTTCAGATCTGCTAGTATAATTGATGTGTGTGGCTTTTCTACAACAAGACAATGAATTTCACGTAGCAGAATAATTAACGTTACCTGATAAACTATTCAACTATAAACTTAAGTCCTTAGAAACAACCCAAAGTATTTTTGAGTCAATTATCATCATTAGAGTTGATGAAAACCTCTACAATTAACTGGCTCTGTCTAAAAAGGTTCTGACTGAAACAAACTCTACAAAGCAAGCTTCTGCGGCTAAGGTTAAAAAAAAACAATTTCAAGCTAAAAGGGCGCTTACAGAACAATTTTAAGCTAAAAAAGCTCCAACAGAAAATGCACCAGCAAAGCGGACATCGAAAGAAACGTTTGTAGCAA
The DNA here is from genome assembly GCF_963576615.1 of Watersipora subatra. NCBI lineage: Eukaryota > Metazoa > Bryozoa > Gymnolaemata > Cheilostomatida > Watersiporidae > Watersipora > Watersipora subatra. Next base: position 48,085,885 of record NC_088713.1, read on the forward strand.
AAACATCGCCAAAAAGATGGTTTGTTTAAAGGAGACTCAAAAGAGCAAATGCAACAAAAAAAGTCCGACACAATCAAGCAAAAAAAGTCCCAAAATCATTCTCAGACAGAAAAGGCTTTAACAGAAAGGGTTTCTTTGAAAAGGGCTTCAACTAAAAGACCAAACAAAAAAAGGGTCACAACAAAAGCGGTTGCAGAAGAATGAGCCGTAACAGAATAAGCTACTCTGCGATATCTGTCTCTACAAAACGTGACTGAACTGAGAATGAAAAGCTAATATTTCAACATGATGGTATAGGAGACACTTAATCTTTAATCTCTGTAATAGGATCATATGATATTAACTAGGAGATTAAAAGCGCTACGTGGTTTTTCAGTCGAAGGTAATACACCTGGTAGCAACTACTAGACATTCCTTTTGTTTGGACCAAAGCTCTCCCCTCCCCAGATTGGACACACTTACATCTCTAAGAGGTGTAAGCTGTAGTAGATTCACTCGTGAAATTAAAGAAAGTATATTTGACATCACAGCAACTCACCTATGTGAATTCAAATTTTTTATCTTTTTATTAAAAATAAATATTGTAACACCATCAATCCTGAAAATGATCTCTACATTTCACTCACCCGAGCAAAGACACATTCCGATCAGATGAAAGCAGAGAAAAGCAAGAAAAAAGTCAAAGTTCATAAAGCTAGTTGTTTTTTTAAATGCTGTTGCTATGGGGACATGTTGGACTTTTTTTAGAATAACCTTCCAATAACATAAAATTTTTATATATTCTAAATATGCTTGTTTTTTATATTGTTTTGAGCCTGTTTGTTTCATTAAAAACAAGGTGTAGCGAGATTACCTTCGTCGGTTGTGGGAGGTTTGGTAATGAGAACAAACAGAGAAGTGCTGACTTAAAACTTGCTGAATGCAAGCCTGTTACACTAGGTAGGTTAGAGCCAGTAGATGCCAAACAAAGACTTCTTAAACCTTATCAGGGAATAAAAGTCTTACATCAAAACTATTGAAGGCACTTTTTCAGCTTTTACGTGGTAAACACTGTAATTCAAGGTTCCGGTGTGTTATGATAGTTGAGTGTGGCTTCTCCATTGTTACTAAAATTGAGTTTAGAGTTTGTTCACCTGTCATACTAACCTTTAGCATTGTCTCCTGGCCCAGTATATCTCTGCAATTTACCACCCTGTACATTTTTACCCTGCACAATTCCAATCTGTGCGATGTCACTGCACATTTTCGCCCCATACAGTATCTCTCTGCAAGTTTTTACCCTGCACCTTTCTACCCCGCATGATTCCATCCTGCAAAATGTCACTATATACATTTTTGCCCAGTACAGTATCTCTCTGCAAGTTGTCACTAGGCATATTTTTACTCTGCACAATTTCAGCCTGCGCAATATCACTATGTACATTGACATCCATCTCTCTACTCATTTTTATGCCACAAAGTGGAAATCTTGCAGATTTTTGTTCTGTGCAGTGTCATGCTGCATAATGCTATCACATGTTTTCCCTCTGCAAACATTCAGGGGACGGCTGATCAAAAAGACCATAAAATTTATGGGAGGTAAGTTGACATGGAGCTCAGCCTAAATCTACAAGCTCGTGGCACAAGTTTACATCAAACAAACAAAAAGGCGAAGTCTGATTTAGTCCAACCTGGTAAATACTGAAAATTGGACCAGATTTAGGTGCATTGTTGCTGCTTAATAGCTTCTGCATTAGTCTCACGGCCTTGAGCTCATGACCTTGAGCCAGCCAAGTAGTTTATGTGTGCAAAGACAGAAAAAATATTGTATTACCTAATAATGCATAAACAGCTTAGTTTTCCGAAAAAAACCCTTTTTTCAAAGTAAGCAGTCTTTTTACTGGATCCATTTGTGCAGGGTTGTCAAGCTACTTAGCTGCAACGTACAGGAATGATGTTTGGTGTATTTTGAAAACACTAAAAAAAGGCTAGAGTTCTCACTCTTACAAATAGTGTAGGTAGCTGATATATTGATTCGACCTTGAGGTTGCTACTAATAATTTGTAACCTTGGATGAAGACTTTAGGCTACAATAATGTCATAAAATGAGTGTTGCCCAAACTGATGAAGTCGCGTATAAATCATTTGAGAAATGAGGCTTTGAAACATGTTTTCTCACTAACACCAACCTCGTAAGGTGTCAAGCATTCAATACAAAAATTATCAGATAATTCCTTGGCAAGCCATTCTCAGTAAATCAGACAGGAAAACATAATATACCCTAGGGCACGTATGTATTCGCGTCATCTAACTTTCGCGTTTTTGCGGAGTCACCCTCTTGCGAAATTTTCATGAGTAAAACTAAACTATCGTAACGAACGAGAAAAAAACGCAAAATTTAATAGCTTTTTTCATTGATATTCACAATAAAATTGTCATATAGAGGGACCTAGGCGTCATTGATAGTCCAAGAAACAAATGGCAGCAAGCGATCAAATTGAATTATCGATCTCGCCCACACATTTCTACCTGCGGTTTACAAATACAAACTTTTACGAAAATTTTTACTTACTAGCGAACTAGACTTGAAGAATCTAATTATGTTTGTTCCACTGCATTTATTTTCACATCACTATATTTTCACACTCATCAGATCCGCAAAATTAAGTTGCAGCGAAATTTTACTCTGTATGCTACTCACGAAACTAAATACTATAAAAAATAAAAGTGTCCTAGGGTACATATTTCCTTGTCAGATTTACACATTTATAATATTTATAACATGTATAGAACTACCCATGTATAACATACACACTTAATTTTGAGTAGAAAATCAGTTCAAAACTGTATGATATGCTCAAATAGCGACCGGAGTTTCGAGATGGTAAAGAGTTGCTAAATAAGCAATATGCTAATTCAGTCAAACAAGTATGGACAATGTGCATCAATCATTGGACACGCATGGCTTTGATAACAATTTGTAGATTTTGTCAGTGCTAACACCTTATGTCCGTCGTTCCGTCTGGACATTAAGAAAAAAGATTGCGTCTCACAGAAGCAGCAAATAGTACTGCCACTAACCCAACCCTCTTAGTCAGCTTTTACTTCTTGAAATCATTGTACTTATAATCGGTACGTGTCATGATCTCTCCCGCAATCATGATCTTAAAGTGTGCTAGATTATTAGCATGCCCAGATAAGCGTCATAAATCCATAGTAATGCTAATAAACTTTGTGGCATCATTGATAGAGCTATTGTCAACAGATCTGTTACTTCTGAGTTCAAGGCCACTAGTAATGGTTTTTTGTTACTAGAATTTAATCGTTAAAACTGGACATACAAACGGCAGACAAAAAAATGGAAAACTCAAACTTCTATATATAGATTCAGAAAGCTTACACAAACAAACCACCTCACAAGCTTACAATATATTACATATTCTGGTATATTTTAACATAAAATTTTAACATAAAATATATTATAATATACGATATGGTATTATATATTATAATATAATTTATATTAAAAAATGAAATAGTATGTAATGTATTATTTATTATATTATATGATATTTTATAATATACCTGTACTATATATTGAAATATATAAAATATATTTTTTCGAACTACTTTGTAATATGTTTCAGCATAAAAGTATTCTTACTTATATTATTTCCGCATATATTATGATATATAATATAGTATATATCATACTATAGTATATAATATATTATATACTACATTATATATTATAATATATGCGGAAATATTATAAGTGAGAATAACTTTATGATGAAACATAGTTCAACTGTTCAGCGTAGGTCGAGAAAATAACATTTATTTTACAAATAGCTTGACTTGAAACACTCAGTATATTCTATATAAAAATTTTTTTATTTCTATTATAAACTAGCAGTAGGCCCGGGATACTTTTCACTTTTAGCCAGATAGCGTGCAGGTGAGTGTTTAAGAAGTTGCTTCTTAGAAACCAGATGGATTTTGAAACCAAATTATTTTTAGCCGCCTGGCGGAAGGATAAAAACGAACGTAAAGTTTGGATGAAACCAAACAGCATCTACGCAGACTAACAGACAGACACATTACCAAAATATGATTTATTAATATAGATGTTTAAATATTTTTGCAAATTAATTATAAATATGTTTATTAATACAGTAAAGAAGCATATATGTAACAAAAAATACGCTTTTAAAATCTTTTAATCTTTTTTATGCTAAAAATGTGCAGCCAGCTTGATTGCCAAAGTTTTTGTTATATGAACTGATACGAATCGTTGCTATGGTAACAGTAAAATTATTAATGAAAAGCATTTGGCTGATTTCAGAGCAAAAAGGAATCTCGTATTAGTATCTATCTAAGTACTGTAATAATTTGTATGTAAATCTTGGTGTCATTTGTCCAGTTAACAATAGAGTTTTAGTAACAAAATATTCACTCTACCGAGAATTAGATCCCGGAACCTTCAGTCCTGGCAGCATTGAGCTTATCTATTAGATTATATTGATTCAATTGATTTTAATGATCAATTTATCTTTACCACTATTTTAGTGGTAAAGATATTCATTACATTGGTTATGATACTGGCTCCATTGGGTGAAAGCTCGGTGTTGCACATGTGATAAAACGGCTTAGGTAATGGTTGCAGTTAATCTAGTAGCTAAGGTAAGGTTTAGAAGCACTTTGTTTATTACCCATGCAATGCCGGGCATTCAGCTCGTGTTTTATATTCTGTCACATTTTTAAAAACTCGTTAACTACATGTTCTCTTTACTGCAATAAGAGCTGTTTCCATCTATGCACAAGTGATTAAAAAACAAACTCCATGACAGAGGATTTGAACTTCTGCCATCCAGTTTTACAGCAAAGTATACTAACGCTTCCGCTAATCATTCGATTTCCTGAGTTTTAGAATCATTATATTACTGCATTATTAGTTGCAATAGTACCGCATATACATATACTTACCATTAGTGTTTCATTATCTGATGATCTCTTCAGAATGTTGCATATGAACAAAAACGGTTTTTATATGCTTGTAAGTATTTACAGTTTGCAAAAAATAAGTAGTTTTTTCCCGAGGTTGAAAATTAACTGGGAGCTCTTGAAATAAAAACAGATAATATTATAACTTGCAGTTGGAAACATATTTCATTTTTGGTAAGCAGTTTTGCTTAAAGGATATCTGCAAATCCATAACATACAAAGAAGGGATCTGAAGAACAATTCTATTTTGACTGTTCAAAGTTTAAACAGATTTGCATAAGAGAATTTAAAAGTAGAGTTATAAAATATTACTTTTGATAAATCCAATTCTGTTGTTCACCATCCAAATAGTGAAAGAATAACAAATGAGTGTTTTTAGATTAATTACTCACAGGCTATTGTAAAGTTAACCATTTTTACTTATTTTAAAGATATCCTACAGCCTTTAATGATAGTCCAATATTGTATCTTTACAAAACTTAAAGAGAAGGCTATTTTGCTAGGATTAGAAAACGTAGTTCATCATGCGCTGCTTTCTATAACGTGTTTTTCCTGAGGTTGAAAATAAACTGAGAGCTATCAAAATAAAAACAAATATATCAATGTGCAGTTTAAAAAAATATTTTGGTAAGTTTGATAAAATAATACTTTTTAGCATTTTAACATGCAATTAAAGAATAAAATGCATTTTAATATTGCAACAGTAAATAGAACAGATCATGACTTTCGAAGATTTTTCAAGTCTTTTAGCATTTTTATTTAAAGTGTAATTCAAATCAATTTTTAAATGCTTCTACCAAAGAGTATAGTTATTTTTTTATCATTTGAGATTTTGGTTGTTGTTTGCGATGATCTGACTGCCAGAATGCTCTAAGATTACTATCAAAGTTAATAAGGGTTAAAATGTTCAAAAGAAAATCCCTCCTGAAAAGATGATAAAGGAAACAAATCTCTCTCTGTGTTACGCGTTTCTATTGTCATAGATACTACAGTGAAACACGGATAACTCACACTTCAAGGGACCAAGCAAAAGTGTTTGAGTTATTAGAGCGCTCAAGTTATCAGGACAGTCATAAGTGCACGTATTTATCAGTAGATACATGTACATATACAAACTAAATATCAATCAAAAGCATAGATTGCTTGTTGCAAGTTAAAAGGTCTTTCGTGTGAAGTTTTAAATATTTTTAATCAGAAAGTATAGATATTTTTCAATCAATTGAGATTTGTTTGTTGCTTTAGGTGATGTGACTGCCAGGACGTTCTCAGATTAAAATTGGCAAAACTTGATCGCGGTTAAAATGCTCAGAAAAAATACATACGTATTTTTCTACCGAGCGTTTGAACCAAAATCAATTTTGCAGTAAGTCAGTTATTACAAAACTGCTTTATTATTAAAAACCCATTATCAATTTTGCCAATATTACTTTAAAGTTATCCAAATTTTACCTCGCTTTTTTGCTTTCGGAGGGCTTATCGCTAAGCAGATGTTTGGTAAAATTTGATTTTTGCAAACCTTTAGAAAAGTCGTTAATGAAAATATTTGCCGATGTTGGTAATAACAAGGCCTAAGAACTACTAAAAGTCGATGTTTATCTCTATGGCTTGGAATAAAGTGATATTCTAAAGCGATAGTAACAACCGTCTCGGTAGCCGTTTGGCAAAAGACTGTTCGAGTTAACGGAGTTTCGGTCGAGTTATCTAAAGCCATTTATCATTGCGTGGGAACGGAAAAAGCAAATCCATTCGAGTTAACCATGTGTTCGATATATCCGAGGGTGATTTATCCGTGTTTCACTGTATTTGGTTTTTGCTCATGAATTTGGAATAAGACCTCAAATATAGCCTCAGATACATTGCTAAAGAAGTTTAAAAACATTCTGAAGCGAAGTAGGTTAAAATTTGTCTCATTGTTCTTTTAAATGCTCTGTAAACATATACATGTAGGTACCTAGAACTGATGAGACCGTATATTTATTTCCTATAAAGAATATGCATGACTATTGACGTCATTCTTGAGAATGTCTGGGCACATCTTTTTTGAGCGTTTTTGTCGCAATAAAGTTTGATCGTTTTTAGTTTTAAAACATCATGGCAGATAATCTAAAGCAACAACATAAAGCTCAAATAAAAGAAAAATATCTGTTGTGTATATTTTCCAATAAAATCGGTTAAAGTTTGACACGAGTGACCCATTTAAGCCTTGTGCTGTCTGGAATTTTTTTGTTTCCAATCACACACGTAAATTACCAAATTAAATTGCTACACCTCTTTTACGACAGCCTTCCATGAAGCATTCATCCCCTCAAGTACATTATAAAACATCAGCCTACTATTGACAGAAAATATCTAATGTAGACATTTCAGGCTTTGACATAAGATATCAAGTAATAACAAGATAAACCAACGTTTTTAGTTTGAGGAACATAGCCTTCTCTTTAAGTTTTAGTTAATATGCAATATTGGACTATCGGCAGAGGCTGTAGGATATAAAAAAATAAAATTTTTAGTTTTACAACAACCTGTCATTAATTTAAAACACTTATTTTTATTGTTTTTTTTATTGTGAACAAAATAACTGGTTTTTCAGATGTAGTATAGCACAACTCCACCTGTAAGCTTTTAAAGAAAAATCTGATCAAACAGCTCTAATAAAATTATTCTGCAGATCACTTCCTTATATGTGATTAATCTGCAGGTCACCTTTACGCAATGGACATTTGAAATGTGTGATTCATTAATTTTAGTATTAATCAATTGAGTCAGTTGTGCTGGAGCTCTGCATTCTAGTTTACATTTTGAGCTATTGGCAAATAATGCTTAAATCAAAAATATTCTATATTACAAAAATAAAGAATGTAAAATTTTTATTGGAAAACAATTTTTAAAACTAGTGTATTGTTTCTCATCATTTCAATCAATTTAAAAACAAACAAACCGTATAGAGATATTTATGCTTTTGGTTTTAAAGAAGATTGCCTTTACAAACGGAAAACAGCAATCCTATTTAAAACAACAAACTTGCAAAGAGAGAGAAAGAGGGAGAGAAAGTTGAAGGAAAAGAGAGAAAGAGAGAGGGGGAGTTAGGGAAAGAAAGGGAAAAGAGAAGGAGGGAAAGGAAAAATGAGAGATGGACAGAAAGGGAGAAAGAATGAGAGAGAGAAAAAAGGCGAGAAGAAAGAAATAAAGGGAGAGATAGAAAAACAGAAAGAGGGAGGAACAGAAAGGTAGAGAGGATAAAAGAGAAAATGAGAAAGAGAAAGTAAGAAAGGTAGAAATAGAAAAACAGAGGGAAGGAGAGAGCAGGAAAGAGAGCAAAAGAAAAGGAGAGAAGAAGAGAGGAAGGGAAAAGAAAGCGAAAAAAAGAGAGGAAGAGAGGGAGGGAAAAGAGAGAGAGAAAGTGAAAAAGAGAGAGGAAAAAAGGAAGGGAAGAGGGAGAAAGCAAAAAGAGAGAGGAAGAAAGGGAACAAAGAGAGGGAAAAAAAGGAAAGAAACAAAGAGGAAAAGGAGGGAAAAAAGAGAAATCGAAAAAGAGAGAGAAAATGATTAAAAGAGAGAGAGAGCCAAAAAGAGTGAGAGAGAAAGCAAAAAAGACTGAGAGAGAAAGCAAAAAAGAGTGTGAAAGCAAAATAAAGAGAGAAAGCAAAGAAGAGAGAAAGTGGAAAAGACGGAAGGCAAAAAAAGAAATAGAGAGTGCGAGTGAGGCTGAGAGGGAGAGAGAAAAAGAGAAAGGGAGAGAAAAAGAAGGTGAGGTGTGGGAGGGAAAGAGAAAGAGAGAGAGAGAGAGAGGGGGGAAGAGAGAAGGGGAAGAGAGAGTTGGAGATAGAGAGGAGAAGGGAGAGAGAGAGAGGGAGCGAGGGAGAGGGAAAAGGGAAAAGGAGAAGGAGTGAAGAAAAGAGAAAGGGACAGAAAGAGGGTGAAGCTGAGAGGGACAAAGGAAGAGAGAGGGAAAGAGAGAGGGAGAAAGAGGAGAGAAAGAGGAAAGAGAGCGAAAAGGGAAAAGGAGAGAAGGAGAGGGAGAGAGGAAAAGAGAAAGGAAGAGAGAAAGGGTGAGCCTGAGAGGGAGAAGGAAAAGAGAGAAGGGGGAAAAAGAAGGGAAAAGAAAGGGGTAGATATAGAGGGGGGGGGGAGAAGAGAGAAGGAGTGAGAGAGGAAGAGGGAAAAGGAGCAAAGAATAGGGAAAAGGAAAGAAAAAGAGGAAGAGAGGAAAAGAGAAAAAAAAGACAGAGGGTGAGACTAAGAGGGAGAGAGTAAGATAGAGAGAGGGAAAGAGAGTGGGAGATAGAAGAGAAGAAAGGGAAGGAGAGGGGAAGGGGAGAAAAAGAGAGTAAAGGGGAAATAGAGAGGGGAAGATACAGGGAGAGAGAGAGGAAAAGGGGAGAGGGCGAGAGAGAGAGGGTGAGAGAGAAAAGGAGAGGGTGAGAGAAAGAGGGTGAGAGAGAGAAAAGAAGAGGGCGAGAGAGGGTGAGAGAAGGTAAAGAGGACGAGTGAGAACGAGCGAGGGAAGGCGATGGAGGGCGGAAGAAAGCGAGAAAGCTAGAGAGACGAGAGAAGGAGAGAGAGGAGGGATAGGGAGGAAAGGAAGGGGGAGAAGAGAGAGAGAGAGAGAGAGAGAAGGAGAAAGAGGAAGAAAAGAAAGGAGAAAAAGAGAGAAAAAGAGAGAAAAAGAGAAGTTGAAAGAGAAAAGAAGGAAGGAAAGAAAGAAGAAGAGGAAAAAAAAAAAGAGATTATAATAACGCGAGAAATAAAAAGAGAGCAATTTATGTTTGGTTTATTATCACCACTAGTTGCAATTTATAGGAATTAAATTTTAACTTGTCATCTGCTGCTCAGGCATTATTGCAGCTTTCACTGAGCTAATACCAGATAAAAAGCTGATGTAATTAGTGCGTGTCACATATTTCCTGTAGGATATTTAACCTTTGACATATTACATTTTCGTTTTATTTACTTAAAGAGATGTTTGTCCAACCTGTCTACACGGATGTCCTGCTAATGGTTAGATATCTCTATGACAATAAAAGGTACTGCTAGGTCACATTTTAATGCAAGAACTTACCAGTTCTCTTGAGAATTTCTGGTCACAAAAGCGAGCTAAAATACCGATTAGGTACTGGATTAAAAATGATATAGAGCTCAATTTCCATGGCAACAAAACCATAGTAAGTCAACAAACAGGCTTCAAGTCTGTGAGAGTCACATTGCCCAGAAAGCTGTTGTTTACCTTCCGATGGAGTTGCCAGTTAAGACCTTTCTCTGCTCCTTTTTGGTAAGTGTACATATATGAGCCTAACATCTTTCTTGTCAAAGCAACTTGATGTATGAACTTTAGCGAAGTAATATTATTGTTCTAAAATAGACTTATATATCAGCGTTACGAATTGCACCGCAAAAAGCGGTTTTGGTAAGCGAGCAACAAAGTTTTAAAAATTAGACAAAAAATGGTTTTATTTCAACTTCTAAACGTAATTTTCAATATAAAACTTCTGTTGCTTAGACTGCTGGTTAGTACCGTGGTAGATAAGTAATTGAAGTCCGAATACGTTCTGTGTCACGAAGAGTAACCTTTGTAGGAACTCAAAACATTCTGCTCACAATTCATCCTCATGAAGCTGATGAGCAACTATATAATTCTTCACCATAATAAAAAGTTTGTCTGTGATGTGTCTCAAAATCAAACATCATTAAAACTGAGCATGCACAGAATTTTAGTCAAATTTATCAGAAAGTATCAGTATTTTTTATAATTTGCGATCATTTTTGATGTTTCAGGTGATCCGATTGTCAAGATGTTTCAAGATTAAAATAAAATTGGAATAAAATGAAAATGATCAGATTAAGCAAAAGTGCAATTATGATATATATTAGTTGTGAGGAGACAACAGAATAGAGACACAAATTCTGCTGCTAATTGAGCGCAACAGATGATATAAACTATAGTAATGTTAACAAAAAGTGAAGTCACTTCACATGTATTTTTCTTCTGAACATTTGAATAACGATTAAGTTTTGTCGATTTTAATCTTGAAACATATGCTGGCAGTCAGATCCCCTCAAACATCAAAAACAAACATAAATGATGGAAAAATATGAAACTTTCAGATAAAAATTTTGTGTAAGTTCATTTTCAAGTGAAACTTAATTACAGTATTTTTTTGTAAACTTCTGGAATCTAAAAAAGCGCAGTTAATATTTTGCAATTTGTCTACCAATATTTTGATCGACTGGCATTCAAAAACTTTTTAGTTCTCAGTAGATTTAGTAGGAAGTTGAATGTGTCCTCGTCTACGCAGAAGTGAATAAAAAAGGCAGCAACTTGCAAAAATATTTTAAGATTGTATTTTTTTCAAAAGTATAACCAGCTTAAAAAATGAAAGCCTTCTAGAACATTACTAGTAATCTGGTACTAGTATATCAGTATTGCTGTCATTTGAAGGTACATGCAGACCTTAAGTTACCGGGTTGCATTTTGAAGAACCCATCATTAAGCCATTCCGCTGGTACATAAAGCCTCTTCGAGCTTCCAATACATGCGTATAGGCTATAAAACTCTAATGTACTTTTTACCTTTTCTCTTTCTCTAATTTCAGAAAGTCAGAGGTACTCATTAGAACTACACTTTATCAGTGGTTGTACCTTTTTAGACCTTTTTTTGCCATTTTGGGAAAGAACTGTTTCTTTGCAATTGTTCATAGAATAATTTATTCATGACTAAATGAATGCCCAAAGCTGCTCGGGAAATAAAAGGGTCTTTGCGCAAAAATTATTATTTATGATGTGAGGCCAACTAGGCATGAGAACATTCTGCATGCCATGACCTCTATGTATTAATGCTAGTGCCCTGGCAGTTTATTGTGTCTTGAGAGATCATCAGGTGTCATAACTAATGGCACAATTATTCCGGAATGTGGCAAAGTTGATTGGTGGTCGATTGGCAAAGTTGGTATTATTTTTACTGTCCTTGTTGATTACCTCAGCTCTTCAGCCTTTAATACGATGGTAGCGGGCTAGAGCCCTTAACCTGGGATATTTAACACCTTTCTCAGTATCCTTGCTGATCTTAGTAAGGCAGAGAATTGTACTCTATCGACTTCCTTCTTCTCTATGTCTAGCAGCTGCATTTGCTCACGCAGGTTTGCAACTGCTCCCAGTGCTCCCACAATGATTGAGATGACTATTATTATTATAAAAGTTTTTCTTCACAGTCGTGTGGTGGTAGATGACTGGTTTTAGTCCGTATTGAGTCTGGGGTCTTAGCAAAAGGCTAAATGATCTAACATCTTCCTCAATTCTACTGAGAGAGGGCCTTCCTCAATATGTGAGCTGTTCCTAAGATGGCTGTCCTTTGTATAGTCTCAAAAAACATTATTATTGTTAATATTGTTATTGTTATAATAAGGAATATTAGACTAACCTAATATGGCAAAATAAAAGACTCACGATGAAGTGATGCCATACATCTTATGCATCAGGATATTTTCTGACTGATTAATGTACTAAACTATATAATAACTTCAAAATATAACTTTAATGTAGTTGTGGTTGATCGGTTTCAAACAAAGGTTGTTAAGATAAATAAATAATATTTCATAAAACAAACTACTAATCTTTAGAAACGACAATGAGAAACATAAACTGTGCATCTGAAGAAACAAATAATAAAATTAAACTTCTTCTTTTACTCTATTTCTGCAAAATCCGATTGCTATAACTACTAGCTACTAGTGGCATTATCAGGTGTGAGAAATCTACGTAAAATTATTCAGAGATGGCACTGAGCATTGAAGTGGTGCGCTTGGTAGACTGTTTTTCATGATAACAGTTGTGAGTTTAAAACCTGAATGATGCAATTACTTTTCCAACCGTCAACTATGGCCACGAACAGACAGCCATGACTCATTTTATAATAAAGATTAATACTCAGATAGTCTAGTATGCCGTGAGAAACCATTAGGTGTAACAACTATGCATACAAATACGCAGTAATTAATATAATGTGCCACTAATGTACCAGTGGCACAGGTGTTAAAGTGTTGGCCTGACATGCTAAAAATCATGAGTGGTAATCTCGTACAAATTTGATTTTATTGGGATTCGATTGGGAATCAATTGGGACTCAATTGGAGATCAATTTGGAATCAATTGAGAATCGATTGGAAAGCGATTGGGATCGATTGAGAATCTGTTTTCTCAAGAGACTTACACGGCTCTCATTATAGTAAAGATTGTAGTCAGCCTAGATAATTAGAAACATCTATTTTAGCCAAAGCATGTAATCATAGAGTATATCTTGGACATTGCAAACTGTCTTTCTTAGTAGTCTGTTTAGATGAGTAAACTTTCTAACCTAGAACAACTTTTTTAGCTTTCTAAAAGAATAGCTTGATTAGGAACTTCAGTTAATATCTAATATTTTTAGAGTTTATGGGAAGTGCGAAATAAGACATACCGGTAGTTGTATTTTGTTGAGCTCATCATCCAAATTTGAGTTCATGGGAGTTTGCTAATAGAAAAGGTCAATAATCAGATGCATCAGGGGTCATTATCTGGTTTATCCATGGCACTAGCCATTTTCATGCATAAAATATGCTCTGATGAACACCAACTGTCAATTGATAGAGGTAAAGTGAAAGATCCTAGCAGTGTCGTAAAGAATAATTGACATTTAATTGCAGGTACTTGTCTCCAGTCAAGGAGAGGATGAAAATGCCTTGTACCTCCAGTCAGGTGACAAGTGAGTTATATTTCAACAATTTTTAGTTGTTTATTACTAGTAACATTACCGAATGACAAAAAATTTTATTTGTGAATGTTGCAACATTATCGAGTTATTAAGCTAGGTTAAGATCCCTATCAAGTTATTAAGTTGAGTTGAAGCTACTTAGTCAGGTTAGAATAAAGTGTATCATACTGGCTTCATACCACATAAGCAAAGTGTCTTATTTAGAAAAAAAGCAGCAAATATAATAGTAATATAATATTATTATAAGAGTATTAATATATTACTATACAATATAATAATATAATAATTGCTGAGAATAACAGCAATGATAAAATCTGTTTGCTTCAAACCTTTAATGGTAAACGCTTGTTTTGGTCAAGCTTTCCAAAAGCTCTCAGCAAAAGTGTACAAAAGGTCTAGAAAAGTCTCATTCTGACTACCACAGTAAGGAATAGAGTTTAGAGGTCTTAATGACTCAACAGAGTTGGAAAATATTCTTTTATTACAAATATACTGTAAGAATTATTTTAAAATTAAACCAAAAGCATCAGTAATTAATAGCTTTTCTTCATTAAAATAATGCCTATAAAAAGCTTTCTCTCTTTCTTTCTCTCTCTCTCTTCCCCTCTGTCTCCCTCTCTTTCCCTCTGTCTCGCTTTCTCCTTCTCTTTCCTTCTGTGCCCCTTTCTCCCTCTCTTCCCTTTGTCTCTCTTTCTTTCTCTCTCTCTCTCTCTCTCTCTCTCTCTCTCTCTCTCTCTCTCTCTTTTCTCCTCTGTCTCTCATTTTCTTTCACATTCCCTCTGTCTCTCCTTCTCCCTCTCTTTTTCTCTGTCACTCTTTCTCTTTCTTTCCTCTTCTCACTTATCTCCTCCCTTTCTCTTCTTCTCTTCTTTCTCTATCTCCTCTTCTCTTTCCCCCCTTTCCCCTTTCTTTCGTTTTCTCTCTTTCTCTTTTGTTCTCTCTCCCTCATTTTCTTTCTTTTGCTTTTACTCTTTCTCAAGAAAAAGCAAGAGTGTCTCTTTTTTTATATTATCACTTCTTTGCGCATTTCACAACAATCCTAAGCTTTTTCATAATGTGAATAGAAGACAAGCTCGTTTTAAGATTTTAGTAATTTTCACTTCATTTTTTCATGATGCGTAGTTGTCTCATCATGAATGCGTGCAGTCTCTTTCCTTGTGTTTGGCACAATGGCCTTGTATCAGCTTTAGATACAAGGACTACTTTTAAAGCCTTGACTAGTTATTTATTATTCATGATCAAGTTTTTCACCTACACAATATGCTAGCAAAACTCTGTTTTGACTTACGTGAGAAAGTTGAATTAGAATTTCAAGCTCTTGTTAAGCTAATTTTAAATGGAAACATTTAATATTAAATTATCAGAATAAAATCGAAAATTAAAATTAAAACTATAAATTTCAATTATTTTTGTTGAGACCATATTGTTCAACCAAATCTTTTATGTAGATCCCCCAAAGTTGAGGTCAATTAGAGAATCAATTCTTTTAACTAAATAAAATGTTCTCAAACATTTTTCCAAGGTTTCAAAAACCCCATATTTTCTCAATCTGTCATCTGACGACTGATGACAACTTGTTTAAATCTGATACTTACATATTTCCTTTATAATATGTACTAGGAATACATATTTTGACAACATAGTTAAGCTGTTCAATGTAATTTAAAGATCATTTTAGGTTTGTTGGTGCTTTGCTAAATATTAATATTATAATTAAAAAAGGCCATCACAAGAGATAAGTCACATGTTCAATAATTTTACAAAATATAACCACTTCTTCATTATGAATCAATTGATATTTTTTAGTTTGAAGTTTGGAAAGTTGGCGAGCCTTGACCGTGACATTCGCATCGAGAGAAGAGTTTGGCACATGGAAGGTGACATTAACAGAGAGAGTCAGTTTATCCTTGCTGACGGATCAGCTCTTAAACAGATGAAGTTCAGCTTTGATGATACTGAACAGTCAACAATAGCGGGTCAAAGCGGAGTAGATTCTTATCAAGAGGGTATCGATACAGGGGCTTTATTTAACCAAATAACAGGGTTTTCACAAATTAACTCTACCCACATCCTGTTGGTCGACTCCAACAACCACTGTCTCAGATTTCTTCAAAGAGATTCACAACAATCGTCAAGGTTTGCTGGCACTTGTACGAGCTCTGGATACCAGAAAGGTTCTTGTGAGGAAGCACAGTTTAACACTCCAAAAAAAGTGCTGCAAGCCGAGTATGACCTTTATGTAACAGACTTCGGTAACAAAGCTATTAGTAAAATAAGCATCGACAGAAATATAGTGATAAATTGGGTGGAACTTGAACAGCCACCAATTGATTTTGTATTTGATGAAAATGTAAAACATTTTTTTGTCACCACTTCATCACAAGTCCTTAGAATAGGCATGAAGCATCGAAGAGTCATCCCTCTGGTACAGTCGACATCTTCCGTATATCGAGACGGTCCATTTTCTAATACTTTCATTCAGCCATTTGCAATAGTGAAGCTTGGCAGACATGACATACTCATAACTGAACCAGAAATGAATCGGATCAGACTGATCAATTTAGGTTCTTCCATAATATCTTCCATCTGCAATGGCCAGAGTAACTTTACTTCTTCTGCTAGAAGTATTGCCACATGTCAAATTGTACAGCCCCTTTCCTTTTTGCGACTTCGACCTGGATTAATGCTAATTGGTACAAACACTACAGAACTGAGAGTTCTTCACTACTGGAGAGGTGGGTATAGATTTCAAATAGATAAATGCATATAAGCCATCTCTGGAAGAAGTTTGGTAAAACCTCTCATATATACTCACTTATTATAGAATATAATATATATTTTTTACATCATATATTATATGTTATATATTAGGCCTATATATAATATATACGTGTATAAACATATATGTATATAATATATTATTATAATTTATAGCGAATATATAATTTATATATTATATTATTTAATATATATAGTATGTAAATTGTAGAATATATTATATGTAATATTTACCATATATGTATAACTCTTTTGAATAATATATTATTATAAATAGTATAATATATATGTTTTATATATGTTATTTATATATTATATATAATATATGTAATATAATATATAAATAGTATATATTGAATATATATTATATAACATATTATATATCGTATATATAATATATCATATATAGTTATTATTTTATATATAGTAATTATATTATATATACTAACAATTCAATTATATCATTATCTTAGTTATATTATCTTGATTATATTAGTCAGCTATAATATCGTATATATAATAGATGACCTGAGTATAAATAGTGGATCAACTATTTTAACTGTTCCATTTTAAATTACCCGGTTTATATTTTTTAGTTTTTCTACTAGTCACATAAAAAACTATCAACAAAGTTTTATGAAACTTGACACAATATACCAACAATGTGGCTGACCAATCAATCAAATTTTGGTAGAAACAGGAAAACTGAAAAAGCAAAGCTGCAACCATTAGAATTAACACTTAAGGTGTTATCAGACTCGGTTAGACTGTTTCTTATTAAAGTTATAGTTAGTATTAACATTGTGGTATCAATTGTTTATATCATTTTTATTAATGAATGTATGAATGAATAGAAAAATAATGGCATCATTGATATCTCACAGCTTCAAAAGTGCATGTTTGATGAGATGCACGAGATTTATGAAACTTGCATATTTATGTATGAAATTTATGCTGAAATAGAAAACCTCAATAGTTACCTAAACTTTATTCAGCATTCAACTACATAAATTTATATACGGTAATTATTCAAATCTTTATACGTTTTAGAGTTTTCTAAAGCTGCTGGACCACAACCACCACCACCAAAAGATAGACCTGGCCACAATTGGCACTCTCCTAAAAATGATGGTTAGTATTTTATTGGTTTCTTGAACTTATTAAATAAAAAAACATAAATAAAATAATATAATAAAATAATAAAATAGTATAAAATAATTACATAAGATAAAATACATTATTACATATTATTAATATTATTATTAATAATAATATTATTAATAATGTTATTGTTAATAAAATTAAAAATATTATTAACAATATTATTATTAATATTATTATTAATCACAGTTTATTACTAATAATATTATTAATATACTACTACTATTAATATGTTTAATAATATTAGTAATAATAATATTATTAATAATGAGTATGAATAAACTGTACTAGAGAAAACCATTAGAGTAAAATATTATTAAAATATAAATGTAAATGTGTCTGTAGAAAGTAGTTCTAAAAGAGTTGTAGCCAGACTTAGACACAGTTGGTTTAGTTGTACTAAACACTTAGGCTTACACTAGACACTGAGAAGTGATATTTATAATCAAGTTATGATGTTCTGTATTACATAACTTTAGGTATGC
Source organism: Watersipora subatra (assembly GCF_963576615.1). NCBI lineage: Eukaryota > Metazoa > Bryozoa > Gymnolaemata > Cheilostomatida > Watersiporidae > Watersipora > Watersipora subatra. The sequence continues at coordinate 48,104,035 of NC_088713.1, forward strand.
TCATGATCTTTTTGAAGCTATCAACTTTATTTCAAAAATTAACTAGTTTTTCAAATGCTTTTTAACTTTTCAGTAAAAATACTTGTCATTGTTAGGTTTCCAGAACATTCAAACTGAATAAAATAAAATAAAAATAATTTTCCAAGTTTCAAAAACCAATTCTTTTTGTACTGACAATTGGTCGGATTTGAAGCACTCGTAGCTCTAGTATGGACACAACCTGACCTCGCGAGTCATGATGACCTTCAAATGACCTTGAAAAGAGGATTATTGTAAACCGTTAGTCGCATCTTAAATCAAGCACTATCATATTCAGGGCTTTTAATAGATGCAACCTGTGTGAAGATTAGAAACAAAACCCTGTTGCAACATTTGCGACCGAATAGCTCACATTACAGGCTAGTGCTCATTTATTACTTAAACTGAATAGTGACAGCAGCGTTTGTGCTGATTAACTAATAAAAAATGTGTCTCCTAGTTTAGAATAAGCAATGAAGGCGTAAATCAGAATAGACTATGGTTAACATGGTTTATGAGGTTTTAGCGAATATGGTTTTAGGGCTTCCTCGACGGGGTGATGGACCTATGGATAGACCTCGGAAAGATCAACTCGCATCTCCGTATAAAGGTTGGTACCTGTGGTAGAGCGAAGAGCATGTTTAACTAGTTTTTTTCGATGAATATATTTACATACATATATATAAATATCAGTCTGTTGCGTGTTTATCCAGATATAGCAGTTAAAATCTCAAAATGTGCGATGTATCACTGCATTGTATTTGAACCGGCGTCACTCAACTTGCAAGCCTACAAACAGGCGCGCTAAACTACCAAGCCAAGGTGCTGTTATCATTCCTAACTAGTTTATCTATCGTTATGGCGATTGCGAGCTACAAACTAAATATATACTTTTAATTATTAATTAATATTACCTTTTGTTTGTTTTTTGAAAATATTTTTTAAAAGCTTTATAACAATTACTTATTTTTTCAGTCACCATTTGCAATTGTGCCGCTTCGAGTTCAAATGCGCTGTTACATGCTTTCCATTTTAGGGACTTCCTAAAGGCAACAGCTAAAAGCTTTAAGCACTAAAAATCCATCTTTTTTTTTTACATTTGGGTAGCATCACGAAGTATCACTATCACCGTATTCAAATCTTTGTTGGACGATGGATTGTAATGCCCGGTGTTGCCCGAGTAATCAACAAGTTTTTGGACAGAAGTTTTATTTTCATTTAACGCATACAACATTCTAACTTTTAAACTTTGTATAGTGAAAAAAGTGTTTTTATTCAGTTCCAATGATTTAAAAGGAAAAATAGAGGTTTTCAAACTTTTTAAAACTTTTTTGTAACTTTCATTTTTTTGAATGAGTGAAGAAGTAAAAAGAATGAATAATAATAAGAATAAAATAATAAAATAAGTATTTTGGTGAAATAAATTAGGAAAAATAAAACTGTACAGGTGTTTAAAAGTGAATCTGAGTGAAACCATTAGCAAGTACTGGCTGTATATAGTCTGTGTTGCTATGATTACATCAAAAAACTATTTGGTAAACAAGTACATGATTTTAGTGATTTTAGGCACAAATATTGCATAGAGCGGTGTAGAAACCCATATTAATTATATAATGCAAACACCTGTTAAAAATCCTATCATTTTAAAACAGTAACAAAATATGTTAGGCTTAGTAACTATAGTTACCTACAATAAATTTAGTGCATTTTGTGGATACAGTCTGCAATAAAATGTAACATTACAATGTACTACATCTAAAATAAACAGGGGAAAAGTTTTCTTAATTGAATTTAGCTTACTAAACACATATTTTAGTCAGCTTCAAACTTTAAACTAAAATTTTATTACTTGTTTATTTGAGATTCCGCTTTTTACCATAATGGATAATGCTGAATTTGCCATGGTAAGCAATGTATAATTTTTAATAACGTATATAATCAGACTGTACACAAATATTAATCACAACAGAAATGTTTGTTGATACTAATGGCGGGAAAACGAATTCGCCTTAGTATGGCGAAGACGACAAAGCATCGTGTTTTATAGAGTTGGATCAAAAAATGTTTTATCACGGGGGCATCATAATTCGTACGCGCAATGTATAAATCATATGTCATTTATGGTGTGAAATTGGGCAAGGTATACGGTAAGAGGTATATAGTAAAAGTATTTATTAAGAGCTATGCAATCCAAAAAAGACCTTCGTAGACTTATGGTTAGCCAGTTGGATTACTAACATGCAGTTGAAATCTGTGTGAGTTTATATCCAGCAAAATGCAAACTTTTCGTTTCGATAGTTTAAAAGCTATAGCCGGACCCATCGAAATACAGACTCATTGAGTAGCACACTAACTTTGAGATTTATACATGTATAGATACATATTCAAACATATATCAGTATATATATAATGTAATGTATTTATATATATAAAATGTAATATATCTATTTTTTTGTATACATTGAACTCAATAAGTATGCTTTACAGACATATATCCAAAAGGAGAAAAATATTTCAAATGGTAAAAACTAATCAATAAAAAATATGGAACCATGTTGACTTTTGACAAAAGTCTAAACCTAACAATAAATTATTTGGATAGCATATACGTATTTGATTGTGACCAGGAGAGGATAACTGCTTGTCTCAACTTATGATCCCTTGAACAACAAATATTGCACACATTTTAGATGACTGTATATAAATTCAAAAGCACAATATATTTGAGTTTGAGCTGATTTCTCATATGCATGTGATAAACTGAGAGACTAAAAAATCTGTTGTAGAAAACCATGAAGCCCGGAAGAGCACAACTCCAACAGTAGAAGGGATGAATGACAGCCAAAGATTAGCAATGGTTATAGTTATCACAGTCGGAGTTGTCCTTCTAGCTGTAATTGCTGCCTTGACTGGTATCAGACTTCATCTTGCCAGTAAAAAGTAATTATAAACTATTAATAGATTTATAGTACGAGATGGTTACAATAGTTGATTTCTTTTCAACAATAGGATAGGGCAAACAATTTTTAAACATAAGAACAAACAAGTTATTTTTAACAATAGAACAGCATGACGATTTTTCTTCTATTGATGGGTAGAACAAATACATTTACCCTAACAATATAACAGAACTAGATGAATACTAAATGAATTTGAGAAACTTACTGAGTTAGCTAGTAAAGGAAAGATTACTTTCACTAAAACTATTGCCTGATTTCAGGTGGATTAATAATCTTTCTGTTACATGTTACTGCTGTTACTGTTACTGTTACATGTTACAACTACGCTGGTTCATGATCCCAAGCGCTTTAAGGGTGAGCCTTCTAATCGATGTAATAAAGGTCATAACTGTAATTGGTTGTTTGGGTAATGCATTCTAATGGTTAAGTTCACTGCCTCTAGAGTTATGAGCTCAAATTCAGTGTTTTGTGGATTTTTAATTGCAATAGCTGACCATACACACGACACACAGACTTTGAAATTTATCTACATATAGATTACCATTTTCTTTCTAACAATAAAATAGAACAGGCAGTTTTTCTAACAATAGACTAAAGCAAACACTTTCATTCTAACAACAGAATATATTATTAGTTACTCTATTACACTGACAGTCAAGTGTGCCAAAAAGAGCACAGAGAATGATCTATTATAACTTATTCTAAAAAATAATCTATTATAGTATATTCTAAAAACAATCTAACTAAACTAAAGATTGTTCTAGAACTATTTTCAATTATTCATAGAAGGGGAAGGTGCAGGTGTTAGAGCATTTGTGTCGAACGTGGAAGGTTGAAGTTTTGATTCCTGTAAAATGCAATAATGTTTTATAGCCATTACTGCAGATGGACTGACACAGCTCCTATTATAGTAAAGATCAGATTATTAATAGCTATCTGTGAACATTTTTGATTGTGTATTTTATGTTTTATTTCAACTCTTCAACACGAATAATCGACAGTTCATGTTAGTCTGCGGTTGTCTATTAACAAAGCCGAGAAAACCCATGTTGACTTTTTTCTCAATTTCAAATTTCTTACCATGTTTACTTTCTTCATGTTTTTATACTTGCAAATTACATGACAGGATATTTTCAACATGAACTATACTGTCTAATAAATGTCTAAATTGAGAGTGATAAGGTCTTCGGTCATGTCATGTGATTTCTTACAACTCTCATCTCCTGTCTCTTTGTGTATTACATCTCTTCTAGCCTGTGTTCATTTTCTTGCCTAAATGTTTTGAAATTATTTTTATTCTTTATCTATTGGATTTCATCTTACATGCCATAGTTCTCTACAATGACCATTATAATTATGTAACTATCTCTGATTCACTTATTTGATTCCTCATCCTTCACGTTTGTTCTCTGGCTCTACTGGGTCGGGCCTGTTTTTCATTCGCTCTGGGCTGATCCCTGCTCCTTCTTAGTCATTCTCTGGTTGCCTCGTTTTTTGCATTTCATTTTGTTTACATTGAGGGAAAACAATTGAGGGTATATATTATTATATCATGCTATATAAATATATGCATATGCATGTATATATATTATTATTTATATACATTATTTTTATATTAATAATAACATGTGTATTAATAATAATTAATACATATTGATTAAATAATATATATGTATATTAATTTTATAAATGTTTATATATGTTTATGTATATATATATTAATATCATATTAATAATAAAATATAAATTAATTGATATATATAATATATTAATATATAAACCTATATATACATGTATATATATATATTAATTAGAATAATATATTAATATTTAATATAATAATTAATATTTATTATATAATTAATATTTAATATAATATTGGTATATTAATATTATAAATTTATATATATTGATGTTTATATATAAATATATTAATATTATATTAATAAAAATATATATTAATATATATATAATATATTAATATATATATAATATATTAACATATATATCAATTAATATAATTATATATTAATTGATATAAATATAATATAATATATTAATATATATATATATTAATTAGAATGTGTTTATACTCGCTGAGAATCCTAAGAACTTATTAAAATAATCTTGTTTTTAAGTGACAAAAATTGCAAAAATCGTTTTGACAAAAAAGGCTAATTGAGTTTGAGCAAAGCTAAATAGAGCTTCTGAATTTGTGATTCTCCACAATTTATTTGATTTATAGTTGTGGATTTAATTGGACAAGAATGAATTATGGATTTGACTCTACGATTTATTCTAATCTACAATGTAATTACTGAAGAGTGTCACAGACTGCGAACTAAGACATACGCTAGTACCCAGGCAGACAGTGTACCATGAGTGATGAACAGGAGTGTTGATAAAACACAGAAACTGATCATGTGCTCATTTAGTCCCAAAACTCACATAGCCTTTGCGTGCTCATGGTATTGGGTGCTCACTTAAGTGAATGTTGCCAGTTTGAATTTTGCTGGTGAAAGTGTTTTATTTTAAATATATTAGTTAAAAACCATGGTGCACACCAAACAAACACAATACAATTAATATTTTTATTATTGTAATATTATGTTAAAATAGAAAAATATCATGGTTAAATAAAATATAATTTAAATTATTTTTTTAATATAAAGTATGTATTTCCTACAGGTTACAACTATCTAAACAGTCTCCAACAGGGTCAGAAACTGATGTTAAACTAGGATGTGAACTGCAACTAAACTCAGGTAGGTGTAACTTCTTAATTATTTTAAAACTCGCTATAAAAGGTTGCCTGTGGCAAATTAAACAAGAGAAACTATCTGCTAGCATTTTTTCTATGACAATAGAATTTTCTTCAAGGCTTAGCATTTTTCAATAGCTTTCCAAGATGCTGCTGGACCGCTGCTTTGCTTCTCAGATGCGCTCTAAATAGTTAACATTAGAAATGACACCGTCCTTCTAACAAGACAATAGAACAAACACAAAATTCTGTTAGAAATTAAAAAAATAAAAGAATAAAATATTATTTATTATTGTTGTAATTAAACAATACTAACTTAATACTTAAAATTAAACTTAAACTTTTAATTTGAAATGTTTTTTTGAAAATTAGCTTGAGGGATTATATACTAAACTGTACATGTAACATAAATGCATATGATTGGTATAGTAATCACTGATTAAACTTTGTGAAATGTGCAGAAGAGAGCTGCTCAAGTGGCTATCAGACAACAACAAACCCCAACAATGAATATGCAGAATTAGACCATGTTTATCAGTTCTTGGAGCTACCAAGGATCAAAGGGCCTCCAACACCGAGACTCGGGGAGCGTCTGAAAATTAGCAGAATGTAAGCATAATAATAATTCTATACAACAAGTTTAATAGGTCACATCATATGTAGTGCATAATGCATTAGTTGAGTTATTACGTTAGTGCACTGCTATACTCTTTCATGGCTTCATTCATTTTATTAGCTAATGTGATGTAATTTCTACCACTTCCTGTTCGACATTTAGTGATCAACACTTTGATAAACGTTATGACTAATTATTTATAATTCAAAAGACTCAAATTAAAATAGCAGTGATTTTACCCATAATACATCACAAAGATGTCTTCCAACAAGCAATGATAGTAAAAAATATGAAAATAAGTACAATTAATGTGTTTATAAACAGTTATGAGTATATTACAGCAATTGTAACAGAAGAAATTTGATATAGCTTTAACCTCTACATACTTTAGCCTCAGATTATGAGTGATTGTCATGAAGCTAACTACAAATAGCAGGCCTATCCTTGAGGGATTTGTCTGACCTCTGTAGATTTAGTTAATAATGGCAGAGTCACAGATTAGTAGATGCCTTGTTATGTTGATGCTTGCAGAATCAAGTTACAGGAAGTTAAGTTGTACAAATGCATGTTTGTATATTCGTAGCAGTGTGATTGGGTACCGTAACTAATATCTGTACAAGGAGTCGCAACTCCATATTTACTCTTCATTCCTCAAAAAGACTTGATGAATTGAATTTCTTCGGATCATAATATTAGTAAAATTTTGATACTACACCATAAAATACAAGAAAGATATAAATTGTAATTTTGTGTAACAGAATAATGATGTTTATACGAATAAAAACATAAAAATGTACCTAACCGATTGTAAACTAGTGATTTACTAATAAGTAAACCAGACGCCATTATATATATTTTTTCTACACAGAAAATAGTTGATGTCTGCGGTGCTCTACTAACTTTTTGTTTAATAACATCAACTGCATTGTAGATTAAAATTAATATTAAGTGAATTAATTAGAAATTAATATTATGACAAATGGTGCAATCAACTTGTTTGCGTTGTAGATCTTTCCGGTACGCCATCACACCACCCCTACCCCGTTCAGCAGACAGTCAATCTACTCATCCAGACTATTATGGTGGAGCATCAGATATTTCTGAACAAGCTCCGCCCTCAGATCTTGGTTATATGGAGTTTCTTGAAGATGATGCACAAATGGGCGATTGTAAAGTTATAGCTTTATAATGGTTTCAGTCAGCTTGTATATATTTATATTTTACTATTATTTTTTTACCCAATTTTAAATTTTTCATAATATGTGAATATTAAAATTTTAGGAGTTGTCTTCTGTTTTTAAAACTTTTTATCATGATTCGTGAAAAACTATAAAACGTGACTTCTATTCATGAGAAGAAAGGGCCCCTTCCAGCTAATTTACTTTTCAATTTTCTCTCAAATAAACCGTCTTCCCCAACAAAAAAACCTGGTAATTTCTGCTGGTGTAAAAGTGTTGAGTCATAAATTAGGACAGCATCAACTGATTTAGCTGTAATCACAATGAACAGCGGAAAAGATGCATAGCCACCTTTGCAACAGTTTTATAAAAAACTGTGTGTACAGCCACTTTAATTTTTACAGCTGTGGGAACTGTTGTTGTTAGAAGATAACTCTAAATAGATTAGCAATGTGCATCAACTTTCAATTTTTGTTTACCTATTGTGTAACGCTTGCGCAGCTCATAACCGACACAAGATAACAACTAATTACTACATAGAGTCAGGTAGATAACTTTCTACTACCTAAAGAGTATAATTATACTATTTAAAAAAAAATTGTTTCCTCACCCCAGTTAACCCATTTGGGCGGTAATTTCTGCTTTAACTCGGGTCTCCTACCAGAGACCTGAGAGTTTGAGCACTCAACCGTTTTGAACCAGTAGCCCATTTGTCACTGCCTTGTCCTGGTTCAACTACAGGCAGTGCAGACCTTGTTTGGCTAGGCGACATCCAAGCCAGCATGGCTTTGGTTATTGCACTCTTTATATATATATATATATATATATATATATATATATATATATATATATATATATATATATATATTATGGTGTAGTATCATCAGTGGATGCAAACAGCTAGCTGGAAACGCATACACTGAGCGGCATAACCATGTCGCAGGTGTTGTGTATAGAAGTCTATGTGATGAGTATGGCCTTAATAAACCACAACACTGGTGGGAAGCTCCTGGTAAGGTCAATGAAAATGACCGCGCTAAGATCCTCTGGGACTTCTACATCTGAACTGACAAGCATGTCCTAGCAAACCAACCAGATATAGTGGTGGTAGACAAGGAGAACAAGAGAGCTACTATAATAGATATAGCAGTACCCAATGACTACAATATAGCCAGCAAAGAAAAGGAAAAGGTAGAGAAATATCTCCCTCTTGGAGAAGAGATTGAAAAATGCTGGAATGTAAGAACAACTGTAATCCCAGTAGTCATTGGGGCACTGGGCGCAATAACACCGGCGCATAAAATGTGGCTTGCCCAAATACCAACAAAAATCAACTCAGGTGAGGTGCAGAAAAGTGCGCTATTGGGAACAGCTAAGATCTTGAGGCAAGTGCTCAAACTCCCAGGTCTCTGGTAGGAGACCCGAGTTCGAGCAGAATTTACTACCCATACGGAGTATCCGGGGTGAGGAAACAATTTTTATATATAGTGCATATTTATATATATATATATATATATATATATATACTCCAGACAGTACTGTATCGGCTATTGAAGCCTCATCAGCGCAGTTCCGAGCTTAGGCAAGGTACACAAATCCCATTACTAATGAGAGTTGACTTCCTGCCATGAAACAACTAAGTTGCCTCAGAGACTTTAAGAAAGCCAATGTGCTGGCACCAGAGTGCTCAAATCACAAAAGTGATGAGCTTTGCACAAAGTTATAAGTTAGCTAATGATAATCGAACCAAAGCTAAAACAATATATATACACTATTTGAAAAAATGTTAAGAAGAAAGTAAACTTTTAGTAATTGCGCTACAAATTTGTTTCGTGTGATGCACTCATCAGACGCGGTTCTGATGAGTGCATCACACAAAACAAATTTGTAGCGCAATTACTAAAAGTCTACTTTCTTCTTAACATTTTTTTCAAATATTTCGTACTCCACTAATTATCTTTTAGGTTTTTAGTGTAGAGGTCTCTTTTTATATGCTTTTGCACCTGCTTTTAGATACTATATATATATACATATATATATATATATATATATATATATATATATATATATATATACATAAATATACATACATAAATATACATACATAAATATACATACATAAATATACATACATAAATATACATACATAAATATACATACATAAATATACATACATAATTATACATACATAAATATACATACATAAATATACATACATAAATATACATACATAAATATATATACATACATAAATATACATACATAAATATACATACATAAATATACATACATAAATATACATACATAAATATACATACATAAATATACATACATAAATATACATACATAAATATACATACATAAATATACATACATAAATATACATACATAAATATACATACATAAATATACATACATAAATATACATACAAGCTTGCCTCGCTTTTACTACAAACATTTGTTTGAGTCACTTAAAAGAGCCCTGTATCACTTTGCCTCGCTAAATAATATTTTGGCGATTAAAAAATTATTTCCCTGCTTAGCCAATCACAACTCATTTAGCTAGTAGGTAATTCAACTACTAAAGCTCACAACGACTTACAAATTGCATTGTTGGCTTTGGCGCAACTATCAAAAACAAGTTGTAAATAAATCCTTTGTCTGGGATCTTCCATTGATCAACTAGCATTGATCTACAGTTTGTTTTTTTTTTCACAATGCATCCTATTGCTGCTTATTGCTATCCTAATGCTGCCTGACTTCTCATACTGATACATTGAACTTCTTCCCTCAGTTGCCTCAACCAGTATATTAAGGTAAAGTGATGCTTTGTTGTTTACATATTATTGAAATGTTTTCTCAGTGATGACATGTCTAATTCATGATTCTAGTATACCTCGTACAGCTAACATCGACTCAATTGACGTTAGTACTTTCACTCTTCTGTTATGAGTAGCTGCCTGACTACTCATACTGATACATTGAACTTGTTCCCTCAGTTGCCTCAACCAGTATATTAAGGTAAAGTGGTGCTTTGTTGTTTACATATTATTGAAATGTTTTCTTAGTGATGACATGTCTAATTCATGATTCTAGTCTACTCCGGACAGCTAACGGTGACTAAATTGACCTTATTACTTTTAGTTTTACTCTTCTTATATGAGTTACATACATACGATGAATTGTATTTATGGAGGAGATAACAAGCCCACCTGCAAAGACATGGTTAAACAAGAAAATAAAACATAAAAACAGAAGGAAATAAATAAATGAATAAAATATGAAAAACATGCGACACAAGAGATAAACAATATATATTATACATGCATTATTTTAATGTACCGGTCCACATCAGTAAATTAAACACTTGAAATATTTCCGCCGATGTGGGGGTTTTGTGGTATCTTCTACTTCCTCGTTCTTACTAAATGTTTGCTCCTTTTCAATGCTGGTTGCGTGCATGGCCTTCTAACTTCTTCAAATCTTCAGTCGTAAGCTCCTTCTTGTGCTTGCTTTAATGGAGTTCTTGTTTCGATAATAATTGCAAATGCTGATTGGTTACAATCATATTCCTTGACAATGTTTATAATACGTGTGCCTTCTTATTTACGACGTCCAACTTTGTTGACAGAAATCATTTTTCCTTCGATTTGTAAAGTTTGTAACGGTCTCAGATTCCATAGCAAACGAATGAATTATAAATACTTGTAGTTGTTTACGTATGCTGACTAAAATTTTAAAGTGAAATATATTATAACGCAACAAATAAACATTTGCTCTCGCTTGTGTATTTCACACAAAGTTTTGAACGTGGAATGCCACCATGACAGAAGTCGATCATCGTGTCTCTTCTAAACGTTCTGAAAATGTTTTCGGTAAACTATATTTTGGTGTCTTTTTTTTTCGACGTGCAATATGAGCACACCGACCGCCAAATTTTAACATGGGCGGAACATTTCTCAAAATCGTATGGTGAAATAAAATTCGTATAGCGTGGTGAAGATCTCACAATGTTTGACTTCGTAAGGTGAAAAAATCGTATATCAGGGTAATCGTATCTCGAGGGTGCACTGTACGTTGCTTGGTAGTACCTGAGTTAGTATATGGGTGTACACGGAATCTACAAACTTAAATGTATGACAATACATGCAAGAGACAGGGTAACATTTGGATGTGCATCACAACCTGTGGTTGCTATGTTATATGAAGATAACGACGAGTTGCAAAAGCCTTGGACAGACAAGTTGACTATCGAAGATACTGACTTTAAAGCTGTATTTGATGGAACTAAGTGGACGGTAGTATGGAAACGGAAAAGCCACGAACCAGAGTTGAAAAACCAATGCGCTGAGTATGCTATAAACACAGACTATAAAGAACAATACAACTGTGAGATTGAGCAGTGGATCTCTAATGGCTAGCTGGAGCCACATGATGGGAAGATTCATGGCTGTTGTATGTTGACATTGATGATGTTATTTTCTCATAGCAATAGCATACTACGGAATGTTTGTATAAACACTGACTTTCCCACATTTATGTTTATATAGCTATTATACTCACATTAGCCTTGACTATGCTTGGCTTAACCCTACAGCTTTGACCATATTATTCAGTTTTATGCTAGAGAGCAGAGAAAACAGTTGAATCTTGATAACACATAAACTAGTACAATATTACTAGGAGAATATTACAATGGCAACGTAAGTGGCGTAATTCCACTGATGGCAGTCTTTCAGTCAAGCAAAGGTAGAAAGGTGAGACCAGTGATGGACTATAGCAGGGAGTTAAACAAGCATTTGAACAGTAATCCTGGAAATGATGTAGCTGTATGTCAAGAAAAACTGAGGCAGTAGAGAACATTAGGGGACAATGTATGTATGTTAGATCTGAAAAAGTCATACCTACAACTTCATGTGGACAGATCACTACAACGGTTTCAAGCTGTTTGATGCAATGGTCAGTTGTATATGATAACAAGATTAAGGTTTGGCTTAGATGTGGCACTTAAGATAATGTCTCGTATCTTAGCAAAGGTTCTGTCAATGAAAGAAAAGATAGCCAAAGGCACAGATCATTACATAGATGATATTGTGGTAACTAAAGATGTTGTGTCAGTGTTGAAAGTGAAGGATCATCTGCAGAAGTACGGCTTACTGTCAAAAGAACCAAAAAGTCTGTCAAGCGCACGAGTACTGGGTTTGAGAGTAGAGGCTTCCAATAGCGGTACTCACAACTGGAGTAGAGACTCTGAGCTGCCAGAAGTGTATTCCACTGTGACCAAACGAAAACTGTACTCATTATGTGGAAAGTATATTGGTCCCTTTCCAGTAGCAAGGTGGTTGCGAGTAGCATGTAACTATCTCAAAAAAGGAATTAACGCCTATGGGTGGAAGGATGAGGTACCTAGTAATGTCAAGAAAAAATTAGATGAGATTGATAACAGCATACACCACCATGACCCTGTAACTGGCCAATGGAAAGTACCTGCATCTGAGAGTGGTAAAGTGTGGTGTGATGCTAGCAGCTTGGCAATAGGAGCATGTATCGAGATTGATAATCAGATAGTAGGGGATGCAAGTTGGTTGAGAGGTGTCAATGATGGGGCCCATATCAATATGGCAGAGTTAGAAGGAGTTATTAAAGCATTAAATATGGCTATGAAATGGAATCTCAAAAATGTGACAATTTTGACAGATTCTGCCACAGTATTTGAATGAGCGAAATTTGAACTACGGGACTGTAAAAGACCAAAGGTGAGCGGCCTCGGTGAAATGCTGGTGAAACGACGTCTCAATCTACTAAATGATTTAATCAGTGAGTATCAGTTGGTCTTACAAATAACTCTCGTAAAGTCTGAAGACAATAAAGCTGATGAACTGACTAGAGTTCCCTGCAAATGGTTGGAGAAACGAGTATGTGCTGTCAATGTAACAACTTCTGACAGTATAGAAGGGAAACTGCTTGATCTACATGAAGCTCATCACCTAAGCGTTGATTGTACATGGTATCCAGCCAGCTACAGAAAGGTGGAGGCCTATTGTAAAAAATAAAGACATTGACGAAGTAATGAAGCACTGTCATGTGTGCAAACGAGTCGATCCTACACCAGCTCATTGGGAAACTGGTCAAATTGACGTGGAAAGTGATTGGTATCGTTTAGCAACTGACATAACACACTACCAGAGAATCCTGTACTTGCTTGTTATGGACTGTGGACCGAGCAGGTCGGCAATTTGGAAAAATTTAAGAAACGACACTTGTCCTGCTGCCATGGAACAGTTAGACCACATATTTTTGAGCGTGGATTTACAGTGGAAATATTGTCAGATAATGGACCTTGCAATAGATTGTTCAAGAAGCCTCTTCTTGACAAATGGGGTGTAAATCATATCTACAGCTGTGCTTATAGAGCTTCTGGCAATGGAATGATAGAACACAATCATTGTACTATTAAGCGCATGCTTGCCCGCTCCGGTGGCACTGTCGATGGCATGCTATATTGGTACAACAAGTCTCCTAATGCTGATGGTGTTGTGCCATTTTGGAGATTGTTTAATTACAATCCTTTAAAACAAGAGACTACTAGAATATCGGCTAGATGAAACATTAGTTTAAACCCTTACAAAGTGGGCGATCAGGTATATGTAAAACCAGGTAACGCCAAGTGCACATCAGGATGGAAAACTGGCAAGGTAACTTCCTTGGTCTCCAACACAGCAGCTAAATTGGATGACATGACTCGCCATATGAGAGACATACAATTTTGCTGAAGAGTTGATAAACAGCCAGCTACTTTAGACTGTGAATTAAACAGCTAATTCTAATACTAATACTAACAAGTCAACTGAGGGTTTAGTAAACGTTGAAACTCCACCTGTAACTAAAAACAGTCACAAAAATTATACAACTGCAGCTAAAAATGCCACTAGACCAGCTAGGGCTAGGAAACACCCAGATTTTTATGTAGCTGCTTTTAATTGAGCTTGGAGATCAGGTGGAGGTATAGTCTATATATATATATAGTAACCTATGCGTGCGTGTATTATTTTATAAGCCTATATCATTTACTCTTGCTACTGCATGTAATACTATTACTCATTTCTGTGTACAATTAATTGCTGTCTCATGGATTGCTGTCTTTGTGTTTCTTACCTAGTGGTTACGCCATTCGTTACGTCATTCATTATGTTATACCTTCATCTTTGTCATTCGAATACAAGCGGTCTTGATGTCAATTTAGCTGGTGCACTATACAAGAATAAAAGTACTTATTACAAGTATATTAAGGTAAAGTGGTGCTTGTTGTTTATATATTATTGAAACTTTTTCTTAGTGATGATATTATATCACAGTTGTAACCCTGAGTAGCCCTGTTGTATGACATTTGTAACACTTCTCAACACCGGGTACCATTGTCACAACACTGCACGACACTATATAGAATTTTGGCAATTAAAAAATTATTTCCTTGCTCAGCGTGTCACAACTTATTTAGCTAGTAGGTGATTCAATTACTAAAGCTCACAACGACTTACAGCCGATTGCATTGTTGGTTTTTGCGCAACTGTCAAAAAACCAGTGGTAAATAAATCCTTTGTCTGGGATCTTCCACTGGTCAACTAGCATTGACCTACAGTTTGTATTTCTTTTCACAACGCATTCTATTTGCTGCTTGACTACCCATACTACGACATTGAACTTGTTCCCTCAGTTGCCTCAACCAGTATATTAAGGTAAAGTCAAGCTTTCTTGTTTAAGTGTTATTGATATGTTTTCTTAGTGATGACATGTCTAATTTATTATTCTAGTCTACGTCGGACAGTTAACGGTGACTAAATTGACCTTATTACTTTTAATTTTACTCTTTCATTTTCATTCATATTTCTCTTTCATTTTCATATATATATATGTATATATACATATATATATATATATCTATCTATATAAGACAGATATATATATATATATACACACAGGACAGATATACAGGACAGATAGCGCAGTTGGTAAGGTATCGGGACCGTGATCATTAGGTCCTCGGTTCAAACCCCAACAACTGCACTTTTCTGGTGGTCCTTGGACAAGACCCTTGCTTGTATAACGTCTACAACCTCTATGATGAGTGCAATAACCAAAGCCATGCCGGCTCGGACGTCGCCCGGTCCGCGCTGCCTGAACCAGGACAAGGCAGTGAAAAATGGGCTACTGGTTCAAAACGGATGAAATGGACTCGGACTGATAACACGGACCTCATGCAGTGCTACTTTATGAGTGAACCTCAAAAGTGGTGATATATGGGAAGGATGCGCTAACTGTGGATAAACAAGCACCCTGAATTGCCACTAACCGCTAAGCAACTTGTTGCTCAGAGGAGTAACATAATCAAGCGGCACCTCATATCGGAACTTGATGAAATTAGGGAACAGTTCACCCAAGTAACCTCAACCAACGAGGAGTGCATATCAACACACACTGTCACGCATACACGATCATGTGTTGACTCACGAGTTGAAGAAGACATGCACTTGGACCTTGACCCAAGGGTGAGAGAGCTTGCGGAAAATATCATCAACAAGATGTCAGCTGCTAATGATTATGGAAGCAGGGTACCACTACAAAGAGTTAGCAAGGCCATACCTAAGAAGCTGTTAGAAGACATTAACATGGCACTGGAGTCGATCTCAACTGGATCAATCAGTGAGACTAATGCCTTAATCTACAGTACAGCAACCGTCATCTTGGAGGAGATGGATATTAAGCCAATGCCAACAAGGCTTCAAGCCATTCCATCCTGGCAGCTGAGACTACAAAATAAGATCAAGGACTTGCGCAAGAAAGTTAGTAGGCTCAGTGAGAGATCTAACCACAGTTTGGAGCATCCAAAAAGGGAAGCCACAATAGAAGCTCTAGAATCTGCCAAACAGCAGCTAGTAGCACTCTCGGCATGACTGAAGCGGCACACCAAAGAGCGGGATAACAAGAGAATGAACAAACTGTTCATCAATAATCCATCTAGAGTGTATTCCCAGTTCAAAGGTGAACTGCAGAGGCCAATGTCTGAGCCAACCCGATCTAGCACTTCAAAGTTCTGGAAGGACATTTGGGAGAAAGAGACTACTCATAACACCACTGCAAATTGGCTGAAGAGGCTTAAAGAGAACCATCAACACACTGTGGCTCAGCAAGGACTCACCATCAGCAAAGAGGACATCAAGTGCAGAGTGCAGCGTATGAAGAACTGGGCAGCACCTGGCCATGACATGATTCAAGCCTTCTGGTTAAAGAAATTGACATTACTTCACACTAGAATGGCTAAGCAGATGGAATGCCTAATAGAACAAGGTGACCATCCAGAATGGCTGACCAAAGGACGAACTGTACTTCTGATAAACGATCCAAAGCAGGGGCCGATTCCCAAAAACTATCGACTGATAACGTGCTTGCCCACCACTTGGAAACTGCTCTCAGAAATAGTTGCAGACAAACTGGAAGAGCACATGAGTCACTATATGACCAGTGCTCAGAAAGGAATTGGGCGCAACACCCGAGGAGCTAAACTTCAGTTACTGGTAGATCGGACGGTCTGTCAAAACAGCAGGAGAAGGCAAACCAATCTTTCCATGGCTTGGATTGACTACAAAAAGGCCTATGACTCAATTCCCCATAGTTGGATACTTGAGTGCCTCAGTATGTACAATGTTCACCCTGCTCTTGTGGCATTCATCAAGATGTCAATGACCAAATGGAAGACGGAACTGGAGGCTAATGGCAAAAAGCTGGCGAGTGTACAAATTAAGCGAGGCATCTATCAAGGTGACTCCTTATCACCGCTGCTCTTCTGCATATGCCTAAACCCTCTAAGCAATATGCTGGAGGAGACTCAATATGGGTACCGGTTTAAGAGTGGCACCAAGATAAACCACTTCTTCTACATGGATGACATCAAGCTGTACGCTAACAAAGAAAGGGACATTGATTCGTTAATACACCTCACTCATGTATACAGCAAGGACATCGGAATGACCTTCGGTATTGAGAAATGTGGAAGGCTAATTTTTAAGAAAAGCCATTCTATGCTCACAGATGGCGTAAGAATGCCAAAGGGTACCATCAAAGATATAGAAGAAGGGTACAAGTACTTGGGGATTATGCAAAGCAACATCAACCACAAAGCCGAGGTACGTCACAAAGCCATTACCGAATACAAGAAATGTCTTCGGCAGGTCTTACGGAGCCAGCTCAATGCCAAGAACCAAATCATGGCAATAAATACCTTTGCACTGCCATCTTGATAGAAAAGATGGCGGTAGGGGACTCAAGAGTGTACAGCAGACAGTGAAAGAGGAGGAGCAAAGCATGAAAGCATATGCAGCCTCCATGGCCATCTCAGATAAGTTGCTAGCTGAAATTCAATCGGCTGCTCTTACAACAGACCTACGCCCTGATGATGAGGAAATTGACTGGCACACGAAACCTCTTCATGGTGCTTACCACCAACAAATATCTAAGGTTGGTGATTTTCACCAGACATATATGTGGCTGAACAAAGGAAACCTAACGACCAATACAGAGTCGCTAATCATGGCAGCCCAGGAGCAAGTGCTCCCAACAAGGCAACTCCAAACGAAAATCTATCACACTAGAGACGATCCTAGATGCAGACTGTGCAAAGATGCACATGAGACCATCCAACACATCATCAGCGGATGCAGGCAGCTAGCAGGGAACGCATACACTGAGCGGCATAATCATGTCACAGGTATTGTGTATAGAAGTCTATGTGATGAGTATGGCCTTAATAAACCACAACACTGGTGGGAAGCTCCTGGTAAGGTCAATGAAAATGACCGCGCTAAGATCCTCTGGGACTTCTACATCCAAACTGACAAGCATGTTCTAGCAAACCAACCAGATATAGTGGTGGTAGACAAGGAGAACAAGAGGGCTACTATAATAGATATAGCAGTACCCAATGACTACAATATAGCCAGCAAAGAAAAAGAAAAGCTAGAGAAATATCTCCCTCTTAGAGAAGAAATTGAAAAATGCTGGAATGTATGAACAACTGTAATCCCAGTAGTCATTGGGGCACTGGGCGCAACAACACCGGCGCATAAAATGTGGCTTGACCAAATACCAACAACAATCAACTCAGGTGAGTTGCAGAAAAGTGCGCTATTGGGAACAGCTAAGATCTTGAGGCGAGTGCTCAAACTCCCAGGTCTCTGGTAGGAGACCCGAGTTAGAGCAGAATTTACCACCCATACGGGGTATCTGGGGTGAGGAAACAATTTTTTTTTATAAATTTATATATAGCTCAGTGTATGCGTTCCCTGCTAGCTGCCTGCATCCACTGATGATGTGTTGGATGGTCTCATGTGCATCTTTGCACAGTCTGCATCTAGGATCGTCTCTAGTGTGATAGATTTTCGTTTGGAGTTGCCTTGTTGGGAGCACTTGCTCCTGGGCTGCCATGATTAGCGACTCTGTATTGGTCGTTAGGTTTCCTTTGTTCAGCCACATATATGTCTGGTGAAAATCACCAACCTTAGATATTTGTTGGTGGTAAGCACCATGAAGAGGTTTCGTGTGCCAGTCAATTTCCTCATCATCAGGGCGTAGGTCTGTTGTAAGAGCAGCCGATTGAATTTCAGCTAGCAACTTATCTGAGATGGCCATGGAGGCTGCATATGCTTTCATGCTTTGCTCCTCCTCTTTCACTGTCTGCTGTACACTTTTGAGTCCCCTACCGCCATCTTTTCTATCAAGATACAATCTAATAGTATCAGATTTTGGGTGGGGTGCTCTATGCATGGTCAGCAGTTTACGAGTTGCTATATCTGGTTTTTTGATGGCTTCCTCAGTCCACTTTATTATGCCTGCTGGATATCTTATTACTGGCAGTGCGTAGGTATTTATTGCCATGATTTGGTTCTTGGCATTGAGCTGGCTCCGTAAGACCTGCCGAAGGCGTTTTTTGTATTCGGTAATGGCTTTGTGACGTACCTCGGCTTCGTGGTTGATGTTGCTTTGCATAATCCCCAAGTACTTGTACCCTTCTTTTATATCTTTGATGGTACCCTTTGGCATTCTTACGCCATCTGTGAGCATAGAATGGCCTTTCTTAAGAATTAGCCTTCCACATTTCTCAATACCGAAGGTCATTCCGATGTCCTTGCTGTATACCTGAGTGAGGTGTATTAGCGAATCAATGTCCCTTTCTTTGTTAGCGTACAGCTTGATGTCATCCATGTAGAAGAGGTGGTTTATCTTGGTGCCACTCTTAAACCGGTACCCATATTGAGTCTCCTCCAGCATATTGCTTAAAGGGTTTAGGCATATGCAGAAGAGCAGCGGTGATAAGGAGTCCCCTTGATAGATGCCTCGCTTAATTTTTACACTCGCCAGTTTTTTGCCATTAGCCTCCAGTTCCGTCTTCCATTTTGTCATTGACATCTTGATGAATGCCACAAGAGCAGGGTGAACATTGTACATACTGAGGCACTCAAGTATCCAACTATGGGGAATTGAGTCATAGGCCTTTTTGTAGTCAATCCAAGCCATGGAAAGATTGGTTTGCCTTCTCCTGCTGTTTTGACAGACCGTCCGATCTACCAGTAACTGAAGTTTAGCTCCTCGGGTTTTGCGCCCAATTCCTTTCTGAGCACTGGTCATATAGTGACTCATGTGCTCTTCCAGTTTGTCTTCAACTATTCCTGAGAGCAGTTTCCAAGTGGTGGGCAAGCACGTTATTGGTCGATAGTTTTTGGGAATCGGCCCCTGCTTTGGATCTTTTATCAGAAGTACAGTTCGTCCTTTGGTCAGCCATTCTGGATGGTCACCTTGTTCTATTAGGCATTCCATCTGCTTAGCCATTCTAGTGTGAAGTGATGTCAATTTTTGTAACCAGAAGGCTTGAATCATGTCATGGCCAGGTGCTGCCCAGTTCTTCATACGCTGCACTCTGCACTTGATGTCCTCTTTGCTGATGGTGAGTCCTTGCTGAGCCACAGTGTGTTGATGGTTCTCTTTAAGCCTCTTCAGCCAATTTGCAGTAGTGTTATGAGTAGTCTCTTTCTCCCAGATGTCCTTCCAGAACTTTGAAGTGCTAGATCGGGGAGGCTCAGACATTGGCCTCTGCAGGTCACCTTTGAACTGGGAATACACTCTAGATGGATTATTGATGAACAGTTTGTTCATTCTCTTGTTATCCCGCTCTTTGGTGTACCGCTTCTGTCGTGCCGAGAGTGCTACTTTTTGGTACTATTTGGTTTTGGTACTAGCTGCTGTTTGGCAGATTCTAGAGCTTCTATTGTGGCTTCCCTTTTTGGACGCTCCAAACTGTGGTTAGATCCGTTTGAGGTTACTTGGGTGAACTGTTCCCTAAATTCATCTACCTCAAGTTCCGATATGAGGCGCCGCTTGATTATGATACTCCTCTGAGCTACAAGTTGCTTAGCGGTTAGTGGCAATTCAGGGCGCATGTTTATCCACAGTTGATGCATCCTTTCCATATTGCCCCACTTTTGAGGTTCACTCATAAAGTAGCACTGCATGAGGTCCGTGTTATCAGTCCGAGTCCATTTCATCCGTTTTGAACCAGTAGCCCATTTTTCACTGCCTTGTTCTGGTTCAGCTACAGGCAGCGCGGACCTTGTTTGACCGGGCGACGTCCGAGCCGGCATGGCTTTGGTTATTGCACTCATCATAGAAGTTGTAGACGTTATACAAGCAAGGGTCTTGTCCAAGGACCACCAGAAAAGTGCAGTTGTTGGGGTTTGAACCGAGGACCTAATGATCACGGTCCCGATACCTTACCAACTGCGCTATCTGTCCTATATATACATATACACATATATATATATACATATATATACATATATATATATATATATATATTTATATATATATAGCCCTATATCGTGGATATATTTTTCAAAGTGGCCTCCTATTCACTACGATTTGACTATATATATCTATATTTATTTATTATCGGTACATTTATTATTTTTTATTTATTGTTTTTTATTTTGTAAAAAACAATAAATTAAAAGGACTCAAAACGCTTTGTGCAGAGTGAATTATAATATAAAGCATAATGTGGAAAGAATATGCATGTAACTGCTAGTAAGAGCAAGGGATCTGTTTTGATTAGACATATTTCTGCTCTCATTAGGCCGTAACTTGAGAAAATTAGTTTTTTTCATTTTTTATGATTATATGTAAGTAAATATACAGACGTATATATACATACATGTATATTATATACATATACATATACATATATATATGCATATATACATATATATATATATATTATATATATACATTATCAAATATGTGTATATATATATGTATAAATATGTACATATACATGTACATATGCCAAAGACGTAATAGTGTATACATTATATACACCATTACATCTTTGGCCCTAGATTAGCCATGCATTCATTTTTGCTTCTACACTCACATTTTCATAAGTCGAGTACTAAGTAGACGGGGGTGCAAAAGTTGACACTTATGCATGTGGTTGTTGTAATTGCTTCCAGATCTGAAAGAAACTAGCCAAATGTCTATTAGCCAAAAAGGCATTTCCGTCTTTGTTGTGGCTGTTGGATGCATAGTGCTGGCTGGTATTCTGATGAAGTCAAAATTTAAATTTCTACAACTGCAGAGCTTTTACTGATTCGGAGGTACAACATAAATGTTGAATTCAACTTAAAATGAGTTTAGCTTACTAAACACATGTTTAGAGCTAAGTTGTAATTTGTATTTTCCAAACTAAACTTTAATTTTTTCTTTGTCTAAAGTTTAATGACTGTCTAAAATTTTATCACCAATTTTAGACAGTCACCAAACTTTAGAAAAGGGTTAAATTAAATCTTAGTTTGGAAAATATACCTTGAGTATAACTTATAATGAAAAACTCTGAACTGAGGAAGTGAGAGAGAGAGAAAGAAGAAAGGAGAGGGAGGGAGAGGGAAAGAGAAGAAAGGAGAGGGGAAGGGAAGAAAGGAGAGGGAAGAGGAAGAAAGGAGAGAGAGAGAGGGAGAGAGAGAGAAAGAATAAAGGAGAGAGAGAGAAGAAATGAGAGAGAGAGGGAGGGAGGGAGGGGGAGAGAGAGGGAAAGAGAAGAAAAGAGAAGGAGAGATAAGAAATGAGAAGGAGAGAAAGGGAGAGAGAGGTAGAGGGAGATAGAGAGAGGGAGAGAGAGAGAGAGGGAGAGAGAGGGAGAGAGAGGGAGAGAGAGGGAGAGAGAGGGAGAGAGAGGGAGAGAGAGGGAGAGAAAAGGAAAGAGAGGGAGAGAGGGAGAGAGAGGGAGAGAGAGGGAGAGAGGGGGAGAGAGAGGGAGAAAGAGGGAAGGAGAGAGAGGGAGAGAGAGGGAGAGAGAGGGAGAGAGAGGGAGAGAGAGGGAGAGAGAGGGAGAGAGAGGGAGAGAGAGGGGGAGAGAGAGAGAGAGAGAGAGTGGGAGAGAGAGGGAGAGAGAGGAAGAGAGAGAGAGAGGGAGAGAGAGGGAGAGAGAAAGGGAGAGAGAGGAAGAGAGAGGGAGAAAGAGGGAGAGAGTCATCGGAGTGTAGGGTGCAAATAAACCAACCGACATCAAATATAGCTTTTTTACATACAAGCAACAATCAACTCAAGTTAGTCTCAGAGAAGCTACTCATAGGGTTAAGATCCTAAAGTGAGAATTTCAATTTTTAGGTCTCTGATAGGAGACCTGAGTGTGAGTATATTTTGACATCTAGTTAAGTGAACATGGCTGAGGAAACAATCTTCTATGTAAGCACAATTATATTTAGGACCCACGGAATGACTGACCTGAGATATTTGGTATCTAGTAATGGTGAAGATGTGAAAGAAAATTCACAGCGTGCAGGTTGGTTAACATATTTTGCTTATCAATATTGCGGTTGTGTTTACATAAATAATACTTTACTGACAATAATTTCATCTCAAATGTTCCTTTTTCATACATCGTTAAATAAAAACCACAGATCAAAAAAGAAAAAAAGAGTAGCCATTAGCCACTAAAGTAAAATAATTGGTTGAACATGTTTAGTCAAAAGACACTTAAGTTAAAATTAATTTAAACCTGTAACTTTCCTGTTAAAAGAAATAAGATGCTTTGAAAATCTTAAAATCTTTAATCGACATAAAACAAACATTTAGCATAAGTAAAGTAAAATAATTAGGATATTTTGAAAGGTCATTTTTTGGAATAAGATATGCTAGAATATGATTTAAATTTACAATTAATCAGAATATTTCTGTGTGACAAGAATGAATCATTAGTGTTTTTAACTACAACTGGAGCTGGATTGCCTGAACAGCAAAAACAAGCAGTCATACAGGGGTGAAGAGTTTACCAGATTCACAGCTAGGATTTTTCTTTTTAGTATGGCTTGGTTTGCCTTCAAACTAAAGGTACGTTCACACCAAAATGATCTGTCACAGTTGTTTCTGATAAAAGAGTTTCAATTGATAAGGTTTTCTGACTATTTAGTCTTTACAAGACATTTTTGCAAAGACTATGTTAAACTGCAGTCAACTCCGACTACTAAATAAGTCAGCGTTTTTGTCAATGAAATGCATTATTGATATCGATTTATTTTTGACCGCTGGTCAGCTTAAATCTCAAAAAAGCCAATGCATTGCTACATGCCATGTACATGTATGCGTAATAATTATAGTTATTCAAAATTATAATCATATGATTATTAATTTTAAATCGGTTTGTTGCAAACTCACCTAATGCTATTAAGGCTATTTTTAACTGTGGTTTTTGGAGAACACAACAACCACCATTGTATTTCTCGCGCTATTGCAAGATGTAATTGCTCAAATCCATGCTGTACTACATCTATTATGACCGTCAAATTCAGACAAACATAGTATGCAGCAGTTCACCGATTTTGTGTTGGCGATTGGAACAACACCCTTTATACAATCTTATTTTGTTTAAACCAAACAGACTTTGTCGGTGTTGAAGCATCTCGGATAGATTGTAATGGTGTAAACAAATCTTAAGTAACATTGTTCGTATTGTAGTTTTTACTGCTTTTCATAGCTACTAAACTCCGGTTTCAACAATAATTCAAGGTATAAAAAGCATCATAGACATGTAGATCGCATGCTTCATTTGTAGTTTTGCTAATGCATCTGGTCTATGTAGTCCGACTCTACTTCATGGTGAACTGGCAACTTTTTACTCTTCACTTCTGATGTTGCTTGCTAGCGTTTTTGGTATCCATTCAAGTGGAACATGATATGCTGGCATATGTGCTAGCATATACATATACATATTTATTTTGAAAGTTGTCTAAATTCCTTATTTCCTTATTAATATGCTTTTAGAGAAAGCATAACTGGCAATTTGCTCGTTGCGCACAGACTAGAGCATAAACAATGAACAATATACCTATGATAGCAAATAAATATTTAACCAAATGGCTATCAGAAACAAAAGTGTTGCACACGATTCATTTCAACAGCCCTTCTGACAGTTGCTATTTATCACTACGCTTCTATGGCGCGTATGATTCATCAATTTGAGCTGGTAAACAATGAAAACACTACTCGCAAATGATGCGCATTAAAATTCCGCGCCAGCTATTCAATTTTAAACACTTTCAATACTTCCATCATACTTTTTCAATTGAGTTTCACGTGTTTGTGTCGCTAACACGTGCATCACTAACGGTGTTGCTAATTATTACTTTATACCGTACGACTCCTTAACCTTTTTAAACAAGGCGCCAGAGTCAATACGGATCATGTGAATGTCTATAGAAACACTTAATTTACAGGGTAACACAACTTCCACACAACTTCAACTCTGACGCAGAAACATACAGAATGTAGAGCTATGCATTTCCATGGCATAATTCAAGGGTAAATTCTTTGTGAACAGCTTACTGCTCTTTGGAGTTGTAAAAACGTGTCAGATTTTGGGCAATAAATTTTGTCTTCAAAACTGAATTGCCTGGCACAACTCGTTATGTGTATGATAAGGAGTTGATTTAACTTGCAAATCGTTCGGTGTTGCGAGTTAAAGCAATTTGTAACACAGATCGATAAACAGCATATGGCATTGCTTTTGTCAGTTGAATGGTGTAGCTAACAATTGAAACACTCTAAATTGAAACTTCATGAACAATAAGTTAACTGGTCGTCTCTTAGGATAAAACATTTGCATAATAAAACTCCCCCATGCAAATGAAAATCTCATACGCCTGTATTGTTTTACCATTTTGTCACGAGTGCATCTTTAAGCTCCGTGTAGACAATTCCAAGCAGCTTAATTCCAGAATGCTGACTTTACTAAAAATATTTGCATTGCAGTTAATCCCATAGATGAGCTAAAAGAGCACAAACCAGTTCTGAGGTTTGTGATGACCAAGGTAGAAAAAACAGGTTCCTCTACAATACGTGCCATTCTCGCTCGGTATATAATAAACAACAGGTTGAATGTCTTAACATCCTGCAAAGGTTACCATATTAATTGGACCAACAAGAAAAGTGAGTTCTGTTATTTAAACTTGTGACTTACCATACAATTGAGCATAACGCTAGCTTAGTATACATTGAACCCTAGTGGGAAACAAAGCATAGGCCTTTCGCAAACTGGGTCACAATGGAGAGCAGTAATCTTCTTTGAATAATTAATGACTAGTACCCAGGTAGTATTATGTGCTGTGAGAGATATTGAAGTGTCTTTATGAAGCAAAGATATTAAATATGGCCACAACTATTCTGATGTTGTTGGAAGGCAAATGGGGTAGCCCAGGTGTTAGAGAGTCGGCTATAAAGCCAAGGGTCAGAAGTTCAAACCTAGCATAAGGAATCTTTTCCTAACCTTTAGTCATTTCTACTGACGAATGAACAGACAGATGTGGCTTTTATTATAATAAAGATTAAGTGATGTATTTTCAAACATAATAATAATAATAATAATAATAAATTTCTACACGATAAACTCCAAGACTGAAGTTACAATATAAGTATTCAACTATTACATTCCAAAAAGCATAGTTGTGGCAACAGACATCAGAATAATGTTCATGTAGCAGGAGAAACACAAAAACATCATAAACAAAACTGGTAACTTCTCGAATTCTACTTCACTGATTCAGTTCTGTTCATTTTACTTCCACATAATAAAGTCCACATCAAGGGGGTCGAAGAGATTTCTATTTATGCCTCCTTTGAAAAAAGTTGACATTAAGGTACATTGAAAAAGAGCTGCCAATTTGTGTCCAATTAAAGTTGAAAAAATATAGTTTATATTTCCAAGCATCTGGTATATTTTTATTTGTTGATGCAATGTTAACCCTTTGACAGGGGAAACGACCAGAATGTCGTTTATCGGTTGCGTGGGGAAACGACATTTATGTTTATTTCGGTAGACGTTTATAAAGCTGTCGTCTAGAAACGTTAAACAAAAGATATGAACACTAGTATGTTTTAAATATCATCAACAAGATATCAGTCGATGATTTACAATATGAAACGATTATCTGAGAGGCGTTGCTTTGTGCTAAAAGCTAAACAAATCGCGATTCCTTAGAAAAGATTAATAGTTGGAAAAACCAGTCAACATCGGCTCGACTTTCAAAACGGTAAAATAAAAGATTATTTTATCCTGCGATCGTTAGTGATTTTTTGTCTGATCAGAATAAAATTAATTCAAATGATAGAAGTGATGTAAACTTTTTTGGACTTTTAATATACTTGGAATATGCAGAGAAAACGATCGTTATGGTGGCTCGCACGGCTACGTTATAGCGTTTGACTCTACCAAAAAAGATGCTTCCAAACATTTCATACAGATGAAGTGAAATTATATAGATGAAGACCGTTCGACCTAGACTGTCATATACTGTTCCGTACTGTTTGACCTAAACTATCAATTAATATTTTATTATTTTATTTTTATTGTAATAGTATAGCCGTAAGTACCTTTTATAATTGTTTTTAATCTAGCAGTGGCAATTTCTTTACGCATTACTCTCGTATTTAACGCATGATATCCTCTCGTATTTAATCTACATTTTATCCACCCGGACTGAAGAGCTCAAGACCGGATATAAGAAAAAAGCGCTTTTTCTTGAGTAACTTTAGATTTTGAGCACGAGCTTACACCGGATTATCAACTACGAATCATATTATTACTGCATCACTACGGTTATACGCATATAATATTATTATTATCGTTACTACAAGTTTGACTTATAATACAAACATTATCGCTTCTATACAAGACACTGTCTACGCTTGCTGGCTAATTTCTGTGAAGGTTGGGGTAATTTCGCTGAATTTAAACAAATTCCCTTTATTGGTGGCAGCAGTGGGATAACGCTATCACGAACACACACCGAAAATGGCAGAAGGAGAGGAGAATAAGGAAATACTAAAATACTTGAAACGACAAGCGGAGAAAAATGCCCAACCAAAAGGGCAACAAATACAAGCACCAACGTACGATGGAGCAACAGATGTAGGGGAGTTCGTAGAAAGTTTCGAGGAGATAGCTCAACACAACAAATGGAGCGAAGAAGAAACTAACTTACGTTTTAAACTAGCATTGAAAGGAGACGCCGCAAAAGGCCTACCAACCACAAACTACGAGGAAAGGAAAGCCAAATTTTGGAAAAATATGGAATAAAAGAAAAACAGGCTCATCAACTACTAAAAAGAATAAAGTATAGGCCAGGGGAAGGCATATACACCTTCACCAGCCAGCTCCAGAAGGTCATAAGGATAGCACACCCCACGCTAAGCGACAAAGATAGGGAAGATATAGCTATCAAGGAAATATTGGGAGTACTACCAACTAACCACCCGGCCACATGGGCCATGACCTTGGACCCACCCAAGAACTTAAAAGAAATCCAAAACAAGCTCAAAGCATTCGACAATAGTAGCCCCGGAGTGCTACACATAGACATAGCAACTGAAGAAGTGAAGAAAAAGGAGTCAGCCATACCAAAGGCTATGTACGAAAGCCTACTTAAAACACAACTACAAACACAAGAGGCACTACAAAAAGTGACGGCGTTAGTCAATCAAGTGACACAACTACCAGAGAGACGAAAGGAACCTCGCAGAGAAACAAGGAGATGCTGGAGGTGCCACAAAGAGGGGCACTTGGCAAGACAGTGCAGTCTGCCTCCCCTAGCAACCCAAGGGAAGAGAGAGTACTCGGCGGGAAAAGATTATGTTCAGGGTTAAAACACCCAGGGGATCCTGGACAGAAATCGATACACCTGGGCATTCAACAAGCCACGCATACTGATAACATGGCCGCCTACTACATCACCGGTTGGGCGGGAACAGTAGAAGCCACCTTCTTACTAGATAGCGGCTGCTCAAAGTCGATACTGCCAACTAGCCTATTTAATCGCATACGGCAAAAACACGATAAACCTATCGAACCCGTACACTGTCAAGGAATACTAGCGGATGGCAGTAAGCTACCCCTAGAGGGGCTAACAACGATTACAATACAGCTTGGGCAACAAAAATTTGAACACAAATTTCTAATCGCTAACCTACAGGAAAACGTGTTGCTTGGCTTAGACTTTTTCACAGAAAAAGGGTGCCGCATAGATTTCAGAAAAGCGCAACTACATCTATACGACGAGGTTATCAAATGCTGTGACCAATATGGCGGGCCACTACAAGTGGGAGTGCAAACAGTAGAAGCTACACAGATCCCTCCATTTTCGGAAATACTCATCCCAGGCCGACTTAACCAGAATTGGAATGGACAGTTAGCCCTAATCGAAGGAAAAACACCAGACACTGATATACGAGTGGCCTCAACAGTGCACCACCCACAACAGGGAAAACTATGGATTAGAGTGTGCAATATTTCGGCGAATACCATCGAGTTACCGCCAGGAAAAAATATCGCGACTTGTAGCCAGGCGAGGCAAGCCTTAAAGCCAACAGCACCAATGCCATCGTCCACACAGTTACCCGAGGTGTTAGAAACGTTACTCGACCAGAGCGGGTTACAAGGAAAGGACCATGCCAAAGCGAAACAAATGCTGACGCAAAACCAGGATGTGTTTAGCGTAGGAAAGTTTGATTTGGGGAGGACAGGTCTCACACGCCACCGGATTCCGTTAGCGAAAGGAGCTCAGCCAGTAAAACAGCGACCTTATAGGCATGGACCGGCACAGGAGGCCGAGATTGAAAAGCAAGTGGCCGAACTGCAACAACAGGGGCTAATCTCAGAGGGAAAAGGGGCGTGGAGTTCCCCTGTAGTCCTAGTCCAGAAGAAGGATGGCAGCTGGCGCTTCTGCGTCGATTACCGGAAGCTGAATGCCGTGACGTCAAAGGACGCGTATCCTCTACCGAGGATTGATGATAGCCTCGACACGCTGGGGCATAGCCGGGTATTCAGCACCTTAGATCTGACCAGTGGATACTGGCAGGTCGAGCTGGATGCGGATGCCAAGGAGAAGGCAGCTTTTGTGATGAGATCTGGCCTATACGAATGGGAGGTCTTACCATTTGGCCTCACTTCGGCTCCCTCGACGTTTGAACGTCTCATGGAGACAGTACTACGAGGACTACATTGGCAGACTGTCTTGATCTATCTCGATGACATCATCGTGTTTGCACCGGATGTGGATACTCATATCCAACGACTGGAAGAAGTTTTCTCCAGACTGCGGGCCGCGAATCTGAAACTTAAGCCAAGTAAATGTGCCTTATTTGCAGATAGAGTCAAATATCTAGGCCACATTGTCAGTCAGGCTGGTGTAGAAACGGACGAAGACAAGGTAGAGGCTATTAAGAACTGGCCCCCACCCCAACACAAACGAGACCTAAGATCGTTCCTCGGGACGTGTAATTACTACCGTCGCTTCATACACGAATATTCTGAGATCGCCAGACCACTCAACCAGATGAGCTCGAAGAATGCGATATTCAAATGGACAGACGCTTGCCAGGAGGCGTTCAGCACGCTACGACAACGTCTGGTCTCTGCACCGATTCTAGCGTATCCAGACTTCAACCTACCTTTCATCCTGGACACCGACGCCAGCGCCGTGGGACTAGGCGGCATACTGTCACAAGTGCAAGACGGGCAAGAGCGTGTCATTGCGTATTATTCCAAGATGATGTCGGCAGAAGAACGTAATTATTGCGTAACCCGTCAGGAGTTACTTGCTATAGTCAAAGCAATAGGACACTTCAAGCCCCAACTGTATGGCCAGCGATTCGTTGTGCGCACCGATCATGCCTCACTAACGTGGCTACTGCGTACCACCCATCCTCATGGCCAACTCGCGCGATGGATGGAGACACTGGCACCATACAACTTCACGATAGAACATCGTAAAGGCAGGAAGCATAATAATGTGGATGGGCTGAGTCGTCAGGTGTGCAAAGATTGCAGGCAATACAACCGCATGACCCAACACCATATACCTAACAAGCACCTCCAGGACCACGAGCAATTGTCGGAGATCGCACCCCGAGTGAATCATACGGACTTGCCACCGGTGAGCCACGCAGGACCGCCCCAGGTTCCTCTGCTTCCGGAAGGCATGGTACGCCGGACCAAGGATCTTTGGTTCCCAACTCACTCCACGGCATATACACCGCCCTTGCTCCCTGCGAACGTATCTCTGGAGAGTCGTGCCGGACCTTCGCGGGTTCTTCGGCCACCAGAGGATACAAACCTTGCACCCACCAACCGGTGGCCTCTACCCCCTTCGACAAAACAGAGACCACCGTATCACAGTACGAACTTGCACCCAGGTCGGGTGGCAGACCCAAGGGTCGTGTCACAAACCCGGGGTAGCATGGTACCCCAGCTCAACAACCGTTGGGCCCCTACACCGCAAGAGAGCAATGTCGAAGTCTCACGACCTCCACGGTTCTTTGCCCCTGTTCCTATGGAACGCTGCCAAGTGATAGCCAGCAATCAAGAAACTCGGAAGAATCCAGAAGAGCTGAACACGACGTCGCCTCTACCACGTCGATGGAGCGATGTAGTGCGCACCACTCCGAAAAACATAGCTCTACCCTGAGCCCGGGAAGAGCAAACCGCAAAGATTTCACATTTGAGTCAGCAACAGAAAGATGACCCCAACTTACGGCCCATCATCCAGGCCATATTGGGACAGACCAGCATCGACTCTCGAGTGGTGAGCGCTGAAACAGCACAGCTGTGGAAAATCCGGAGCCACCTGTTTCTGACAGAACAAGAGGAGCTTCAGATCACGGGACTTGAAGGAAAACGACGGGCAATCTGCCCCCGTGCGCAAAGGAGGTCTTTGATCGAAAAAGACTCATCAGGAGGCTCACTTTGGGGCAAACAAAGTCATAGCTGCGCTGAGACGAAATTGGTTTTGGCCTGGCCTGACTAGTCATGTAAAGAGACTGGTCAGAACGTGTATGGCTTGTCAGCAAGCCAAGGGCACCGATCACCGCCGCAGCCGAGCTGAGAATCATCTGTACGCCGGTCGGCCTTGGCAGATCGTGGCAATTGATCTGTGCGGTCCACTTCCCCCTACCACGGCTGGAAATAATCTTATAGTCGTACTCACAGACCATTTCACCCGTTGGAGCGATGCCATACCGATACCAGACGGGAAGGCAACCACCATCGCAAGGATTTTGGATGAGCGAGTATTCGCATATTTTGGCATTCCAGAAGTCATCCATTCCGACCAGGGAGCTCAGTTCCAGTCAGAGCTCTTCCAAGCATGCTGCGAAATCTGGGGATGCGACAAGACGCAAACCTCTCCGTACCGACCACAAGGCAACTCTGTGGTTGAACGTCTCAACAGAACGGTGGGCAACTCGCTGCGAGCCCTACTAGCAGGACAAGAGGTGGATAAGTGGGACAGACTGTTACCGCAGATAATGAGGACTATTCGGGCCACCCCCCACCGCGTAACCGGCGAATCCGCCAATTATCTGATGATGGGAAGGGAAACTCGGTTACCCCCGGATATTCACCATCCAGTAGAGGTTCCAGAATTTACAGAGCAGGAATATGCTGTCAAGTTACAGGAGCGATTGCAACAAGCCGGACAACTCCTGAGAGACCAACAGTATCGACCCCGGGGAGAAGTGGATGTCCCACCTCTATTTACAGTTGGAGACCAAGTATGGCTGAAATCGTTCTACAAGGGAAAAGGAAAGGGGGCTAAACTCCAGCCGAAGTATATCGGGCCATACAAAATTACAAAGAGTCTTCCGTATCAAGTATACGAGATGGAACGACACGGCAAACGTACAGTCCAACACGAAGGACGGATCAAATTGTATCTCGAAACTACATCCATCGCTACCGAGACAACAACAACGACAACACCACCAGATCCAACTCCAGCTGAGTACGAGGAGATAACCATGGATGAAATTTTTCCGATTTCTGCCACAGGCCCAGCCGAGACAGAAGTAGCCGACGCAGCGGTCCAGGAAGACCAGGAGATCATAGACCCACCGTCAGGAACTCCCCTGCCGGTCCAAGACGAAGAAATCCCAGCGTTAGAAATGGGGTCCGAAGAAGGGACATATCAGTCTGCTAGTGATGAGGAGGGTGAGCCGGAAGTAGCGGTTCCTCCTTGCCCAAGGCGCTCAGAGCGGGAGCGACGGGTACCCGAGAGATGGAGAGACTACGTGACCCATGCGATAAGTTATCTCCCCGGAGTCCGAGGACAGACTCCACTTTAAGGAGGGGGCGATGAAGTGAAATTATATAGATGAAGACCGTTCGACCTAGACTGTCATATACTGTTCCGTACTGTTTGACCTAAACTATCAATTAATATTTTATTATTTTATTTTTATTGTAATAGTATAGCCGTAAGTACCTTTTATAATTGTTTTTAATCTAGCAGTGGCAATTTCTTTACGCATTACTCTCGTATTTAACGCATGATATCCTCTCGTATTTAATCTACATTTTATCCACCCGGACTGAAGAGCTCAAGACCGGATATAAGAAAAAAGCGCTTTTTCTTGAGTAACTTTAGATTTTGAGCACGAGCTTACACCGGATTATCAACTACGAATCATATTATTACTGCATCACTACGGTTATACGCATATAATATTATTATTATCGTTACTACAAGTTTGACTTATAATACAAACATTATCGCTTCTATACAAGACACTGTCTACGCTTGCTGGCTAATTTCTGTGAAGGTTGGGGTAATTTCGCTGAATTTAAACAAATTCCCTTTACAGGGACAATTGCACATGGTTGTAATTTTTTTGAGTAGTAGATCTGTGAATGAATGTATATGTACAAAAAAATTTGTTCATTGAACTAAATTTAAGATTTGAGCTATGCATGTTCATAAAATATCGATTTTATTGAATTTTCGAAAATAAACTACACGAGTCTCGGTTGTTTTTGGCGGGGCTTATACCTGGTCAAAGGGTTAAGTAATGCAAATACTCCCTATTAAAAAATCTGCTATCAAATATAACTAAAAATTCATGAAATCTTTATTACACTATTTGTTGTATTATTGTTGATTTCGAAATATTTTTTTTATTCTGAATGTTAAATTTGGCATTAATTTGACTAGTCTTGCGATTTGTTGTATTTTTGTAAATCTACTTAACAGACACCAAGTGTGATGGTCACGATGCACAAACGGAGTTATCCTCTCCTATGGATAGAAAAACTTTCAAAATGAGTTTTCCCATTGCATCATCCAAGCATTTCTAATCGGCAATTTCATTTAGCTTTTTGATTTTGTTTTTTAAACAGGTGGACCTATAGCTGTTATACCATTTAATTCTATTGATCTTTAAGCTATGTAGTTTGTTGTGCAAATTTTAACACTAAAACTGACTGATCATAAAAAAGCATCAAAAAGGTATTTCTCGGAGTTCATTTGCCTCACTGATATTTCGTTGATGTTTCAAATGTGTTTCTGTTTAATTAAATTTTGTTGCTGGGGTGTACAGAACAAGTATGTCCTACGCAGTGGATTGTGTGGCAGTAGGCACCCACCTTTAATCTACTCAGGGAAAGGGCAAACTTTGACTACATCAAAAATATAATTCCCAAAAATAAAAGTTCATAAGACAAACGTTATTCAATCGCTCTGCAATTATTGATAAAGCATAAGATGAGAGCCAAGACTAAAAAATACATCTGCATGAGAACACAACTACTAACAGCGCAGGAGTATAATTAAAGCTTACTTTACACATTTTACTATGTCAAAGTCAAATAACGCAGCAGAAATAGTATTAGTTAAGCGATGATCATATAACTTTAAAACAAGGCTGTTTCAAGGTAATCAGGCGTGCTGTAGATATCCTATGTTTTCATCTCCGCTGTAACAATGATTTCTCTACGCAATATTTTGCTTTAATAAAATGAGTGCATCTCACGAAGAACTGAGGCCATTTTTCAAAAAACGCTTGATAGATTTTGAATCTATTTAAAGAGCAAACTGTAAAAGTCATAGTTGAGTTTATCAGAAAGTATCGTTATTTTGCTACTAGCTGCAATCGCTTTTGATGATTGAGATTATCTGACTGCCAAAATGTTTCACAATTAAAATCGACAAAAACAATTAAAACTTGATTGTCGTTAAAACTCTCAGACAACATGTGCAAGTTGATGTCAGTAAATGTTATCATCCGCCGATAGCTAATATTGGCTGTTGTGTTCAAGCTGCAGCATTATGTGTCTCCATTCTGTCAATCTCCGCAAATATAAACATCATAATCACACTTGATTGATCTAAGCATTTTAATCATGATGAACTTTTGTCGATTCTAGTCCTAAAACATCCTTTCAGTCAAATAACCTCCAACATGAAAAACAATTGTAAATGATAAACAACGGTACTTTTTGATAAAATAAACTAAAATTTTGTGGAAGATCATTTTTAAATTCAAGTGGAACTGGAATTTAGACTAACAGCTGCAAAAAATTGAGCGATAACCCACCTTTGTGGATGTTAGTGGAGTGTTTAGTAAGTATTTGATAGCATCGTTTAGATCTTATGTAAAAACAACTTTATTTATCTCAGGTTGGTCAATTGGACCAAAAAAGGAAGAAAAAGCGGATGCACTGGTAAACCATGCTTTTTACAACAAGAGCATTTTGCAGAAGCTCATGAAACCTGGTTACAAACACATAGCACTCGTCAGGGAACCAATTTCCTGGTTTAAATCGGCTGTCAGATTTTTCACGGATCCTAATCCCAGCGAGTTTAGAAAACAACTTCATTACACCAAACCTGGACCTCTGGTAAGACTTCTTCTTTTTGGAAAAACTAGTCATCATTTTGTTAAAACTACCTTTTTTCTTTAAAAATCGATGTCTCTTGTGTTAGGTTGCCTATATTTTTAACAAAGCTACCGGTTTTTTAATCAAAATGTTGTATTTTGAGAATTTTCTTTGTTAGCAACCTCATTATCACAAGGACTATTTTTTCAAGATTTAATTATCAGACTTTGTAACATTCTTTGATGTCATAAACGCACAAAACTACAAACTCTAAAAAAACTGTGTTAAAAGAAAAAGGCCAAAATACAATTTTAACCAAATTCAATTTTTTACATTGTTTGTAGTCTACACTGTATAATTCTTAACTACCAACCAAAAACTGAATTACTTTTCAGAAACCTGAGGAAGTAGCTACTGATGATAGTTTGCTCTTTGCAACTCGGCCAGCCCAAGGACTTCCTGATGCATTTTTTCATCTTGGTCAGCTACAGTGGTATGGGTTCAACTATGCTGACAGGAATAACATCACAGCTATAACTAGCTTTATTGCATCCCTCATTAAACAGTAAGTTAGCCTAAACTATATAAAAGCCTTTGCTGGAAACCTTTGTATCACAATGTGTGAAAGTTAACTGACAGCATTTTGAAATTACATTTTTACTATAATAAGACCAGCATTCGTCTGTCTTTTGGGACTAAAGATTAAACCCAGATATTCAGATTAAAAAACAATCAAACTACCATTGGCACTGCTCAATCACCTTTTCACCTTTGCATATATGAATAGTCGTGCACAGACTTGTTACACTTAGTCATCTGTCATGGTACACAGTACTGTCGGCGTATTAGTTATTTATAACTATATATAATCATAATATTTTTAGCAATAATTTTGATGTTAGTAGAACAGAAAGCATTATTTGACAAAACAACGCTCACAAGGAAATCTCTTGCCTGTAACATAATTATACGGTTTTCTCTTGTTTTCTCTTTTCAAGTGTTTTGTATCTCCAATTAAATTTTCCCATATAACATAACTAAATACAAATTGATTCATTCCACCATCTGAAAACTGCCGAAACATAGGATACTATACGAGGAATAAATTTGTTTTTATTTGTTTCAATTTATCACTGATGCTTAAAAATTAACAATTACCTATTCAGTGGTTATAGTCTGCAATAAAATGTAACATTATTATGTATAATACTGTATGGAGCTCTTACCTTAGAGACAGACAGTAGCGTCTAATGACGGTGTGTGAGAGACTTAATAGCACAGGTTTCAGCACAAACTAATATGATGCTACAGAACAACAACTCCAGAGTTAACTTAAATAAATTTATCTTACTAAACACAAACTTGAAAATAATTTTTAACTTTACAATAAATTTTAATTTTGTACAAAGGTTCAATAAAGTTTGTCAGAAAGTATCGGTATTTTTTTGTAA
The DNA here is from genome assembly GCF_963576615.1 of Watersipora subatra. Classification (NCBI taxonomy): domain Eukaryota; kingdom Metazoa; phylum Bryozoa; class Gymnolaemata; order Cheilostomatida; family Watersiporidae; genus Watersipora; species Watersipora subatra. The sequence continues at coordinate 48,141,259 of NC_088713.1, forward strand.
TTTGCAATTATTTTTGATGTTTGAGGTGATTTGATTGCCAGAATGTTTCAAGATTGAAGTTAATAAAAAAATGGATCGCAATTAAAACGCCTGAATTAATCAAAAGTCCTATTGTGACATGCAAAGTGCATTGTCTCATTGCAAAATGTTGACAAAATAGAGATGCAAAACACTGCAACTTGAAAAAAGTAGCAGATATCAACCAACGCGACAATAACAACTCGAGACGTCATTTCACGCATATATCTTCTTTCGAGCGTTTTATTCCTGATAAGACAACTCCTTTCTTTGTAATGGTAATTACACTGTGATTAACAGACTGAAAATACAATATATAATTGCACCTGCTGAAAGATTTAAACAACATATAAAATAAAAAAGTTTCTCTATGATCTTTAATGCTAATCAACATGAAAAAAAGTTTTATTATCAGTAAAAAGACTCATAAAAATGGAGTAATTATATTTACAAAACAGCAAGTACTAGGTAGAGCGTTTTAGTTTTTGTACTAATGGAACAGTGAAAAACTGCAGTTGAAAAGTTCAAAATACCTAGAATCTTAAGTATCTATTTTATTTTTTATCCTCATATTATCAAATCACTCGAAGCCTTGCAACAACGAACACACGCTAAAAATCACACATAAGCTGTGAAAATGCTGACAATAATCTGATAGCAAACTATAAAAAAACTCAACATTCTAAAACACTTTACATATCAGAGAAACATGTTGGAGGGCCATAAACTTGGAGTTATTTGTCAGCTCAACCTTTACCAATATTTTCTGTATTGAGACCCATGTCTATTTCTCTGTAGCATAGTTAGAAGTGATAGCAAGGTCTGTAGTGTCAGACTTCTCTCATTTGCTAATGATTTTTGGGGGTTTATTTATTTTTAACCAGTTCACAAAACTCCTCATAGATAAGGAGTCAAAAAACCTTGATCCCTTTAGGCATGGGCGTTCAGCACTGCCCCATTGAAGTACGCTTTTAAGTTGATCGAAAACGCGCTGAGTATGTGAGTGTTTGTTGAGACAGCATTTGAATAGCTTATTTAGTTAACAATGAGAATATTTACAAACTATATTGGATACGATGAGCTTTTGTTTACTAAATTTTTTTTGCAGCTCAAATAATACTAAATGATTATTAAAACCATTTCAAACACCGAACGTTATTGGCTGATGTGTGGCCAGCTGTAACTATATACTTACATGTAACTGCTAGCCACCTTTTTTCTCATTCGTAAGAGCGAGTGACATTCAGCCAACCTGGAATATGCCTTTTAAACTTTTAAACAAAATGTTACAATAAGAAAAAGAAAAACCACTCATATAATAAGCAAGAAAAATGTAGGAAAGCAGAATATAAATAATGCTAATCAATTAATTAATAATGCACAAATAGTGTTAGTCATCTTACACCAGCTTACATCAGTTTTTAATTGACAAATAGTTCTCATCTAACATCCCAAACAAAATTAGCGTACTTGATTCACATGCGTATCTACTGACCACTAAAAAAGATTTTTCTTTGTTACTATGCAAATATCCCAAATATAAACTCTTACTACGCACAGATATCATTTTTGACAATGTAACTGGTTGTGCTTTCATTTTGTTTCCAGAACCGATGTTATAATGCTCTATGACCAGCTAGATGCTTCACTAGTTCTGCTGAAAAGAAAATTCCACTGGGCCTACCTTGATATTTTCTACCAATCCTATGGGTTAAATGTAAATTCAAAAGGAGAGCTATCAAAAAAATCTATTGAAAGGATACTTTCCAAAGAAGTGAACCTCGGAGATAAACTTTTTTATGACAGCATGGACAGAACATGGTGGAACTATCCAGACCTCAAAGAACAACACTTCTGGGAAGAGGTGAGCATTTATTAGGAGTTACTTACTCCTGTATTGTTTTATGATTAAACTTGAACAACTAAATGGGGTGACCAGTAGTGTTAACTGATCAGAACTCAGGTAGTGTAATACATAGTTTCTTGATTATATGGTTATGAAAGGATTGTGTAATGGCAACGAACATTAACGTGATGGTGAGAATTTACTAGTTGGTACACATTCTACGTTAACATCCAGAGGTCACTACAAAAAAGTTGCGTACATCAATACATATTATTTACAGTATCATGATATAAGTAACAAATATATTCACAACAGCAAGTTCTTCATATATAAACCAGTTGTGCTACCCAGCGTTGCTCAGGGTAATAAAACAGACTTTAGTCAGAAGACTGATTTATATCTAACATATAACAACATTTTCCATTCTAACTTTCAAACTAAAAATCGTGAAAAAAGTGTTAGTTGAAATATTATAATGAAAAATAAAGCCAACTATGAAGGTTTTTACAGTTTGTCAAACACTTTTAAGGTCATATTTCCTTATATCATGAAGAAAGTGTTTCATGAAGGTCAAATAAACTTTAAAAAAATTAAACGATTATAAAAAGGTTTATATGTAAATGTGAATTAATTAGCATGTAATAGCTAAATGGAGTCAGTTTTGCTACGATTACATTCAAAGATGATTCGGTATTGCGGTGGTGATACCATTTTTTTGAGATTAAGTAATTGCCAATGTAGTAGTACATGTAAATATGTAAATGTAAATATATAGCCTATTTCGTTCAAGTCATAACATCAACAATAAGCCATAACGGTAGCAATAGGTCATGATTTCAGCGGAAGTTCATAACATTAAAGATGGGGTATAATGTCAGAAGGAGGTCATTATGGCAGCGATAGGTTATAATGTCAGAAATAGGCCATGACTTCAGCCATACATGTAGGTTACAATGTCAGCAATAGGTAATAATGACAGCAATACGTCATAATGGCAGCAATAAACCATACTGTCATCGATAGATCATCCTGCTACCGGCAAGTGACGATGTAACTGACAGGTCAAATCACTTCTCACTACTCAAAGTACTGCTGAAAAGTCAAAATAATGCTTAAATTCATAATGTGGCTGTAAAAAGCTTACTTGGTCAGACACTTTCTATTTCAGCCATTCTGTTTTTTGCAGGTAAAACATTTTAAGGACTTGAACCGAGAAGTTAATTCTTACTGTTCAAGTAAACATGAACTAGATGAAGGAGTCTTTGTCATACCTGCGAGTGAATGGCATGAAGCTTTTTATGTCCCTCCTCAGCTCTGTTCTTACCTCCGCTTACCGAGCATAAATCAAAACATGATCAACCGAATCGATGATTACGCTGATAAAAAATGCATCTTTTAGTTCAATTATAGCACTTAAAAGTATTTGTGAAGTTTTAGATATTTTAGTTCTGTTTTAATTGCACTTTTTTTCTACCACCCCTAATTTCTTTTTGCCAATCACACATTAGAAAATTGAAGTGAAAAATAATCGAAGGCGCATAACTGTTACTTTCATTAATCAAATCAGGCATCTTTCTTAAAGACCCTTTTTGTTTTTCAATATCAGTTTAAAACAGTTACCAAATTTATTTTAGTAGAATGCAAATTTGTTTGCACATTTATTCTGAATTTTTGAATAAAATTTGGCGTCAGACTTTTTTCAATTCTCTGGCTCAGATCTAGGACAGACAGTAGCAACTACAGTTGAAGATATGCAATTAGGACAAAAAATTGTTGACTGATGAATTGATAAAACTACTTTCAAATAGCTATGGCTAGAAAAAAACACCAACAAAAGAAAAAAATATATATATATATGTACATATATACTGTAGTTTGTACGTATTTACATCATCGAGGGCACGACTTTAGCAAGTTCTAGAAAGTAATGTGGATGTTTCAACTATCTTGAGTAGCTAATTATATATGAGTTACATGCGTACGGTGATTTGTATCTATGTAGTAGAAACAGGCCCGCTTGCAAAAACATGAAAACAAAGCATAAAAGCAAAAAAAAACAAATAAAACATGAAATAAAATAAAACATAAAATGAAATGGACAAAATATAAAAAACAAGTGAGACAAAGAAGATAAATTAATGATATACACTATACATACATTGTACAGTATTGCTCTTATGTACCAGTCTACATCAGTAAATTAAACACTCAAAATTTTTCTGCCGATGTAGCTTTATCTGTCCCTTCTACAATCTCGCCGCCATTAAATGGTTGCACCTTTTGAATGCTGATCTCGTGCATGGCCTTCAACTCTTCCAATTTTTCTGTCGTGAGCTCATCCTTGCGCTTGCTTTAACAAATTTCTTGTCTATAATAACAACTGCCACTTTCGATTGGTTGCGACCATATTCCTCAGCAATATTAAAAATACGAGGTACTTTTTCCCATTTTTATGACCTACATTTTTGCCGTCATGGAAATCATTTTTCCTTTATATTGTAATGTTTGTGTTGGTGTAAGATTCCATAGCTAACGAGGTAAATAGAAATTTTTGTAGTTATATACATATGCTGAATAAAAGTTCATAGTAAAAAGGAGTATAACACTAAAAATGAATATTTGTTCTCGCTTGTGTACTTCTCACAAAATTTCCCTCATTAAATACTGATCTGAAAGAAGTCGGGCATTGTCTCTCTTTTAAATGTTGTGAAAACGTGTCTGGCAGGCCCCACTTTGGTGTCTTTGTTATTTTGATGTAGGTAGTAAGCACATCGGCTACCAAATTTGAACTCGAGCGAACAATCTCATATGTTTCACTTCGTATAATGATACAATTGTATATCAGGGTAATCGTATCCTGAGGGCACACTGTACCTGCATTTACAGTTAAGGTGTGAAAATGGGTACACAAGGTACAAGGAAAGACTCTGTATTTAGCTTGACTGCCCCGACATTGCAACAACTTTGCATGAGACTTCATAGCAATAACAATACCACTAGCCTGTAAATATATATTTATATGTGTATTTGTTAGAAAACAGTTTGATTACGAAACCCTGAATAAAGTTTTGTACACTACAAGTTCAGTGCAGAAGGACAATAACAATAGGAACATTCACTATAGTAGCAGCCCCATCTATCGATCCGAAGCCCTGCCTAAAAACTACAAAAAATTAAATGCACCAAACGGAAATTTAATTCCGATACTTGGCTTTACGCACCGGCACTAATCACTATAATTGCTGTACGAGTTTGTAAAGATTAATAATGTCACATAGTATCAGTTAAATAGAAGAAGCGTTTAATCAAAAGGTAGCAATCTTTTCAACCTTTCTCTTATTGTGGCGCTCAAATAAGGGTGGCCTTCAAATAAAGGTGGCAGTCAAACAAACGTGGCGTTCAAATACAGGTTTTACAGTAACTTAGTATTTTAGTGAATAAATATTGGAAGTTACAAGAGTTATGATTACCACAAGCAGCTTTCTCACACACCATGAATCAATCATAACGCTTATATGACTCAACATTATTTTATTCAAGTCGACTGTAAACGCGATACAATGATATGATGTAACAGTTCATTTTCTCACCACCAGAGGGCGCTGACCTTTTTCTTGTTACAGAGTTTTCGTAGGACTTTTTAATCGTATTCTGATACATTCAGTTTTAGTAAGGACAATGGTTAATACAGAAACTTTAATATTTGTTTGCCCACCTCTATCATATGATAATAATGTATAGTAACAATCAGTTGTTAAAATCAGCATGCTGGGGAAGTTTACCTAGGACTAATACAGTGCACCTGTAACTTAAGTATAGAATAAACTCAGCGTATATGAAAATTTAACAAGTGTAAAGTGAATTTTGAAAAAAGTATTAAGTTTAAGTATAACTTAGAAGAACTGTTTGATTTTGTTACCAAAAAAATTCAAAAAGTTAAAATGAAGCAATTTCTAACAAGCGTTTCTTTCATTTATCATCAGACATGAAGATCTCCATTAGTAGAAAGCCAATAGATTATTAAGGAGTAACTGAAGTAATACTACAAGTGTCAGGCAGCAGAACAATAATAATAACAATCCTCCATATTTACCATAAAAAAACTATCACTGCAACACTTGAAAGATTTTCAGGCTTATAATTTTCATTAACCAGGAAGATTCCCAAAGTCCAAGGCTCACCAGGATTAACTTATAAAGAACATAATCTTGCTTTGGAAATGTTCTGAATAGTTGTGGCCAGATGCTGAGACTTGAAGATATCGATTGGTCGGAAGCTGGAGAGTGTGTGAGCAAAAAGTTGATGAAATTATTCCGTAAAGAAAGAGCAATGAGGTAAAAAAGCTGATCAATAACTCTGATCTGGTGTTTTTTTTTATAAAAGCTGATGCAAGGATATTGGTTTTTGTTTGTGACGTCATTCTATCATTGTCTGCCATCTTTATAGACAAGTTTTATCATTAAAAACCCAAAGCTTCTGCAATTAATTATTGCAAACAATGCTTTTGCTTGCAAATTTATTATTTTTGTGTTAAAACAACATCGCAAAATACTATTAATCAAAAAAATGACGATCGTTTTCTGCAACTAGAAATTCCCTGTCATACAGCCCACGACCAAAGTGATATTGGAAAAAAAGAAAGGGTACTGATGGTTGAGAAATGCAATATTAGCAGTCAAATGGCACAGCAGTGCGATAGGATAACTGCAATGGTAGCCGTAATGTACTGGGTGTTATTATGTACAACAAACAGCAATAATGAAAGGAAAAGATTATATGTTTATGTATCTCCCCCTGCAATAAGAGAAATGCAATATTAGCCAATATTCGAAGTAAAACGCACTGATATTATTAGAATAACCAATATTGTTAATATAATAATAATAGAAAATTAATGCAAGATTTTGTTTACAATTCCAAACGTCATAGCTAACAATATCAAGAAGTTGTGATATTTATATAGATTTTTAGAAAATCTATTTAAACAAGTGTTTGGTCATGACAAACAGCAATAATGAAAGGAAAAGATTATATGTTTATATCTATTCACCTGCAATAGGAGAAATGCAATATTAGAAGTAAACTGCACTGATATTATTAGAATAACCAATATTATTAATATAGTAATACAGTAGTAATAGAAAACCAATGCACAATTTTGTTTAAATTTCAAAATGTCATAGCTAACATTATCAAAAAGTTGTGATATTTATATAGACTTTTAGAAAAACTATCTAGAAAAAGTAATAACAGTAACATAGTGCTCATCATCGATGTTGTTAGTGTGACTATAAAACTTCTATAGTCATCCAAACTTATAATTAAATATTGTAATAATCTCATAAGAATCGTTTGAAATAAATATCATCGTCATTTCCTTTACTTTCACTGCTTTAGACATCATTTAGAATACCAAAGTAGTCAAAAGTTTCCAAAATGTCGGTTACTTTGAAATCAGCAAAAAAGAAACTATTTCCGTACTTCTATGTTAATTACAGAAACCTTCGGCAATTCGACAATGCTATAGACTGGTGAAATGTGCACATTATTTTTTGTGAAATGCGCATGACCTAATGGTTGTATTCTCTGTCGCTCGGTGTTTCGTTTGCCGGTCTTAATTTTGATAAAGGTAAGGCTATGCCAGTTTTAATAAATATTTTTGGCCGAATTATTCTGCCTACTTATGTATAATCCGATCAGATGGGTAAGTTTTAAGATATTCTGGTAACATTTCATAGACTTGATAACATATTTAAATAGTTTTATATGTGTTTTGTATCGTTATTATACTTTAATGACTCTATAAAAAATGGTTAAATTTGTTGATAAGATTTCGATGCAAGGGTTTGCGACATTGTTGATGAATAACTTTCGTAAGTTTTGTGCACATGCATTTATCATAAAAACTCTCAACCTTCGCTCCGCTCGTGAGGTCTTGGGAAGATGGCGGTTTTTTTGTGGACGAGTGCATGTACAAACAGGGTAATGACGTCAAAACAACCGGTGGATTGGTTTTTGTTAGCTGTTAACAATAAGCTTTTTTATTGGATGCATCTCAAAATGTCACTAAATTAGCTTGTTTAAAAGAATGAACATGAACTGAAGAGAGAAAACAGAAATACTATATTGTTGTGTTGCTTATTGATAATATTGGATTACCCTTCCAAGTAATCTCACAACTGTTAGCGAGTAGCTCAAGTTTATTATAGAACGCATTGCGCTGCTTAATCGTTAATACTAACTTTTCGGATTAGGACCAGTATTAATAACTGACTGCTTAACCAATGTGTTGTTGATTAACGTAATCAAGACCTTCCTAAATATGCGAATCAAAAACTATTCTCTGAGAAAGGGAATCCCTAAGCTGTGCAAAGGGGGTTTTCACAATACCTTAGTACTTTTTAAAGAACAAGAAAAAATATATAATAAGTTGCACTCTAGACTACACTTATAAAATTATAAAAGTAGTTTCTACAGACTTAAAATATAGTCACCCCTTTGTTCTCCGAAAGTGGACTCTTCCACTTAATCTGCTGACGTGTCTGTCTGCCATGATGAAGCTGTATTGAAAAAGTGAAGTACATGATTGAATATGTGTTCTTTTATATGGGCTGAGAGTTAGCCTTGGTGCCCAAGAGTGGAACTATGTTTTTCAACTCTTCAATTTGGAGTTTTTTAGTTTTTTGGGTCTCTTGGCTAGTTTTGTTGTATTTCCGTCAACAAGGGTTTCATAACTTTTAATTTTCAGTTTTTAACCCAAGTACCGACCATGAAAGTTTCTCAAATGACCATCTACTTCAGGGATAATGGAGGCATGTGGCTAATCCCAATAATTCAAATTGTTGTCAATTAAACTTTGACAATGCATACATTTTCTGAAAGCTAACAAGGTGAAGAACCGAACTAGACAATAATTTAGGTTGTAAATGTTCATTAGATACACTTTATTTGACCACACATCATAGTGAGACGATTTTTTTAAATTTTTCCTGTGTTACAGGAGTTGTAGACAAATGTAGTGCCCTTCTGTTGGAGGTCTTTTTACAGAATCATGTGAGAATAAGTGTGAAAAATATCTGCACAAAGTTTTTAAGGATTACCTTTACTATTTTCCATTTTATTGCAGTTTTATTTTAAACCGATGAAGGTAAAAATAAGGAGAAAAAATAAACTACTAATTATTGATTATGCAGACCAAACTAGAGGAACGGAAACAGAGAGTTACAGTAAATTGATATTACTATTAATTGATACAATATGATTATCATTAATAATAATTAACCCTTTCAGCCCTAATTATTTTCCAGTTGAGTGCCCCCCCCTGGCCTAATTAATTTTTCACACTCAATATTTAATAAAGTGAGGTGTGTTAGATTGAGCATAAATAAAGCTGCGTTCAAGATAAATGAAAATAGTTTTTTGTAACTTGTTGGTAACATTCTTAGCTACATTTTGATACTAATATATACACATTAGGTTAATCTATATAGGATGTTATTGATAAGATTCAAATCAATACTTTTTTGGAAATCGAAAAGTCTAAGTTTGGTTGCTACTACCAGTCAGCTTTTTGATTGATAACACTTCAGTAACATATTAGGATGACAAGAAAATGTGTTATCATCAAGTTGCAAAAAAATTTGGAGTTCTAACCAATAGAACTGAAATTATGAGCCTATACGCAATATTATGAAATAATGTAGTTTCCGTTTCATTGTTCAATCAATTGTTATATAAGGTCTATATATCATATTTACATTCTATAAGGACAACATTTATTGCAGTTATGATAATAAACACGAGATGCAAACAACTGGAGTACAAAACTAATATAATTTATCGTTTTTTTCAACTAAAATTGTGAAAAGATTTGTCAACTAAAATTTTTTTCTTCGAAAAATTTAAAAGTTATAACAATTTAGTAATTTTAAGGTAGTGCAATTGAAACCCACTTTTTTGCTGCTAATAAATGGTCATGTTGTTGTTGTAGATCGCTGTCGCTGCTAAATTCTTCACCTGAACTAATTATTACGTTAGATTGTAAGATTTAGCCTACGTCTTTCGGCAAACGCATTCAATATGGCGACCTCCAGAGTTGAAGTTTGAAATCTATCACGGGATTTGCCTAGTAAAATGCTTTTATCCAACCACATTTCTGGTATCAAAACAATCATCAGACTGTTATCTTTCGAAATAAAGCTATAAAAAAACGATAAACACAAAAGGAGTATCAATAAAGTTACTCAGAAAGTGTCTCGAAAGTGTTGGCTTCAGGCCCAAGTGTGAACAACTTCTCCCGAAATAGTTGGCATCAGGGGTGAAAGGGTTAAAGTAATTAGAGCTTATTTTTGAAGTTCTCATAGAAGCCTAAATGGCAGTCCATTTTGCATGCTGCCCAAGAGGCCCGGGAAGGCTTGCGAAGTTCGGCAGACCGATTGGAACACACAACGCAATCGTATTCCCATTTTCTGAGAACCTGAGTTAGTTCATGGCCATCAACAGTGTCCTGTTCTTTTTCGTTATTAACTAAGGGCCCACTAACGGCATCCCTATTTCGAACACCTAGTGGGTGATGTTCATCTTATTGTCAGGGTTTTTCAGCTTAAAAAGTTTGTGGCAGTTACAAAGTGTTATATCTATCAAGTTCTAGGCAACTTTCACCCAATATCTGTGTGTTGCACGTTTGGCTGCAATATGATAAACTTTCTTATCGCTCATGTCTACCCCACCTATACCTTTATTGTAAAGCAAAACTATGGCAGGTTTGTTCTGATCACGAGCCTGCGAGAAGTACGGTGGGTGATGGGTTTTGTGCTAGTAGAAAGTAGCAACACAGGCTTGCGCTTGGATAGCTTATCACAATAAGCACAAGCTAAGATAATGCCAGTGCCACCCTTCATATACTTTGAGTCTTGGAATTGTAGGCAGGCATTACCTAATGATTTTGGGTAGCTTTGAGAGTTTTTTCGAACAGTCAAACAGCATAGTACCTTGGGCAAACAGATCTTCTGCGAGTGAAGGCTTTGTGCAACAATTATCGGTTACCAGATGATAGCCTTTATTATACATGTTACCACTAGACATTATATGTTTGACAACTGTGATCACTTACCCCTCTTTAGATTGAATGTCAAAGGTTTGGAGGAATAAAGCTCTATGTGCATCACATAGCCTGTCTTACTATTGCCCAGCTGGAATTTCTTTTTGGCCAATCTTGAGTGGCGCTTATTTGGCAAATATTCCCACGACCAAACACGAGCAAAGTGATTGTTTGGGAGATTTATGATTTATGATTTTTAGTGGATATAAATGTTTCTGCTGTCCATGCCTACTGTGCTCTCATCAATAGAAGCAAGCGGATAGGGACGGAAATATTGCTTGAAGCAATGATCGACTGGGTTGAGCAGATTTCATATCTTGTACCAGGGATCGAGGCCTTGATCTCCTCGTCGAGGTTGCCGTTAATTGTTGCGTAGATGAAAGAATCTATGAATTAGGACAAACCAGCCATAGCTCATCCTATTCCTGCAATAAATACTATGAGCATACAGAACCATTATGTGTATGTTTGCATGCAGCTATAGATAAAACTTGAATTTCTAGTTTAACATAGGCACTAAGCTGCGTGCAAAGTTTACCTTCAAAATTCGAAATAATGCATGCACATGTTAAATGGACTAAATTCATGTTTACATGAGCACCTAAGCAATTTTTTCACCTACACCAATAATGATTTTATTTTTATTGAAAACTCCTCCATGTTTCTAACATCAATTCAGATAGCATACTGTTTTTCTAAATTCTACAGGTTTATTGACGTGTAATTTTGTGTCAATTTTCAATCAGCTTTTACACAAAATTGATCATCTATTTGAAAAAAAAACTGCACTATGCAGATATACATGTAAATACCACAACTGCCTGTAGGCTCCAATTCACATTCAATTCATGACATGTGTTATAAATATTTACTTTTATAAATATCTGCGTAATTTCGTAGCGTAACTAAAGTACAAATGTAAATTTGATGTGAGGTCGCTTAACGAAATAATGGTCTGTTCATGTTAGGGAACTATTTTCTCCAGTAGTCATAGGAGGTTTTCTTTTTCACTATTCTCATGTTTATTCCGAGCACAGTGTACCTTTTCATCTCCTCAGCAGTACAGTCTTTCCAGCGACAAAACCAAAAGTCAGGTTTCAGTGAGCCTAGTGAAACTATTTACCCTGCTGCATACCTATGTGATAAAGATTATGTAGCTCAAGTGTATGCTAACAAAAAAGAAATAAAGGTAAATTCGATTCATGCCATGATTGAGCCAGAGATGAAATTTTCTGAATGACAATTCCAAAGACTCATGCTATTCAAGTCATTATCAATAAATTGACTGAAAATTTTGCAACTGAAGATCTATGAAGTTTGCAACAGTTTTATCATAGTTCAGTACCTGTTTGACTCTCTAACCATAGTTGAAATGAATGTGGTTGTGATTAATAGTTAGAAAAACTGGAGAGGGGTAACACGATCATCAGGTATGTTTGTAAAACCAGGCTGCCGCACTGTAAAATCTGGCACATCATCAGCAAGCTCATAGCTCTCACCCTCAACCAGGTCAGCAATAACCTTACTCTAGCGAGCATCAGGATCAGATTGCACAGCTGCCTGCCGGTCATGTACAGCTTGTCTCCCTCTGCCGGATCTCTGGCCTCGAGCTCTTTGATTGGCACTTTGTAGAGCACCAACAACCGGGGATACAGCTAGAAAAGAAGACCAGCAATCCAACATTGATTGAAACAACCAGTAGGCTAGGAATTTGTTGATAAAACAATCACAAGGACAATAGAATATTGAGCTATATAGCAACTGCTTCAATATTTGTTCATTCATCCATACTGGGTATGAGCACCGTTGGGTGTGAGTTGATGCAGATACTCAGCACAGTACCTTATTGTTGAATACTGAGGTTTGACTGTAGTTCACCCACTAACAAGGTGAGACAACCCTGAATCAGAGTGAATAGCTGATAACTTTCATTATTATTCTTCTTTAATTTGCATATGGTTGTTGCTTTTTACACCAGTTACGTTATAACAGGCATCACTTTCTCTACTATTATACTGTTGATAGACACATTTTAGCTCACCTACTCTCAGTTGTCAAAAGCCTACCGGGTACGCATCTTGTACTCATCTAGGTACTCAATCGTATTTTTATTGCTCGCTATTCTTGAGTGTAAACAAATTTCATATCATCACCCCTTTTATTCCCCTACTACACTCCTGTGGTCTACTTGGCACTGCCTGCTCCTGAAACTTGTCATCTTATTACCTTCACAAGTGCATCACTATTAGGTGTGATATCCTGAGTAGCAGAACATTTAACAATGTCATTCATGTGTTTATTTATTAACCTTGAGCACTGCTTTGTTTTATTATTGTTGATTAAGGAACTGAAACTTCATTTCCTCTGGATATATTCTTGCTTTTTGATTGAGTGAACGATGAAATTTGCAATGATTATCACTCAGGTGATAATAATGGGAAAAGTTAAAATGAAACTTAACTCTTCAATTTAATGACTTGACAGTTATAGTTGTGGCACTATTGAATTGTATCTACAACTTTTGTCTGTCAACTAATCATCTTCTCCCAGTTCAGGATTCACAATTATAGCAATTTTTGTTAAGCTGGAGAAAGTTCTAATTTCCGTGTTAATTTAAATCAATTTTTTCCCTTTTTCCATACTTCGAGATCTTTGCTGCAAAGAAAAATTGGTCTGAAATGGAAAAATTTAAAATCTATCTTTACCATAACAAGAGTAATGTCTTTTCATTTGTCTGTCCAGCCAAGGCTTAAAGGTTAAGGTAAAACATCATTTTTATTGTGACTCTAAGTCATGAGATTCAGCGTAGTAGACGTAGATTGTAACACCTGCATAAATGGCTACCTTTGGGTATTTCTGAATAACTTTGCAGTTACTTATTTTCTACAGGTTTATGGCATACCTGGTGATCTCTTCCGTCACACCAGACTAACAGGATGCTAGTGCATCTAATATATGAATACATACCCTTATACATCATTTTCTCTATCAATTGGGGGAAGAGAGTAAGCAACATTTTAAGGCTAACTAATAAATTCTCGTTATTTAAATCGATTTTGAGAACCTGCGCCGAGTTGACCTTTATATACATGTAATAATGTTACATAATACGAAACCAAAAACTGTACATAAACTGAAATTTTCATAATAGGACGCTTATGTTATAGGATGCGTATGTTATAGGAGGCCTATGCTATATGAAGCTTATGTTATATGAAACTTATGTTATAGTTTGCTTATGTTATAGGAGGCTTATGTTATAGTAGGCTTCTGTTATAGGAGGCTTATGTTAAAGGAGGTTTATGCTATAGGAGGCTTATGTTAAAGGAGGCTTACGTTATAGAAGGTTTACATTATAGTAGGCTTATGTTATAAGAGGCTTATGTTATAGGAGGCTTATGTTATAGGAGGCCTATGTTATAGGAGGTCTATGTTATAATAGGCTTATGTTATAGTAGGCTTATGTTATAGGAGGCTTATGTTACAGGATGCTTATGTTATAGGATGCTTATTTTATAGGAGGCTTATGTTATAAGAGGCTTATTTTATAGGAGGCTTATGTTATAGGAGGCTTATGTTATAAGAGGCTTATGTTATAGGAGGCTTATGTTATAGGAGGCTTATGTTATAGGAGGCTGATGTTATAGGAGGCTTATGTTATAGGAGGCTTATGTTATAGAGGCTTATGTTATAGGAGGCTTATGTTATAGGAGGCTTATGTTATAGGAGGATTATGTTATAGGAGGCTTATGTTGTAGGAGGCTTATGTTATGGGAGGCTTATGTTATAGGAAGTTTATGTTATAGGAGGCATATGTTATAGGAGGCTTACGTTACTGGAGGTTTATGTTATAGGAGGCTTATGTTATAGGAGGTCTTTGTTATATGAGGCTTATGATATAGGAAGTTTATGTTATAGAAGGCTTATGTTATAGTAGGCGTATGTTATAGGAGGCTTATGTTATAGGAGGCTTATCTTATAGGAGGCTTATGTTATAGGAGGCCTATGTTATAGGAGACTTATTTTATAAGAGGGTTATGTTGTAGGAGGCTTATGTTATAGGAGGCTTGTGTTTTAAGAGGCTTGTGTTATAGTAGGCTTATGTAATAGGAAGCTTATGTTATAGGAGGCTTATGTTTTAAGAGGCTTGTGTTATAGTAGGCTTATGTTATAAGAGGCTTATGTTATAGGAAGCTTATGTTATAGGAGGAATATGTTATAGGAAGCTTATGTTATAGGAAAGTCTACTGTGTTTTACGGTTTATTCTGGACATTTTATTTCACTTGGTCAGCTCCAACTTGACGTTCATTCATACCTGCAACATTTTGAGATGAGTTCAGAATTGTCTACTCTCGTTTCCACATATAACCTCATATAAGATTGTTTTGAACTGGCCAATATGTATATGTGAGTACAGGGCACAGTCTTGTCATGTTGGTAGTTCCCTCCTTCCACACCTGGAACAATTTCTAGTTTACTGATTGACAACAGCATCAGCCATATCAAACTAGATAGTTCTGAAGTATGTGATCTGTGAGATCAAGGACACACATCCTGAGGTTATAGTTAGTTATCGTACCTATCTGATACTATAATATAAACTATACACTTAACAGACTGAAGCACCAGCCTATACGTTGAATGAGCAGAGACATTTCATTGCTTGAAGTATAAAGAAAGTATAATATTCTGATGCTTTATTATATATTTTGAGGTATGGACTGATGTTCTAAAAAAAATCAAAGAGATTTACCAACCAGAAGCTGAAATATAGCCAGCCAAACACAAGTTTACCAAAAAACATAAGTGTTTTGGTAATCCTCATATTAGCATCAATATATGACGTATGCAATTGACTTGTGTGCCATTGGACAATTAAACCAACTAATGCACGCTCCTATAACAGCCACTGAGTTTTAATTGATTTAATCCCTGGAAGTATAGAACGATCAAATTGGGCCTAACAATCATTGCTCTGAGAATTCCGAACCAGTCCCTTTGACGTGTAGATTAGTTTTAGCATGAAATAATTACACATATCAATTATTTCGCAATATTTCGCTATCCTGCTAGTTCAACTCAGTTTTGTTGTTCTCCTACTTGGCTTCCCTATTCAGACTCATCTTTAGCGCTGCTCAGATTTTCATATCTATAGCTATTAAATGGAATCAATTAAATCAATCATCAAACTTGGTTATCATTTGGAATTTTCTACAAACTATATTAAAAACATCATTTATTCTGCACGCAGTTATATTATTATTTTGTATAATATGCATTATGTTTATTATATTGATCATAAAAAATAATTTCCCACTTTAATTATATTAATTTAATTTATCAAGTTATTCTTTTCAAAATTATGGCTGTGGTGAACTTATAGTCGGTTAACAGTGATGTTAATCATGGAAATCAACTGAATGTTGCAGTAAGTACAAAATATAAAAATGATGAAGAAACAAAAATTTACATTCCTATATCTTCTTCTAAACAAACTGCAAATCACGAATATTGTATATTATAGACTATTCACACGCCAATCGTTGAACAGAGGCTCTTCGGAGCATATCCATGGAGATAGAGTGAAAATTTGAGGCACAAAAGTCAGTCTTCTCTTCTGTTTTGAAAAAATCATGGCAAGGGGTTGTGAGCAACTGCCTTTAGCACACAATTTTTGCTTGCTTTTCCTGAGAAACCACAGCTAGTCTGTAATTTCTTAACTATCACAAGAAGCGTTTCACATCTCGTAGCCTGAAACAATCAGCATACGCAGCGGAGGTAAAGGTGTGCAACTCCGGCACATGTCCAATAAGTCGATTCCATACTTCAAAATTCCCGGGATTTACCAAGGGTTTTTTTTCGGATTTTTAATTAGGTAGACCTGTGTTTGACTGGCTATATCTCAGCTTCTGGTAGGTCAATCTCCTTTATTCGTTTTTACAACATCAGTCAATACCTCAAGATACATAATAAAGCATTATAATATCATACTTTCTCTATTCTTTAAGGGAAGATTTCAGCATATTTTACTTTCCTTGTAGTCTTACAAATCTACAACACCATATGCTTTGCCAATTTTATTTTATTTTGTGCTACATTTTACTCAGTTACAAATACCAAAGTACCGGTAGAGGTATTAGTGTAGCATTATAGTAGTAGAGTTATTAGTGTACTATTATGGTAGTATAGTTATTAGTGTACCATTATTCTAGTAGTATAGTTATTAGTGTACGATTCTAATAGTAGAGTTATTAATGTACCATTATAGTAGTCAAGGTACGAGTGTACAATTATAGTAGAAGAGTTATTAGTGTACCATTAGAGTAGTTGTGTTATTAGTATACCATTATAGTAGTATTATACTTATTAGCATACAATTACTGTGGGGGAGATATTAGTGTACCATTATAGTAGCAAACTTACTAATTTTCCAATAAAGTACCAGCGTTACTAGTGTGCCATTTTAATAGTCAAGTTACTGGTATATTTTTATAATATTGCAGTACACACCATCCTTTCATAATTTTTAGCTTGTGTTTTTTCCCGTAGTGCAATAAAAACAAATCCTGTTTCAAGTGTTAATTCTGTTGTTCTAGAACATTTTATCAGTTTTATTTTAAAGGCAAATATGTTAGATTTTAAATTTATTTTTGCAGGTCATAAACTCAAATTTAGCAGTGGTCTTAAATTATCACAAAATAATTACTAATGTATTTTTATCTTGCTGGTGTATATGTGGGTATCAGTACCATATTGTCCTATTAGGAGACTCCGGAACTATGCAGAGCACTTTTCTTCTGTCAAATTCTCGGAAAGTGCGAAATCGGCATAGCGTACATCGTGGAAGTCATTACGTGATACTAAAATGCACAGGCACATATTCCCTGAGGCGGCTGGGCAGCTGATTAGCTCCAACCTTTTAGTGATCTTCGGCGGCTAATTAGTAAGAAGTTCAGTCTAAGCTCATTCAATTGGAATTTCCAACAACTAATTACCTAGCGCTCTAGCGCAACATTGCTCTAGCGCAACGTTGCGCTCTAGCAACTGGTGATGAAGTGGAGAGGCTCACTAGTCTAGTATTGGTTTTGCTTGCAACCAATGCAGTAGCCGAGAGATATTTTTCTGCATTGAAGCGAATCCAAAGATTGATGAGGAACACCATGGGACAACCTGTCTAAATAAATATCTAATGTTACACATATATAAAGATGATGAAATAGATACAGAATCAGTTGTACCCCCCTTCTCTTGGAGGGGGCTTCTGCTCCCCTCACAGACCCTCCCTGCATAGCCGAGTCGGTCTTCAGCAACTACCAACTGACAGTTTCCTGACCACTTTTTCTTTAGACAATACAGCCCTGGTGTGTATCAACTGGTAAATACATACACTCGGGACAGTGTGTGGATAACTTGAATGCCCTGAAGACCAAACACTTCCACTCAGTTCCTTGAAGGTTGAGTTATTGATGTTCGACTCTATGTTTTATCAGAAATGTATTCTTGCAGGCCGTCCAGTCCCATACCAGAACAGGAATGGAGACATAACCACATAGTTCATAGACACCTTAGCACAGGGGTTCCCAACCTTTTTGTCATTGTTGGCCAAAAGTCGGCAATTGACATTGTTCCCAATGAAAGTTTCCTAGCTGAGTCAAATGTTAACTCTAGAAACTCATCCTGACAGTCATCTGGTACCATGTTGACTTTACACTTAAATGGGTTAATGGTCAGATCGAAGTCTTTGCTGGGTATTTCAAGGAAATATCTTTTGAACTCTGTGTGGAGGTGTTCTAGATGTTCTGCAATGTCATCCTAGATTTCAGCAGGAAGAACTAAGTTGCCACTGTCCAGCAAGCTGTCTAAGCTTTCAAACATTGCAACATTTCCACATCAGACTTTCCTTTTCCAGCTCATCAGCTTTGCTTGAAAAGCATTCAGTTGGTTGATAAATTTAATCATGTCAGTATTAGGAGCCTGCATTTTCAGATTTAGCTCATTAAACTGCGCAAAACTATCTACTAGGTATGCGATCTGAATAATCCAGTTGTTGTCAGTGAGATTTTAATGAAAACTCTCTTTTCCTTGTAGCTCATTAAACAATATCAGTTCATTTTGGAGGCAGAAAACTCGAGCTGTCACATTACCTCTTGATAACCAAAATGCATTTGTGTGATACAAAAGTGTTTGATGCTCGGCATCCATGTCTTTGCAAAGTTCGTTAAATAGCCTTGTGTGCAGTGCATTGCTCTTTATGTAGTTAATTAATTCGATTATCTTCTGTAAGACAACGAAGAGTGATGAAGGAAGGGTTCTAACTACTAGTGCATGCCAGTACAGCATACAGTGAGTGCTCTTTACATCAGGTGACACTTTTTTTACAAGAGCTTGAAAGCCTGATCTTGTGCCTAGCATAGCTGGTGCCCCATCTGGAAACAGCCGATAACATTTTCCTGTTTTGGATCTACTTTATTGAAAAAGTTGGAGACAAGACCAAAAGTGTCTTTAACTTTGGTTGTGGCTTCCAGAAGTACACAAAACAAAAATTCCTCTTTTAATTTTTCATTGTGTACATAGCGAGCATACACCATTAGCTGCGAGCAAGAAGCTATATCAGTTGACTCATCCAGCTCATGAATAGCAAAGAGCCCAAATAGAGATAACTTTATCTGTTGGACAACCTGATCTTTAATGTCATTGGCCATGTTGCTAATCTTTATCTGCACTGTGTTATTAGACAAGGACACTGCAGCCATCTCCTTCCCAGCCTCCTTTTCCAATATAAGTTCTGCCAACATCAGTGTACTTGTCTTTATTAAATCTTCTGCTATAGTATGCGGATTTTTCTGATTAGCAATTTCATATGCTACCTTGTACAAGACCTCCAGTGGTTTGGAGTTTGATTCATGAAAAGCCCCACTTGTGTCTAGCCTCATCCACTTGATCTGTTTTCCATGTCGCTCAAGGAAGTTTTGATCCTTTGCTATGTGTTGGGAATGTACTGAATAGAGATGATGCTTCAATTTGTTGGGTCGCATTGAATCAAAACCCAATACTTTTATGCATAACACACATTGTGGCTTTGCTTCATCGTTGCTAACTAGACACTGAAATCCATGTTGCATGTAGCTCGCATCATACTTTTGTTTTTTGCTAGTACATATTCTGTTATGAAAGTTATTATTAGTTCAATATTTAGGCCATATTTTAACATGAAATCTGTAGTTTGAACAATATTACACACTCATGCGCACCAACAAATACACAAATGCAAATTATATAATATATACTGACCTGATGAAAAGCAGAATGTGCCCTACTGCAGCTACCCTGTTGAATGTTGAGTAATTACTGTTATTAATATCCACTATCCCTTGGTACAAGAAGCCAATAGAATTGCGGCACTACTGAACATCATACTACAGGGGTTCCCAACCAGAGGGGAATTCCCCTAGTTCCCTTATTGTTCTATAAGCAAAGGCTTCGGGCCTGGATGTAGCTGAAAAATTTCATCATGACAGTTTACTAGTATTACCTATGGTTGAAAGTGGAAACTGTTAAAAGAAGGCACTCGAGCTTACACTACGGGATACAAAAAATATAGAAGTCAGACACCTCTCTGTTCTCCCTGTATGTTTAAAAATCCCCCAGAAAGAATTCCCTCTGGATGGGAATCTCTGCGACCTAGTCTCCGACAAGAAGTGAGTCCTGATTTGTTCATAGTTGTTGCTCATAAACACATATTGCATTTCTGTTGACTTTTCTTTATAATTTTAATTTTGAGTGATTGCTTAAACTTGCATAATTTGAAGCTATAGTGACATTTTAGTGAAATGATTTTAAATGTTCTGTAAATCAATTAAATTATATTTAAGGTCAAGGGTGTTAACTGTATAAAGCTTAAAGGTGATGACTGTATAATGATTTAAATTAGGCATGCTAAGAAGCTGTATATATGAAGCAGAATATTTTTTCTGTGAAATATAGACTGTGACTCATTCTCATTGATGTTTTAGCACATCTACTCTTTTCTATGAGAACTTAGTCTATGCCTTACGCTACTCTATGATCAAGGAGATCAGAGGTCAACCAGTTATTTCTGAGGAAGCTAGGCATACCCTTTCCAGGTATCTCTATACAATACACATGATGAGTTCGTGTTTCATGTATCTATAGTCTGCATTGTCGTATAATACAATGCATGTAATTTCTGTGCTAGTTTATGACTCCAATGCCCAAAGGTGTGCATATATATCATAATAGCACATTATACTAGGAGCAGAAGTGGTACTATATATTGTAACTGTTGACTTACATTTAATAGGTACAAATTTGAGTGCTTTTAACACAGAGTCTACTATAGCATGACATCAATTAAATCTTTTACATTTTTCTGGCACTGTATATTTATGATTTATTGCACTGTGAAAAACTGATGCTGTTCTTTCAGTTTTTTCCAGAAGGCAATCAGTATATACATGTATCTGAAAGAATACACCAACTATATTTATCTATAGCCGAGTTAAATGGATCAATCTCGCACAGCCTCTGGTCTGACCATCTTCAGGTGTGACAGATACTTCTCTATAATTCATTAGACTCTTCCAGTATTCTACTCCAACTCTCTGTAGTACAGCAAAAACATGAACAAACTAGACTAGTTATGACTAACAAAAGTTAAAATAATTAACTAGAGAATAGTTATGTTTATTCTCTTGAATGAGCTAATTTAGAAACACTCTGAGATGCTTCCAATGTAAAAGCTTATTGTTAGCACCTAACAAAAACCAGCATTCTTGCATCGGCAAGTTTATTTTCATGATCACTTAATCCTCGTGAGATTTGGACTTTGCGGATCTTCTTGGCTGATGAAAATCATAATCCTAAAGACTGTTGAACTACTACAGTTATTGAGTATAATTATTACTGTTACTCTATATGCTCATAACAAAGTGAGATTTGCTTTTTTTCTAGCTTTCATACCAGACATCGTTTGCTTCAAACATCAAATTTTTACTAGATATTACAGTTACCCCGATTTTTGTATCGGAATCGGTATCGGTGCCGATATGGGTGTTAATTATCTGAATCGGTATCGGCCGATTTTTTTTTAAATCGATAACTTCAGATCCTTTTTACAAATCAACTATTTAGCAGAAAACAATATTTTAGCCGGCTAAACTAATAAAAATCATCAGCTGCAAGTTTCTGACTTTTACCTAATAAATTCCAGGCCTGCCATACAATTTATTTCTTGTCTATAGCCTGATCAACATAAACACAGCTGAGGAACATTTTTGCTTTAGTCAGGAAGTAATCACAAATTGTGGTATTTCGGCAATTACAGTGATAGGATTTATTGCAGCTAATCACGAGCAAGATAACAAAGCTGGGAAACAAGAATGCAGTGTATTATGTCCATCTACTAGCATTACAAAAGTAATTTAAACAGTCTACGCATAAAGTTATCTATCACTCTTTTGATCTTAGCGGTACAATGCATTATTTGTATCGTACACAATACGGTAATCCCAGTGGCTTATCGGTATTTAGCCTGTCCTCCATCATCTGTGGCAAGTGAGTTTCTCTTCAGTAAGTCTGGCCACATTGATAGTGATAGAATAAAGAGACTTCTTACTGAGAGAATTAAATCACTAACGGTAATTAAAAGAAACATTGATTTTCTCTAAACTTGTATACAGACACAGCATGCAGTTCGATCAGCAATGGAAGAGAGATTTTGTTATCACAGAGAGAGCTGTACCACTAACAGTAATCACCTTTATTAATTACAAATTACAAGAAACATGGACTGTTTTGCTACTACATGCAAGGTATGTCAGTATGTGGATATGTATATTTTTTTCCTTAAATACCAACAAATAATTACATTAATGTTTACACTTTCTTTGCATTATATTTATATTTGCATAATAAAATGAACGATTATCTATGCAACACAAAATATCTGAACTGGATTATTTTTCAATAAAAATCGGTACATAGGATTGGTATCTGAATCGGCTGGTGAATTTAGAATAGGGCGTCTCTACTGGATGTTGATTCATTGAGTTTATTTGTAGTATTTAAGGAAGAGTGAGGCATTTAGTGCTCGTATTTATTTATATTATCAACAGTAGGTTTACACGATACATAGTTGCGCTTTTAATATAACTGACTTCTAAAAGCCTTATATTGTGTAAATCACTTAGTCTATATAGTAACAATAGTTCAATATGATCATTTATGAAGGTATTTCACTTTAAATATCGGAAACATTTGATACTTAGTAGTGATTTCATGTAGACTTTTGCCTTTCTCCGTGTCTAGTATAATAGAACTGGTGCTATTAAAGAGTCTGCGATCCTGTGAGGATGTGAAATATGTGACATGAAATAGCAAGAGATCATTGTATTTACACTTGCTGACTGCTGATATCAGAATACGTTAATAATAATCATAAGCAGAGGTTCAACTATAGCTTAACTGCATACTCTATAGTAATAGTTAGTTCTGTTATATCAACTGTTGCTAATCACATCTATAATAATAGAGATAAAATGAAAATATATATGAGAATTCGTTACTCATTGTTATCAAAACTTAGTTTACTCATTGTGGCCAGCTTTGTGACCTTGACCCAAAACTTTTATTCACGGTAAAACAAATCATTTCCAGATCCCTCTGTTTTGCTACCTTTTGTTTGATAGCAATTTTGGTTTGGTGTTGATCCCTCTGTATCTACAGAAAGAGAGTAATAATCTACATTTTATTATACTATCAGGCAAATAAGAGGTTGGCTGGAAAGACCAGTGAGGATCCTGTGTATCCTAAAATTGAGTTTCTTTTTAAAGAGTTGTGTCCTCTGTGCAGGAATCCCAAAGGAATGTGGAATGAAGAAACGGTAAGGTTTAAAAGCATCAGGACGTTGAGCTCTTTAGCATATGAGCAAGCTCAGTAAAATATTCTATGGTTTGAGGCACCCAAAGACATAACAAGGATATAGACATAGAGTTACCCTCATTGTCAACTATCACAGTTGTGTTGTTGGATCCATCAGGTTGTTATCGATCTAAAACTATTGTTATTGTCAAAGTCAGCTTATTATAAACCTTATCATTCAATCATGATTATAAGCACTGATGATAGAAAATTCCTTAACCTTATAAGTATTGATACACATCTCTTGTTTTCCTTTCATATAGGTTGATTTGTATGGTGGTTTGACTCTGTTCACTCATCTCGTCATAAACTAGACACAAAAAGTTTTTAGTCAGCAGCCAGATCTGATTCATTTTTGTGTCACTTTTTGTAAATTGCCTCCCAAATGTTTTTCTAACTTTTGTTCAAACAATGTTGATGGTGGCACAGTAACATCAGGTTGAACTGTCAATCAAGTATGTTATTTCTACTGCATAGATGCCTCGCAGTGCTTCGTATCAGCAATTCTCTCTGATAACTCCTCTTCCTTTGCACTTCACCTCCTTGAAAAGTTTTTGGAGTTCTAATTTGCTTCAGATGAAGAATACATGCCAAGAGTGGGCGAGTATATCTCTGAAGCAAAATTCGTCTTGGCCACTTATGCCTGCCCTCCTCCATGCACTGATCTTACCGGTTTTATCATCTTGTCAGTGTGGCTTTACTTTTTCAAAACCATATGGAGACCTTGTTTTGATGCTGCATCAAAGGCCTTGATGAATTCATTGAAAACAGAATACAAAGCATGACATGTTCTAGACATTTGTCCTGTATCTATCTGAGGTCAAACACTATATACAGTGTAATACATCTCTCAATTGATATAAAGCACTCCTTTCTCACAGGATTGGTCACGGTCATGATGTGGGCAGAGCTTGTTGATTGAGCCCTGTAAGGATGATCCCAAACATGGCACCGGAATGAAGAAATATATAAAATAAAGCCCCTTACAAATATTTACAAATTTACAAATATTGTGAACAATGATGGCTATTTTACTGATCTGTTGGTTTCATTTTGTTATCAAATAAATATAGTCGCCCAATATTGTCACGGTTATGATCAGTCAGGTGCCATTCACAAGCATTCATGATATTAATCGCCGCCATTGTGAAATGGCCTAAATTTGGTTTGATTTTTTTAAAATACTGAGTATGAAAACTAGACTGCACAGTTTTACCTGTTGTTTCATCTTATTGGCCAGGTCAAACAATATGCCATATTCAAGTTCATCCCAACAGAACTCGATCAACAAACCCCGCCTCGCCCACATGCTGGCCATGACCAATCCTTGTGGGGGTTTCGTATCATTGACCACTCGCAAAATCCATACTGTGTCTTAGACAGTAATTCTTATCCTGTCAGACAGTTTTTTATCAAATATTTTAGCTGAAGTGTTCCTTTTCTCTTTGGGTGAGAAGAGACCTTTTCTGAGACCATGGAATAATTTTTTTCATACTGCTGCAATGGGCAGTGGATGGTAGGTTTCTTGCTTTTTTCTGATAAATGTGGTTTTGGTTCTGTGATGCATTGCTAGAGCTTATTCCTTACTGCAAAATGTTTTGCCTTGGTTCGCTCTGCCGCAATTTGACAGATACCTACTTAGTGCAACATTTCTCTCTTCGAGTTGCTAGTTTAACTTCACATTGTTCTCTCTGAACCAATCTTGGTGTCTCAAACAGTTGGCCCACTACTTCATATGCTGGGTTTAATGTCATAGTCTTTAAAGTCCCAAATCGTTCAGTGACCTCTTATTATCTTATGTAACTTTCATTTATTTTCTCCTCTTGGCTTTCTTGAATCTTGCTGTGTTTTGGCTTAACTTCTAGGTTCTTTGGTGGTTTTGGTTGGGTCTTCCCATGTTTCGTTTGCATTGCAACTGTTATCATAGAATAGACTCTGTTTAGGTCTGCACATCAGTATGTGCTTCTATGAACACAGGGGTCTAAATATATATCCGGTCTATTTGCTTTGTAATCACAGTCTAGTAGGTGCCAATGTTTAAACTTTTGTCTTATATCTGATGTCTTATGATGATCTTGTATGTGATGAATTTATGCTTTGAGCAGGAAGCAAGTAGAAGTTGACCATTGGAGTTACATTTGTCTAGATTTTGATATCCGATAACTCTGCCAACTCTGGTGATCAAATCCAACCCTCGCATTAATGTCACCTGCAATGAGCAACTCATCTTTGCTAGGTTGGTTTTTATCATGCATTTCAACTGATTGCAAAAAGTTTTCTTAGTTTTTCAAAATCTTTCATAGTGGAAACACAGGTGCTTATGATAGACAAGTACACATTTCTCTGTAATGGCAAGTGCAGTCATTATCCTGTCAATCACTGCAATTGGGTCTTGTTCTATTTCCTAGGGTATATCATTTCTGGTAGCAAAGCCAACTCCAGCCTTTTTTGTTTATGCACTTCTCTGCCGCTTTAATAAAATATGTTGCTGCTGTTCACCAAACTACTTGACGGCGTTAGATGTGTCTCACAGAGTGGTGCTATATTAATCTGGGATATTTGAAGTTCTGTTGCCACCAGTGCAATTTCTCACCTACATCGATTTGAGCTATCACTAACAAGAACTCTCCTGCAATTTTCAAGATGAGCTTGTCACTTCATTGTTTTCTTTTTAGCGCATTTTTCTTTGGGTGATGGTGCAGAAGTCCCACAGCGTGAACCTTGTTTCAGCCAGGCAATAGTCAAGCTGATATGATTAGTATTAATTTGAGTCATTTCCATAAAACTGCATGTATAAGGTTTAAAGAAACACCAGTTTTTGCATTACTATAGAGTCCTTCTTTTGGCGGTAGAGAGACATAATCTAGCGAGCAAAGACAGGTTTACACAAACCGTCTTTTTTGGTCTGCTGCTGCGGCTAGCTTAAGACTAACTTTATTTTTTTCTGTTTTCGAGTGTGGCCATGGCACACCTTCTGGGAAGTCTAGTCAGACATTATGTTAGATGTTTTACTTCATTCTAACAGGATGCCTAAATATACCCCAGATCATGGCTGGTAGTGCCAGCTTAGTCCCCGGCAATACAACTCTTGAAGCAGGTTGTGTCGGTCTTTATGGTTGTCTGAGAGCAAGTGCAAATATAGGGCGCAATAGGTAAAGTTGATATACAGTGGACGCTTCTACAACGTAAACAGTCTGTTCCAGGAATTATTATCTAATAAGATTATCTGCAGTGGTAATGATTTGTCGGAGCCATTTACTATGAGTGTAGTTGGCGAGTACAGTGACTATATGTTAGTTATGTACACTCAGTCAGCAGTTACCTGTATCAGCTAATTTTTATTTGATTGTTTGGTTTTTTACAGGTTTAGGATTTTCTACATTCACTCTATGCAGAAGTTAGACCCTTCAACTTTTTCAAACTCCTCTATCAGGCCCTAAAGCAGAAACACTTGCCAGGCGTGGACTCACTGAAAAAATGGGAAACTAAAACAGCTATAGGTCGTGCAGAGATGTCCATGTGCTATTTATTGTATATCACCTCCGCTATTGTAATTGCCGGTTTGTTCTATTTTGTTGTCATCAAGAGAAGACTTTGACTGCGCACCAGAAAGTGTTCCCCACGAGCTGAGTCAAACCTTGACTATCATTAACCAATTTACTAACTAAATAGGAATCTCTGTCACCAAAATATTGATATTTTTCCTTGCAAATTTTGTGCTAGCATACATGCCATCTACTTGAATGTAGAATTTTTGTCTACTGGTGCTTCTTTGTTTAGCCAATTCACTTTGTGCTGATCTGTTATAAGTTTTACACTAGCTTTGCCAGGAAATATATCTTTTCTAATATTCTTAGAACTTGCAATAAATCACAGTAACTGATTGAGTTAGTAATAGCGGCGGTAGTACAATGAGTACTTGAGGAATCGATGTAGTACTATCGGTAAGGAGTCTATGAATAGGTCAGAGTGACTATAGTACTAGCAGTAGTGGTTACTGTAGAGGGAGCCACAGTTCTACTATGAATAACAACTATAGATTGAAGAAACATCAGTACTTTGTGTCAGATGTAATTTTTTTAGATACTTTCAGTGTGGTGTTCATGCTGCAAGATGTTGCTTGATAGGTCAGAGGCAATATCGTGAAACTGGGTGAAAATTTATAAAAGCTGAAAGATTCTAATTGACTGTTTTTGAATCAATAAGATAGTTGATAGCAGCAATTCTAGCAACCTCGGCAGATGCTTTGAAGCAGTTCAATAAAACTAGTGTTTACACACTCTGTGATGTTTGTAGTTGTTTGCACCTTTGGAAATAGAAGACAACTTTAAATACAAATTGTATTCTCAACTTTGAACCTAGGTACCTACTATCTAGTGAGCATTGCTTGTGCAGCACATAATTGACAGCGAACTGGCACAACATGAGATAACAACTCATAACTACCTAGTCTGGTAGATAATGCTGTACTACCTAAAGAGTATAAATATTCTATATCAAAGCTGTATAAACCATAATGTGGTCTCTTCCATATCCAATAAATATGTTAAAAGAAATCAACTAGTCTAAGGTGAACTAAACTTAGTCTAAAAAAAGCTAACAGCAATCATTGTATATAGTGTAAATAGTTGCCATATCAACTGTTTAATAATGCTTAATGCATAGTCTGCAAGATATGTGGTTTGATAAGTCAGAGGCAATATCATGAAACTAGGTAAAAATTTATTTCAGCTGAAAGACTCTAAATTACTGCTACTAAAATCAATAAGATTGTAGTGATTCTAGCAATCACCGCAGGGGCTGTTAAGCTGTACAATAATACTGTTTACACACACTTTGATTTTTGTAGTTGTTAGCACTTTCGGTTTTAGAAGACAACTCCAAATAGATTTTTCATGCTTTCTAACATTGAACCTTGGTACTCAGTGAGCATTGCTTGCACAGCTCATAACTGACACAACAAGCTATAACAACTGATCACTACATAGAGTCAAGTGGATAACTTTGTACTACATAAAGACCTAAAGAGTATAATTGTTCTACATTAAAGTTGCATAAGCTAAATTATGGTCTCTTTCATCTCCGATAAATTTGACGAAAAGCTATCAACTAGTCTGAGGCTAGAGGGGGAGCGAGACACAAGACATCTTGAGTATCGAC
The DNA here is from genome assembly GCF_963576615.1 of Watersipora subatra. Lineage (NCBI taxonomy): Eukaryota > Metazoa > Bryozoa > Gymnolaemata > Cheilostomatida > Watersiporidae > Watersipora > Watersipora subatra. Next base: position 48,170,323 of record NC_088713.1, read on the forward strand.
CTGTCTTGTCCCGTATCGGTCTCGTCTCGACCTAACTATTGCCAAACTCGAAACAGGAAATAGAACTAAAGCGCCTGCGCACGGCTGTTAAAACCTGGCTTTTCGCGGTAACAACAACTCTATATACTGTAATGGATTACGGCAATTGCCCTGTTAATATATTGTAGTCCGGTTCTGTGTCATTGAAACAGATAGCCAGGTCGTATCCAACTACCCTCCGGATAATCCGATTTAATAAATAAGACTGTTGCGGGTAAAATGTCTGTATTTTATCTTATCGTGTCCAAACACTAACTGTCCTTCCTAAAATTCGGGCCTCTTATATATACTACCAACTGCGGGTAAAACTTGCCCGGGCACCAAGAAACGAACTAAAGGCAGTGTCGACCATAGTCCGTGTTCGGGTAACAATGACATTATTGTTAGTTCAATATAAGAGTATATACATGTAGAGTAATTCTTATAAATTCATGAGTACTATTTAAATATAATTCACATACTACAGTTAATATACAAACAAAACTTAACATAAATGAAACAACAAGAATGAAAGTGTGTTCATGTGTTATTTTAGTTGCGGTACTTTGTAGATAGACGGCTATCGGTTTCATTACACATTTCATTACAAAGTAAGACCTATTCAATAGATGGTAAAAATATACATGTAGAAAACAATAGGTTTATAATAATTATTATCAAGCTCAAAATTCTTAGAATATATAACTTCGCTATTTTAGGGCTGTTTGTGTCACTTTTGTTTACAAAAAATACATGCATATCGCTATTAAAATGTTGTATTTAAATCATTTACACCAGATAAAAATTCAATTTAAAATGAGGTTTATCAATTTTATATATCAAGTACGCTAGTCTTTGTGTAGTGAAATCATCACCAAAGCTCATTATTTAACTGTCTCGTGTCTCGAGTCTCAAATTTTTACAAGACAGAGTCTCGAGTCTTGTCTCGAGCTTAAAAAACCTGTCTCGTTCCACCTCTATCTGAGGCTACTAAACCAAGTCTAACAAAAACAAATTAACAGCAGTAATTATATATAAATAGCTTCCATATCAACTGTTTAGTGATGTTTTATGCACAGTCTGTAGTACAGAATAACATAAATGCAAGGGGCATGACCTTTCAACCTCTACATGAAATAGATTCTATATCACTGAGCTAGCTTCCAGGTAAAATTTTCAAATATACACAGCTGACTAACACTAAATAATATATTTCTACATTGTGTTCTCATGTGGTCTGTTGGGATATTTCACCTGGCATGAATTTTACCTGCAACCTCCGGCAAGGTTATCATATTTTACAACTATAAAAAAACGTCTAACTTCTTGATACTTAGTGTGATCCATATGAATGGGCCGTCGAATGGCAGACAACTCCATAATGGCTTTTATTACGCTGTTTTTCAAGTTGTCACCTTGTGTCACATGTGACAAAAGGCGTTTTAATGTATATACATATAAAAGACATATTTAACTTTAGTATGCGAGTGGTTCATAGCATTACACATGTATTAGCTCCACTTTTTATTGGTTACACTTTGTACATTTTATATTTCAACTGACTGAGCAATAAAACTATGAAAAGAAATACTCTTATACTCTATGAATATTCATGTTCCTTCTATACTTCTAATGTTTCTATCCTTTTGTAACCAACTCTTGATTTTTGCAGATTTTTTTTTAATCTTTCTAGATCTTCTAGATTTTTTACTGTCAACTGCCCACTATTTTCAAAAGATCTTTGTAGATCTCTGTGAATCCATTTAGATCTCTAAAAATAATTTGGTAATCTAACAAGGTGAACTTTGTAACTAAACAGGTTACTAGTCTTGTGACAGTCAGGTAAGTGTCATCTCCCTGATAAGATTAATACCAAGCATTGTGACAGATATTTAGTCACCAACCCAAACAACACACCTCCTGGCATTTAGCTTTAATGTACACAATTCATATTATTGATTAGCTTATCAGAGAACTGCCAAACATGCCGGCAGTTGCTATGAGGTAATGGAAAGAACATATTTTTGTCCATCAGTTGTGGATATACAATTATATGGTGACAACTCTATCTTTTGACCAACATAGCAAAGACAAAGGAATATTTTAGCTGTCATAGTAAGGCGTCCATATTTTTACTATTCATTTTAAGTTGAGAATATGATGACTGCTGCCATGAAGTAATGGGAAGAATATATTTTAGATCAAGGATTAATTTCAATAGATCTTTCTTGTCATGTAGCAGCAGGTGCTACTCTGAATCTGTATAATAAATAGCTCAATTTTTACAATTAATTTTGTGATGAGAATAATATAACTATTTGAAAACCATTGAAACAGTGAAGTAATGTCAGGAGTTCTGGTAAGTTGTCATCATATTTAAACCTTGTTTGCACATAGCAGCACAATGATTATGCACGGCGCAGTTACCGTACACATTGCATTGCACTGTGTCGGCTGCAATGCAGTGTTTCCATAGAGCGAGTAGGCGCCACGCTTGCATTGGACAAGGTGGGTAATTTCCACTTACTCTATCATACGGGAGACTGATTTCTTCACGATATAAATAAAATGATGACACCGTATTGACTAAAACAGCCCTCTGTTTGCATCGTGGGATAGTTTGAAAAGTTCGAGCGGTGTATTGTGGGATACATCAACACAAGCACCCGTCGCAAGGATCCATTTGGTTGTATCCTTGCGATCATCATACGTTCGTTATGCATTCATTTTGCGATAAGGTTTCCACATCATGGATCGGCCACATCACTGACTGCAATATTGCGTCGTGCGCCTTGTTGCGCAAATTGCGCTGTTGTATGGAAATCAGGCTTACTTTACTTACGCATCAAGTACTTATCAAAAGTCCTGATGACGTACTCAATAATATTAATCAGTAAGGCTTTGAGTACATATATTAGCATGACCCATAGCTTTTATATCGAGTAATAAAATCTCTCTCTTTAGTATTTGTGTCTTCCCAAATATTACATATATTGTCAAACTGTTAATTTTATCGGCATACATAAACATGTCAATTTCATAGTTACGCATCACCTTCCTATACAAGATATTTTATGTACCAATCAACATTGATATCAATATTTGTGATGTTTTGTGATATCAATATTGGATCTCTTCTAGCTATTGACATGTCCTGTGATAACTTTGGAGACACTTGCAGGTCTTGACAAAAAGGAACTATATGTTTGTAATTGAGTATTAAGCTGCCTTTATTAAACAGAGAACTAAAACATTCAAAACGATTATAGATAGAAACATGTTTTATTTATCAATTCTGAATCAATACAATTAACAATGTTGGCACCCATATTCGCATCTTACGCTTCAAAAGTATCACAACTCCCGCAACGTCTACTGACTAACTCTGCATCACAAGTCAGCCATGCATAAGGAGCTAGTAAACTGAACTCTTTAGCTGACAGAGTGAACTTTGCAACCAAACAGGTACTTAGTCATGTGAGAGTCTGGCTGGCGTCACATCTGTGATAACACTGCTATAATCATCGTTTCAAAAATTTTATCACATCTTAAACAACCACCCTCTGACCTTTAAGCTCCTTATGTATACAATTTATATAAAAGTTTATCTTATCAAGGTTACCCACACCCGATATGCTGACTGTTATTACAAAACTCTGAATACACCACACTTGTAATTCAAGCTAATCTGTATGCACACCATTTATGTTTACTTTTGTCATGAGGCATCAGATCGGTATGTTTTCATCTCTATCACAAATTGAAATTTGATTGTTAATGGCTGGTTCACACTATATAACCGTACTTCGGCATTGTCATTTCAACGAAATTCTCCGTGATATTTATCTTTTTAATTTTTCACAAGAAACCTCTTTGTTATTGCCTGCGGGAGACATGCGGGAACCAAAAACTAGTCCCGCAGCAACTATCATAAACGAATATGAATAGATCACGCTATCTATGACCGTGAGTTATCATCGCCGAAATGGTTACCGTTTGAAAGGTGGTCGTCGATGAACGGTGAAGCATCGTGAAAGTTTGACAGCTGCAAACTTTTCCGACGTGTATGCGATGCTTTGTCGATGACATCAATTCATGGTTCACATAATTGACAACCAACGCCAAAATGACAACACTGATTAAATACTGTATTAATAAGGTGAAATGTTCTTCATCCATTTAACGAATTATTTTCTCTTAACTAATATTTCCTTCTTCAAAGAGTCAACATCCGTAGAAAACGCATGTAAACGTGTTGTGTTACTGCTGTACACAAGTGCTTATTGCTCCCACTAAGTTTTCCAGTTACCTAAAGTATGTATATCGATCTCAATAACGTTCACAACAAAATATGTTAGTAAGTCTTTATATACAAAGTAATCAATATAACTAATAAGAAATTAATCTTAAATTTTTTAAGTAATTTATTGAGTATTTTATGTTGTATAGTATACCATCAGAATTTTCTCCTCTCAGCACGTGCATCTTTTGTTGAAAAATCACAAGTTCATGCCAGACATGAATACTAAGGCTATCTGTCATAGATCAGACATGAAAACTAATACTATCTGACATAAATTAGACATGAACACTAAGGCTATTTGACTAGATTGGACATGTTTACTAAAGCTATCTGTCATCAGCTTTAGTATTAGTATTAGTATCACATCTCCTGGAAGCAGCAGACAAGCATGCTATTTGTATATGTGTGTTGACGTTTACTTTTAGTTTTAAAAGTGCAATTTTTGTACTGCATGTTTACATAAGAGCCAAGCACTTGCCTTGATCAGCGATCATTTCGTGCAACTTGTTTCTTTAATAATGCCCATTGCCTTTGGCTACTAGAGATGAATTTTACTACAATTTAGATGGTCAACCTTAACATTAGACAATCATTGCTGTTCCTGTTAGCCACTTTCTTATCAATGCTAAGGAATTGTTCATATTTAATATTAAAAAGGTAGCCAGCTGCAGCAGTGAGACCAGCTCTGAAGTATTGAAGGGTCTACAATGAGTAGGAAATTTCATTTGTAAAGCTACGCCAGTCTAAAGATTTTGAATTTTGACAAGCTATGTAGGTGGCATTATATAGCGGGAGTGCAGTTCAATGATGGACATGTGTGTTCATAAAAATCACTGCTAGATGAGTAGAAAAGAGAAAATTTATCAAGTATAAATAAAAAATTGTATTTAATTATCAATCTTAAACGAGAACTACAAGTGATTTCAATTAAACAAAGAGAAAGGTATCAGCCCAGAGGATGATGAAGCTGGTCTCCTGTCTCGTCTGTATCAGTGGGAGCACATAGATAATCTAGTCTGTTAAGTTTCTCCATGATGGCAGCCATATCTAAAGGAACAGATATTTATCAGTATCTATTATAAGCATTAATATATTTCCTCTCCATCTATGAGCTTTGCACTGTCTCACAATCACCTTGTGTAAACCATCCTTCATACTAAGGAAATGTTTACAAGAGATGGTTTGGAGATTTACAAACTGCAGTTTAATCTGCTGCCAAGCAATACAACTTAGCCATAGATTCACCTGTTCATAGCAACCAATTTTGAGTGATTTGCTCAATTGAACACCAAACAATAGAATAAATTGCTGACCAGCCAATAGCACGATGAACCAAATCTCATATCCATTCCTTAAAAGTTAATATCTAGCACTACAAAGTGCACAAGAAGGAAAATGAATATGTATTGTTACTGATGAACAGTAAATATGTGAATGCTAATACTCAAACAGCAGTTGAACTGTGAGTAAAAACTTTACCTGCTGTCATCTGATTGTTGGCTTCTCGCAGGGCTGCAATCTGCCGCTGAGACTCCTCCCTCTGATTGGCCAAAGCTACAACAACAATAAAATCAGGGCTCATATAACAATAACAAGCAATATACAATAACATACAATAACAATAGCTCATATACAATAACAAGCAATAAGCAAATGTAACACTACAATTAGACAGCGTTATTAGCAACAGAACCAGAGTTAACACCAGCCAACTCAACACTGAACAAGGTCAGCTGACCAGCTGGTAAGTCAAAATATAGGGGGATGGCTCATCCTAAGCTATTTATAGAGCATAGCTGCACATGTCTGGGCAGGAACTAAACTGAACTCTAGTGATAGTGCATACATATCAGGTACAACATACAAAGGAGGTGTAAAGATGTCATCGTTTCTTTATGACCAGAAATCCAGTTCTACTGAAATTAAAAACTTGCCTGCCATCTTGCGATTATCCGCTTCTTGCAGAGCTACAATCTGTCGATGAGACTCTACTAACTCCTCCTTTAGTTTGGTCAATTCTAAAATAACAATATAATCAGGGCTCATATTCTGCTATTACAAGTTGATGAATTGTTTTATCAGCGGCAGCATCAACTAAAAATAAAACTAATCTTACTATATGCTTACCTTTTGTTTTGTGTCTGTCAGCTTCATGAAGAGCAGCAAACCTCCAGAAAGTGGCAGAAGCTTGGGCTACAACAAAGTACAAATAAATAATACTTCAATCCAATCAACAGACAGATCATCTTATAAATATGAAGACCTTCACATGAATCAGTATAGCCTCAGCTACATGTGTAGAAACCGCCAGTGTTACTATGACAACAGGCTGAATGATGTACAAACAAATTTAATCTCGAACTCTTACCAAGCTATTAACCAATTTGTGACCAGAAATTGATAAAATAAAATAATAAAATTTTAATACTGGTGCAATTAAATTCAAAATAATTAATTAAAGCTATTGGCATGAATTTTAAAATATAGCCTTAGAACCAATTGCTTAGAGATTATAGTTAGGGTTACTAATGAACGAGAATCAACTAGTGTTGCTACTGCAAGTAAATACTCAATAAGTTCCTAATTGATGTTTTACTTATCTTTTCTAAGGCTACAACCAGGTGTGCAGCCTCAGTGAGTAATAATAGCCCGAGAACCTGCATTTAAACTTAAAAAATATGTGTAAAAATATAACATATTTTTTGCATCCTCCAACATTGTGATTCTATTTTCAGCAAGAGCAAGAGCTGCTCTATAGGAAAAATATTTACTATAATAAGAGCTGTGTCTGTCTGTCAGAATTACTATTACTATAATTCTAGTGAATAGCTCATGTTTCTATTCAAAACTGTAATGAGTAATAAGAATATTCGTGAATCAGGAGAGTTAAGCTAAGTGCTGACTAATAGCTGCCACAAGGTGTTGAGCTGCTAACATCACTTTAATCTTATCAGTTTTGAATGAGGAATTAAAATACTCAGACTAAAATTATCGAAGAGAGAGCAGAGGTGATGAGTGATTAGCAAGGGCTGAGTGTTGGCTGAAAAGAAGAGGCTGAATTGACAGTATTTAATACAGAGACAGAGCTGAGCTGCTTCTACAGTCCACTGCAGTCTATATATAAAGAGAATGTAGATGGAATTCCCCAGGATATGTTTACAAAGACATCATGGGGGGAGCAGAGAGTTATGCAATAGAGTAGTACAAATGAGTAGCTGGTATCACACTGTATAAGAATCCTACCCGCTACTACTGGCTGCTGCCAGCTCTTAAGCAGCTCTACCGACTCTTTCCTTCCCTCATACTCTGCATACTCCAGAGGAGTTCTACTGTCTCTGTTCTTTATACTGAGGAAAGCAGAGATTTTATCGGGAGGAACGGAGGTAAGCATTGCCTGTAGAGCTGCTGTGTGTCCCCTGTAGGCTGCCCTGTGCAGTGCTGTGTTCAGGTAGATATCCTGTATGTTGAGCAGAGAGAGTCGTTGCTCTACTGACAGGCTGATCAGTAGGGTATCTACTATCTCTGTATATCCTCTCAATGCAGCCCCTGTTAGAGCTGTCCAACCCCTTCCATCCTTCTCAGCTATCAGCTCATACTTCTTACCAGAGGATACAGTATGAAGTAACCGTTCTACTAACTCTCTATCTCCCTTCCATACAGCCCTGAACAGAGCTGTATGCCCACCCTCAACCTTCTCAAACAGCAACTCATCTGCTATTCCTCTCAATGGAGTGAGTAACAGATGAGCCACTTCAGAGTGGCCCTGGGAGATAGCCAATAGCAGAGCTGTATACAACTCACTATCTCTGATAGTTGTTATAAGCTGAAGTAGCTGATCAGGAGGATTGGTTGTCAGAGCAGCCCTAAGAGAGGTAATTTCAGGAGCTCCACTAGCATTAATGTAATCCCTAATCCACTGCTCCATGCTCTCCTGTAAAATATTCCACACAGTAAAATATGATAGAGAAAAATGAAGACAAATTGTGACTCAGCTGCTGACTCTGGGTGCGCTGATGACTTATAAAGCTGCCAACCATAACAGAGTTGCTGCAGGTTAATTATTGATATTTATAGAGTATAAAGAGGAGACTAAGAATGTGATACTTAGAGCTGGGAAATCAAGCATCAACACTCCTGATATTTGCTCTCTCATGTGTTAAACTAATGGAAATAAACTCAGTGAAATTATAAAAGAGCAAATAACAAAGCAGATGACTGCAATAAAAATTAAAGTCTCCTACTTCAAACACTAATTTTCCACAAAACTGTTGAATAAATACAATCAGTGGCCTGCAGCTGATTCTGACCAGAATAAAAGTGAGAGAAGCAGCTAAAAACTCCACTTTCAGAGCTCCTCATTCTATTCATGAGAAGCATATGACATATTTACAGTAGTAAATGTTTGAAGGTACAAAAATGACTGAGGAAGGAAACCAGAACCTCCTGACCTTAACTTAACCTCACTAGAGGATAGACTCTATGAGTCTCCTCAGGGTAGAGAGTGATAGTCTCAGGAGGTCAGAGTTATATTATAATAACACCGACTCAATGTCTTTCCTCATATACTCTATTATTCCCAGTATGCATAATATTAACAAATGCTAATAAAAGAGTGAAGTTTTACTTACCTGTAGGAGCTCTGTAGGTCATATGCTTGCTGGCTGCTCCATGTATTTTATAGCTTGAAAATGTCTCCGCCTCTCATCCAATAATCTGCCTCTTGATTGGCTGAAGCAAATAAAACTTATCCAATTACAGAATAGTTTGCCGGGCAGCAATTACAGTGAACAGTTAACCTTGTAATAATATTGAGTAATGTACACATGAAACAATATGTAAATACTTCATCATGTGAATTTATTATATGAAAAAGAAATTTGATGAATATTTAAAGCAAATCCAGGACTAATGATACTTATCTGCGTGAGCATAGCGTCACAAGCGTTTTGCTGCATGAGATTACTGCTGGATCTCCCAGCAGAAAAAGGAACCTCGTTGTACATGCTGCTGAGTAACAATACAGTAATATTATATCCCTACTTCAGTAATTCATAAATTCACAATGTTCAATAAAGTTTGGACTATTGACTACTTGAAATGCCTATATTACTATCAAATGTATTATTATATCAGCTTCAAAACTTATAAAGCGGCATATTATTCTCGATTTTCCAACATTCAAGAAGTTTGAAAATGCTTAAGCTACAAGCAAATGTTTTACATGCGATCTATATTTTTCATTCTAACTGCACTAGCAAAGTTCCGGACTAGGAAGTTTTAAACTATCCCTCATCTTTATCATGAGCTCAAAATAGTTATTATAGTAATATCATTGTTGTTAAATATAATGTTGCACACCCCTGGTCTAAGCAAATGTAACTATATCGGTGAACTTCTACTTGGTTTCTGTTCAGAGCATAAATTAATCACATACAAGGGTCATCATAAGACATCATGGATGCGTAAAAAGTCCAAACATTGGCACCTACTAGACTGTGATTACAAAGCAAGTATACCGGAGACATGTTTAGACACCTGTGTTCATAGAAGTACATACTGATATGCAGACCAAAACATAGTCTATTCCATGATAACAGTCGCAATACAAACTAAACATAGGGAGACCCATTCAAAACCACCAAAAAACATAAAAGTTGGAAATTTTTAGGTTTTTTGACAAATGACAACAAGATTCGAGAAAGCCTAGAGGAGAAAATAAATGAAAGTTACATAAGATAATAAGAGCTCACTGAACGATGTGGGACTTTAAAGACTATGACATTAAACCCAGCATATGAAGTACTGGGCCAACTGTTCGCGAGACACCAAGATTGGTTCAGAAAGGACAATGTGAAGTTAAACTAGCAACTTGAAGAAAGAAATGTTGCACTAAGTCAGTATCTGTCAAGCTGCGCCAGAGCGAACCACGGCAAAACTTTTAACAGTAAGGAATACACTCCAGCAATACATCACAGAGCCAAAACCCCATTTATCAGAATAAGAACCGTACCATCCACTGCCCATTGCAGCAATATGAAGAAATTCTTCCATGGTCTAAGAGAAGTATTTCTTCTCACCCAAAGAGAAAAGGAACACTCCAGCTAAAAACATTTGATGGAGAAACTGTCCCATAAAATAAGAATTACGGTCCAAGACACAGTATGGATTTTGCGAGGGGTCAATAATATTGACATCGGATTGGCCACGGCCATCGGGTGGCGAAGTTTGTTGATCGAGCTCCGTTGAGATTGCACTAACCTGGGTTTTGGGGCTAACATTATTCTCACGGGGTGGTTGCGTTTCCTTGCTAGGTCTTTGGGTCTAGGTTTTTATTGCATATACTGTATGCGTTGATCGCGGATAACAAACCACAAATCAGCAAACCTTGAATTCCTACAGCGTAGGGGTAGTACCTAACCAGAAAAATGATTTCGTAGAAAATAAACCATTTCAAATTACCTATTTTTACAAATTTTGAGATTGGTAGAGGTCTTAGTATATGCCTAAAGTTAAATACAGTTTACCCGAATTCACCCGAACAACGGCCTTTTTTTCCTAGTTTTTGAATAATATTTTGCCACCCCTACCAAAAATGACAAAGTCTTTCATCTTTGTCACATGGTTTGATCTGTCCAATAAGATAGGACAGCAGGCAAAGCTGTGCAGTGTAGTTTTCATATTCAATATTTAAATATAAAACCAAATTTGGGCCATTTCACAATGGCGACCATTAATATCATGAATGCTTGTGAATGGCAACTGACTGATCATAACCGTGACAATATTGGGCAACTATATTTATTTGATAACAAAATGAAACCAACAGATCAGTAAAATAACCATCATTGTTCATAATATTTGTTAACTTGCAAATATTTGTAAGGGGCTTTATTCGACGTACAGTGCACCCTCGGGATACGATTACCCTGATATAAGATTTTTCACCTTACAAAGCTGAACATTGCGAGATCTTCACCTCGCTATATAAATTTTATTTCACGATACGATTTTGAGAAAAGTTTAGCTCGAGTTAAAATTTGGCGGTCAGTGTGCTCATAACGCACGTCGAAATAACAAAGATGCTGAAATACGGTTCGCCGACAACAATTTCAGAATGTTTAGAAGAGACACGATGACCGACTTCTCTCAGGTCTGAATTCCGCGTGGGAATTTTGTGTAAAATACATGTGTAGCAAACATTCATTTTTAACGTTATACTCTCTTTTACTATAAACTTTTAGTTAGCATACGTATATAGTGTAACTACAAGTAACTATATTTAATTTGTTTGCTATGGAATCTGAGACCGATACAAACGTTACAAAACAAAGGAAAAATGATTTCCACGTCAACAAAGTTGGAGGGCATAAATAAATAAGAAGAAAGCGCCCGTATTGTTAATATTGTCAAGGAATATAGTCGCAACCAAACAACAATTAGCAGTTATTATTAAAACAACAACTCCATTAAAGCAAGCACAAGGAAGAGCTTATGACTGACGATTTGAAGGAGTTGGAAGGCCATGCACGCAATCAGCATTCAAGAGGAGCAACCCTTTAGCATGGGCGAGGGCCGAGGAAGTAGAAGATACAAAAAAACCTACATCGGCAGAAATATTTCAAGTGTTTAATTTATTGATGTGGACTGATACATAAAAACAATGCTTGTGTAATGTATATCATTATTTATCTTCTTTGTGTGGCATGTTTTTCATGTTTTGTTCATTTCATGTTTTATTTATTTCATTTTGATTTTGTTTTATTTTCTTGTTTAATCATGTCTTTGTAATTGGGCGTGTTTTCTACCACGTAAATACAATTCATCGTATGTATGTGACTCATATATAACTAGCTACTCAAGATAGTTTTTGCATCCACATTACTTTCTAGATCTTGCTAAAGCCCTGTCCTCTAGGGTATAAATACATACAAACTTGTTAGGTACGATTGTATTGATTCTTGTGCACATTTCATACAAGACAAACTACTGTATCCCCTTCTCTGGATCCTTTTACAAACGTTAGCTAGCTAGCTATCAATTTTTAGCGTTGCATCAGCAATTTTTTCTTTTAAACCAGTAGAAAAATTGGACAGGGATGAAAAACTTATTTTAGCCTGCTAAAAAAATTCCAATTCATTCCGTATTAAATTTATTTTCAAGTGTACAGCAACATAATTAGCATTGATATGTTTTTGCCTCCCCTCTGCTTTACTCGCTACATGTACCAGCTAAAGCCATGTTACTCCAAAGGTAGGCCTATGTACGTCCTGTATAGTACATAAAATTTCATTTTTCTTTTCGGTAGCCATTAAATAGTCAAATGTGCGAGAGGCCGTTTTTGATAACTGCATCGCTCGGCCCTTCTAATTGAATTAAGTTGAAAAAGGTTTCAACCAGACACGCTAAATTTTGTAGTGAAAGTGAAGATGGGAACTGCTGAAGGATAACATTTCGTGATAAAAAGTTGAGATTCAGTAAAATAGTTCCAAATACATACTAAAACTTAGTTTTAAGTGTAGGTTTACCAAGCTAAACTTACTTGATGTGAATTCAAAGTTTATGTTATGCGTACGTTTTGAAAGTAAGAACTCCTTACTGTGCGTACTGCATTTGGTAAACACATAAATTTGCATTTTATTGCAGATCATAACCATTAAAATACACTAAAAACAATACAGTTACTTTAGGTAACTATAAGTACTAAAGGTAACATACTATTTTGTTGCAAATTGTCAATATGTACATATTTTTATAAAATTTTGACGATCTTTACCAGGGAATGTTTGCATTGTGTAATTACAATAGTCTCTATACCCCTACATACAAATGTTTCATCATACGATGCCAACCCTGGAACGGATCAAAATCGTATCTCAAGGGTGCACTGCATTTTTTTCTTCTGGTGCCGTGTTCGGGTTCATCCCAACAGAGCTCAATCAGCAAACCCTGCTCACATGGGGACCATGACCAATCCTGCGGGGGACAAGGGGTTCATACCAATGGATGGATATAGCACAATATATAGAGTGTTTGGCCTCAATAGATATAGGACAAATGTCTAGAACATGTCATGCCTTTGTATTCCGTTTTCAATGACTTCACCCAAGGCCTTTGATGCGGTCTCAAAACAAGGTCTCCACTGGCAAGATGATAAAACCGATAAGATCCATGCATAAAGGAACGCAGTCGTAAGTGGCTAAAGTGAATCTTGCTTCAGAGATTTACTCGCCCACTCTTGGCATGTATTCTTCATCTGAAGCAAATTAGAGCTTCAACAAATTTTCAAGGAGGTGAAGTGCAAAAGAAGAGGAGTTATTAGAGAAAAATGCTGACACGAAGCGCTGCGAGGCGTCTATGCAGTACAAATAACACACTTGAAAAACAGTTTAACCTGATGTTACTGCGCCAGCATCAACATTGTTTGAACAAAAGTTAGAAAAACATTTAGGAGGCAATTTTCAAAAATTGACACAACAATGAAACAGATCTGGCTGCTGACCAAAAACTTTTTATGTGTAGCATATGATGAGATGGATGAACAGAGTCAACACAACAAACATGAAAGATAAGGTTTATAATAAACTGACTTCGACAATGACAATAGCTTTAGATAGAAAACAACCTGATGGATACAGCAACACAACTTGATAGTTCACAATGAGAGTAACTCTATGTCTATATCATTGTTATGTATTCGGGTGACTCAAACCATAGAATATTTTACTGATTGATGGTTTAGACAAAAACATACATGCTTAAGCCTGCTCATACGCTAGAGAGCTCAACGTACTGATGCTTTGAAACCTTACCGTTTCTTGATTCCACATTCCTTTGGGATTCCTGCACAGAGGACACAACTCTTTAGAAGGACACTCAATTTTAGGATATGCGGGATCCTAACTGATCTTTCCAGCCAACCTCTTATTTGCCTGACAGTAATAAAATGTAGGTGATTACACTATTTCTGTAGATGCAGAGGGATCAACACAAAACTAAAAAGGCCATCAACAAAATGGTAGCAGAAGAGAGAGATCTGAAAATGATTAAGTTTGCCGTAAAAAGAGGTTTTGGGTCAAGGTCACAAAGCTGGCCACATTGAGTAAATTATGTTTCGATAAGGAGTAAAAAATTCTCATATATCATTTTATCTCTGTTATTATTATATATGTGATTAGCAAATGTTGATATAACAGAACTAACTATTGCTATAGAGTATGCAGTTAAGCTATAGTTGAACCTCTACTTATAATTATCTTAATATATTCTGATATCAGCAGTTCACAAATGTAAATACAGTAATCTCTTGCTATTTCATGTCACATATTTCACATCCTCACAGCATCGCAGACTCATTAATAGCAAGTTCTATCATACGTGACATGGAGGGAGGCAAAAGTCAACACGAAATCAGTAATCAGTATCAAATGTTTCCAACATTTAAAGTAATAAATTATAAATAATCATATTGAATTATTGTTACTATGTATACTAAGTGATTTGCACAATAAAAGGCTTTTAGAAGTCAGTTAAATTAAAAGTGCAACTATGTGTTTTATAAACCAACTGTTGCTAATGTAAATTAATACAAGCACTAAATACCTCGCTCTTCCTTAAATACTCAAAATAAACTCAATGAATCAATATCTAGTACAAATATGATGTTTGAACCAAACGATCCCTGATATGGAAGATAGATAGAAGCAAATCTCACCCTGTTATGAGCGTCCCAAAGCCATAGAGCGCACTCACTGTTAGACTTTCCCTTCAGTTTAGGAATTTCAACAGCCATCTGAGCAAAGTTGACCCTGCAGTCAGTGCAGGTAAAGAAGTGTGCCACATAACCGCGTACGGACTCGAGTGCCTCATAGCAGACATCTTCAGTTTTCCTTATCTTCTCATCTTTTCTAGCAGCTGCTGATGCTACACAAAATTACATACAGTCAAACCTTGACATATGAACAAAGCAGCTCAATATACAAGCGTTTCTGATTTATGAGCCATGATTCAAGCTGAGTTTTTTGTTTGCCATTTCATCAAGTTTGAGATACCAGCCATTATTTTAAAAAGCTGTCATGATGTATTAGAAGTGAAAGCCAAATAAGGACTGGTATATGTCACGCATTTATTCTGCATCAAGTATAATACACTCTGCATCATTCGTACCATCTAAGACAGGATGGAAACAGTTTAAAAAGCAGGCAAAAGCAAATCTCATTAGATAGGTTTTTGTTCAAAAGACCAAAAAGTGAAACAGATGAGAATATAACTAACAATAAGAGTGATGATTAAATAAACAATGTTAAGTTTAAGTTGAAACTTAACAAAACAGCTTTATTGTCTTGCAAATACATAGTTTCTTGTATTCGTTGAAAAACATGAAATTAATCCATATCGTTGTTGATGTTGTCACCAAGTGTGCCCTTCATGTTTAAAGTTGAGAAAATGCTCTGCTTCAGCCACCTACACTACTATTGGCTGTAATAATCCGTTGCTAAAGTTAGACAGCTAAATAATATCCTTCTTTGACGCAGTAACACTTTTTCTTTGCGTTTATCATGCACTGTTAGACGATATTGAAGTATTTATTATTTAGAAAACCTGATTATTTCTCTAAATTACAGATTTCATTTTTTCCGGGTCAGAAATTAACTTGATATCAGTGATTGTAAATGGGATTTATTCGATTGACATTCAAGTTGATTGATGTATGAGTTTAATAACAGAATGAATTAAACTCATGTCTTGAAGTTCAACTATATTGTTTACAGAAAGAATACTGACCCTCACACTTTGCATATCATCAAATAAGACCACTTTATTATTGACCAAATATTTTATCAGTAATTTTATTAGGCTAAGAATCATTAATATAGTAAAATAACGAATAATACACAAGGAATTGCTTCCTCACAATATTGTGCTGATTACTCCAAATTTAATGTGGCCAGGTCTAATAAATCACATACCCGCATTTATAGTTCAGGTGTGAAAAAGGGTCCATAGGGTACAAGGAAACCCTCTGTATTTAGCTTGACTGCCCCGACATCGCAACAACTTTGCCTGAGACTCCGTAGCAATAAGAAGACCACTAGCCTCTAAATATATACTTATATGTGTAAATGTTAGAAAACAGTTTAATTACAAAGTACTGACTAAAGTTCTGTATACAAGTGCAGAAGAACAATAGCAATAAGAATATTTACTATACTAGGAGCCGTAAATGTCCATCCAAAGCTATGCTTACAACTTTATAAAGAAATGCATCAAATGAGAATTCAACTCAGATATTTGGCTTTGCATACCAACACTCTAACCACTACACCAATCAGCTACGTCCTTACTTATCAGAATAATTATGCACATAGTTATTGCATATGATGATCTCATGGCACACAGAACTCCAGAGTACTAGTAATAATAAAATGTACTGGCATTAAATAAAAATCGAATAATTGTAAACATAGTTATTACATATGACAATCTATCATGGCACACAGAACTCCACTGTACTAGCCATAATAAAATATACTGACATTAAAATATAATAGAATAATTGTGCACATAATTATTACATATGACAATCTATCATGGCACACAGAACTCCACAGTACTAGCCATAATAAAATATACTGACATTAAAATATAATAGAATAATTGTGCACATAATTATTACATATGACAATCTCTCATGGCACACAGAACTCCAAAGTACCAGCCATAATGAAATATACTGGCATTAAATAATAATATAATAATTGTGCACAGATTTATTACATATGATATCTCTCATGGCACACAGAACTCCAGAGTACTAGCCATAATAAAATATACTAGCATTGAATAATAATAGAATAATAGTGCACATAGTTATTACATATGACAATCTATCATGGCACATAGAACTACCAGAGTACTAGTAATAATTATACTCCATAACTGTAGTACTTGAGCAATCTTTACGGTTATGATTTTGAGTTAATTTCATATTCTATGAAATTTCTTTGAGCTTTCATGCACCTGCTCTGTTCTGTTTGCTGGAATATAGTCACCGAATTATATCTTATAACATGTTCTCTCAGAGTTCTGCTAGTTTACTACTGTATGTGCCTTCTAATGTTCAAATCATAACTGCCGCGTACAACTTTTATCGTATTTTCTAGGTAAATCAGACACGCTGATTCCGATTTTGTACTCAAAATAAAAATTGCTCCACTAACTTTCAAAGTAATGGAGGCTTTTTATAGTGTTTCAATATCGGTCTTGAAAACAACACAATCGGCACAACAAGCCTCGCCCAAAAGCATGTGACACAGCCTAGCTTTTTGGGAACGGAAATTAGGGATGTTTAGTCTGATTTAGAATAATAGAGATGGGTCTCTTAAAACCCATTATTATCTAAATTCAGCCTTCAAAACAATTTCAGTCTTTTTTGAAAGGTAGATAAACTATTTAAAATTGCTTGTAACTAGTTACAGGATGTTTAATAGGCTAAACACCAAGAAGAAATGAGCTAAAAAAACACGATTTTATCACAATCTAGTGTGGTTATCACACTTTATTGAGCTTATTTTTAAATATGAAATGTCAAATAGCTCCTTCTACCTTTCAGAAAAAGACTGAAATTATTTTGAAGGCTGAATTTAAATAACAATGTGTTTTAAGACATTCATCTCTATCATTCTAAATCAGACTAAACATCCCTAATTTCCGTTCCTAAAAAGCTGTACTATGGCAAATATTTATTGGCGGAGCTTGTTGTACCGATTGTGTTGTTTTCGGGACCGATATTAAAACACTGTAAAAAAATCTTCATTAGTTGGAAACTTAGTGGGTCAATCTTAATTTTAACAAAATCGCAATCAGCGTGTCTGCTTAACCTAGAAAATATGATATAAGTTGTACATGGCAGCTATGATTAGAGCTATGCGGCTAGCAGGAGTAGCCAAGCTTGTTTACTAAGCTATGGTATTTTGCTTTACTATAATCTCCCATTGTTCATGGATGTGTTCTCAGCCTACAGCAAAAGATGACAACTCCTGATATAAAATAGGAATATAAACAACTTTATAGACCAGATCTAACCTATAGAGACACTCCTCAAACTGTCATCAATTGTTCCTCGCCTCACTTCCAACTGTCTTACAAGCACTTTGGATGTCATGAAAACTCTACAAGTGCTATAATAGAAGTAAGGCTAGGCTGGAGCCATGAAAATAAATCTGCTTTGAGAATTTGAACAAAACTGTTGCCAGGTGTCGTCAGCTGATAAGACATTGATTGGTCGGAAAATGGAAAGCAAGTGAGCCAGAAGTTGATGATATCATTTTATTAGGAAAGAGAGTTGATGTGATAAAGGACATCAATGACTTTGATATGGTGTTTTTGTAAAAGCTGATTCAATGATGTTGACTTTTTTTAAGCTTTTACATTGAAAGCATCTCAAAGTGTTCCTAAATTAGCTCATTTAAAAGATTGAACACTAACTGAAGATTGAAAACAGGAAAAATATATCAGCAAATTATTATAATTATTATTGTTATTCTCTGTTTTATTATGATAACTCTTCTTTGACATGTTTTTATCATGTTTATGCTGTACTACAGAAAGTTGGAATACAACACACAGAAAACCTTAGGCTTGCTCATCATATGCTAGCAAGTTCAATGTACTGTTGCTTTCAAACCTTACCATTTATTCATCTGACATTCCTTTTGTAATTCCTGAAAGGAGGACACGACTCTCGAGAAAGAAACTCAATTTTAGAATACACGGAATCATCATTTGTCTTTCCAGACCAGCCCCAAGTTCACCTGTCAGTATAATAACATGTATATGAGTAGACCTTGGTAAGTATATTAACAAAAGGTAGCAAATGGATGGAACAGGAAATGACTTTTACAATGTCTGATTATTTATATAGACTTCAAAATAATATTATGTTTCTGTAATTCTAGAGTCAACTTAAAGAGGTTTAGAGTTGTCTACTCTACAACCTCTAATATGCACTACAGATAGTTGGAGTAGAATACTGGAATAGTATGATGACTTATAGGGGAGTATCTTTCTTACCTGAAGATGATCATAGAGGTTAGTTTATTTGACAGGGCAATGGATAAATATAGTTGTTGTATTTCTTCAGATATTTCTTGATTGCCTTCTGGGAAGAGCTAAAAGAACAGCATTGACTTCACACAATGTGTTCTATGATAAAGATACCTCGATGAAAGAATGTAAAATATATGGATACATATCATTATATGGAGGAGTTTATGTAAAAAAAACACCTGACTGTATACCTATTAAGTGTAAGTGAACAGTCTGATAGAATCTATAGTATCACTTCTGCTCCTAGTAAAATGTTATTATGAAATATATGCCCACATGCGCATTGAAGTCATAAACAAGCATACAAATACATAAAATGTATTATGCAATAATCTATCTATTATTATACAGATCTCAAAGTTTGTGTGGTAGTACTTCGGTTTGTCCTGCTATAGCTATTGATATCCTGAAATTAAAAGCTTGCAATCTGCTGGATTTGATCTCGGAACCTTCCATCACCAGGCAAATATCTTACCAATTATTCTATGCGAGGTTGGTGGATTCATTGGGTGGTATATGTTGCTATGTGGGTGAAAATAAGCTACCGCTCTCCGTTATGGCGCAGCGTCATTTCATGCTTGTTTTCACGACTCTTATTAGTAAGAGCCGTAGATAATTGGCTTACTCAAATTAGCCATTGGCAATGTCCCAGGCTAACGGCAAATGTAAGGCAACTACAATACTTGTCATTGTTAACGAGCTGAATTTTAATACTCGTGCAACGCCGGGAATTTTGCTAGTACAGGCTACAGATACATAAAACAAAAACTCCAGTGTCTATCGTATGAAGATACCTAAAAAGGGTATGCCTAGCTTCTTCAGCGATGACCAACTGATCTCCTGGATGATAGAGTAGCGTAAATCATGGACTAAGTCTTCAGAGAAAGGAGTAGATGTGCTAAAACATCAAAGAGTCCATATTTCAATGAAAGAATATTGATACCTCAGCATTCCTAGTTAGAATCATTGTACAGTAGGCGCTCCTACAACGTAAATAATCCGTTCCAGGAACGTTTATGTTTTAGGGGATTTACGTTATAAGAACACTAAAATACATATAAATTGCCTAAGCCGTTCCAAGATCTTTCCAAACTCACCCCTCTGGTCATGCAAAAATGTAAAACTTTACTTAACTCTTTTAATTTATGGGCTGTACCGTAACTGCAGAAATATTGGTTTGCATCAACAATTTTTCTCTTTGTTTTCATCAATCTCACTGGTTTAATAGACAGATGATTGCGGTAAATTTACACAAGTTGGTAGGAACTGTACATTTTCAACGTTCATTTACAACGATTTGCATATTTTTTTAAACGGTAAAGTCTACTTTGCAAAGAAAAACTAATAACAAATGTTTTGTATGTCTATAATAAGGCAAAACAAAAAATATTTTTGCTATAAAAAGCAGTTCTACCTGTTTGTCAACTATTACTATCCAGGGGTCAAGGCTAGGATTAAGATAATTTTCGACGATACTCCAGCTCGTGACAACAACACTGGTAGACCGACACTTTAACACCTACACTTACGTATCGCCTTTGTATTTGTGAACCATTGCGCAGCTATTGTATTCGCCTACTTGTCGACGCATTTAACGATTTATTTCGACAAGCTAGAATGTTGCGAAAGTCATATATAATAAATAGTAAGCTAAGGGCACGGCGTTTTTTCTTCCGCAAGTGTGGCAAAATAAACTAACACTCGAATCGATTTTGAAAACTTGCCCGACTTGACATTTTACATTATATGGAACCTTTTCCGCAGTAGGAAGCAAAAACTTCACATAATCTTTTTACATTATCTGGAAATTACGTTATAGGAGGTATACGTTATAGGAGCGTCTAGTGTACAGTCATCACCCATACACTTTATACAGTCATCACCCGTACACTTTATACAGTCATCACCCGTACACTTTAAGCAGACATCATCTGTACACTATATACAGTCATCACCCGTACACTTTATACAGTCATCACCCATACACTTTATACAGTCATCACCTGTACACTTTATACAGTCATCACCCGTACACTTTATACAGTCATCATCTGTACACTATATACAGTCATCACCCATACACTTTATACAGTCATTATCTGTACACCTTATACAGTCATCACCCATACACTTTATACAGTCATTACCTGCACACTTTATACAGCTATCACCATAAACTCTAATGACTGGCATTAAATCAGCTTTAACCAATGGATCTAACTTTTTTGTATCAAACATTTACAGATACACAGTATTTATAATGTTTCAATAAAGGTTTTAAACTGAACATTATATAATTTTAATATAATGTTCAAACTAAACTTAAAATAAAATACTAGCGTAAATACAGTACATATGAATAAAGCAACAACCAACAAATTGGGACTCACTTCCTGCCAGTGTCTAGGGTGTCTATGAACAGTGTGGTTATGTTTTCATTCTTTTCTGGTATTGGCGTGTACGGTCTGCAAGAATACATTTCTGATAGAACATACAGTCAAACATCAATAACTCAAACTTGAAGAGGGTGGGTGTAGGTGTTTGGGCTATCAGAGTATTTAATTTATCTGTGCACTGTAAATGAGTGCATGTATTTACCAGATGATACATGTATATACACAAACAACATATAGGAGTATACAGAGTGTATATTTCAGTGAAAGAATATTCATATCTCAGCATTTCTAGTTAGAATCATTATACATTCAGCACCCATAAGGTTTATACAGTCATCACCCGTACACTTTATGCAGCTATATCCGTAAACTTGAAATAGTCAATTATTCTAGCCTTTTTTGTCACAAACCTTTAAGGACTTTCGGTGTTTATATTATTTCAATAACGGTTTCATCAACTTAAAAATATACAATTCGATGATAATGTTCTAACTAAACCTTCATTGAAATATACATACCAACAGAAATACAATATGTATTTATGAGAAACAACTATGAACAAATCAGGACTAATTTCCTCTTAGTAACTAGAGTGTCCATGAACAGTGTGGTTATGTCTCCAACTTTTTCTAGTACTGGAGTGTGCAGCCTGCAAGAATACACAAATAACTATAATTCAACTATTTCACCATGATATATAGAGGTTCAGCTGTAGTTAATACAGTTAAATCTGAATTAGAATGAGTCCACCTTTGTAAAACTTAAAAAAAGATGAGTTAAGGGCAAGAAGTACCAAAGATGAAGTCTCCTAAGGCAAACTCCATAAAAATATACCAATAAATATTATGAGCTTTATTATCCAACGTTAACTGATCAATCTAAACCTTCTCTTGTGAAAAACTTGTCAAACCAAAAATATCATGACAAATAGTATTGTAGGAATGAAAGAATAGAGAATGATAAGACTGGGTGATCCAAAAAATATTTTGCATTGCGCAACCAAGGAGAGTTTAGAAAAATAGGCTGGAGCTCTGAGGCTACCACAAAGCTACACCATGTGAAACTACACAAGCTACTCAATTACATCATTCAAGGACTGGTGATGGCAGAACCATCATGAGGCCCCAGCAAGAAAGCACAGGTTAGCTAATCATAAACCATTGGTTATTGATTGTGAGCATTGGGAAAATGAGTTAAGAATTAAAGATGGTAATCATAATAAAACATAACACGTTGGGTTGAGAATTCAAAGATTATTTTTAGATTTTGCAAATAACTAGTCACCATACATTAAGTGAATGCTTTTTGAAATTCCAATGTGGTGTTGTCAGAGTTGAAAACATCAAAAGTAGAGTCGGCCACAAACAGCGTAACAAAAAACAGCAATCAAGCTAAGATTGGCATCACAAAAATTGTAGTGCTAAAATGAAAGCGTGAAAAACTGCTAAGCTAGAAATGCCTCAGCGTCGAAAGCACTGACAAGTCAGCATGAGAAACCGAAAAAACTAGTAATGTGAAGCATTGTACATGACGACTAGGAATGCATCAGCGTTGGAAGCATTGCTATGACAGACCACGTAGGAAACATTAGAAACTAAAACGTTGAGAGAAATGGCAATCCCACCCGCTGCTACAAACGGTGCAGGAAATGGTGTAATATGGTGTTATAGCAAAATCCATTTTTACAAATCAGTAGTTGATCATGGTTTGCAGGTTATGGCCAATCTTGTACATATTAATTGACTTAGTATAATTTCCCAGGCGCACCGCATCGTCATGAAATCTCATAAGATGGCCGATGTCAAGATATCATATATCACATGTCAGAAAAAAATGCTGACTGACATTAAAGACACTTTAAATAGGCGTTACAGGAATAGTGTAATATTCGCAAGAATGAACTTAGGCAATCAATGACACTTGGCAATTATCTGAAAATGAGTATATAAGGAGAAGCTGGCAGCGAGCAAAAGAGCAATAAGTTGGGAGCGAGTCAAGTAGCAAAAGAGGGTGCAGCAAGAAAGGAGCCAAGACATAGAGAGGCTAACATAATCCAAAGGAGCCTGCAGCAAATGGCCTGCAGAGGATCAACTCATCAAGAAGAAAACAAACAGCTGACACAATTTACTCAAAAAGGTGGAAAACCAGGAAACTATAAGGCCCCGAGAAAAGAGAGTTTATTAAGCCTCCCTGCCAACAGAAGGAGTCATCATCACATGCCTAATAAACACGTACCTATTAAAAGGTCATAGCTAATAGAGTTAAGTATAAAGGCATACTGTTCTTTTTGTTTTGACTAGGGGGTAATGACAGAATAATTGTCATTTTTGACCATCTGAAGAAAATAGAGTTCCCATATACTTGGAAACAAACCACTGACGTGTTATTGTTGATTATAAGATAATAGCTTACAGAGAGTCGTGCGCCTCGCAATCTCAATACTAATTGTTGAAACATCGATACTTATGTTCATTATTGCAACAGCGCGTTACTGTCAAAACTAATTTCAGGAAAAACTATAGTAGTGCCCATCTCCATTGATTGAGTTGTTGTTTCAATTTTGTTTTATAGCAACAGTCAGGTTTTTTTTTGGGGTAGAAGTACCACTTTGTTTGCAGTAAAAATTTGTCTTGGATGAAATTGAATTCAATGTCCATAGGCTAACCATTACACAAAGAATCATTGTAGTATTTCACTCAAAAGAAACACAAAAAACAATACATTTCACATCAATATCATCACTACAAATTAAAAAATCAAAAGTATGATTATTAATATCTAATTCGATATCTAAGTAATAGTATATTATTAGTTAGATATCAAACTAGAAAATCCACTGTCATACAGCCCACGACCAAAGTGATAATGAAAAAAAGAAAGGGTACTGTTGGTTGTTGAAAAAGTAGTTCTAAGCAGGAATTGACAGAGTATAATGTAAATGAGACTTGCATGAAATAGAAATGTTCTAGACATAGCTTGAAAATCTTGGTTTAATACAATAATAAATCACACCTAAACACAAACAATCACACCTAATCTACTACTATCTCAAACTTGTTTTACAACGATAAAAAATTTTTTAATTTAGGTTGCAGGCCTAATCTACTGTAATGTATGTAATTCAACAACAATAATGAAATATGTTTATTATAACTCTGAAATGCAAAATTAGAAGTAAAATGGCAAGCTACTGTGTACTATACACAGTTTGAAAGTTGGTTGCGTTGAATGTAGAATGGTTTTGATAGCGATCTTTAACAGAAAGCAAGTATGAGCATTCACGCGTCTGAAACTGCAGCAAAATAAAAAAAGGTTTTCGTCATAAAAGGGCATTGTAGTTCCGCCCTAGCTTGTACATAAGTTGTAAAGAATTTTGGCTAACGTTTTAAATAATGCAACCAATTTCGTACCTGTAGTTTGGTCAACGCCTCAAACGGTCTACATTTATTACAGAAACCTTCGAATAAATTCGATTACAAGTAAACAATATCATAGACTGGTGAAATGGGACGCGTATAACTGGAGTGGCTCAGAACCTGGTCACATGACGGGGAATTTTCTGTTTTTGTCACATGTCTTGCACATGCCCAGTTGCAATTAATCATGATTAAAATTAGACACTGGCCACAATGCTATATTCTATCACAGCAATATTGCAATAACCCACTACTAATAACCCAATACTGTTAAGAAATATAAGACAAGATATTATGCAAAAATGTGCATAAATGTTTGCAGAATCTTGCATAAGATTATTGTACACAGAGAGGTATTTGAAAAATGTATAGAAAAATAGAGAAATATATAAAAAATATAAATCTCGAAAAAATTGGTAAGATTTGGCATGAGATATTAAGTATTAGACAAAAACAGAAAATTCCCCTGTCATGTGACCAGGTTCTGAGCCACTCCAGTTATACTCGTCCGGTAAAATGAGCACGGTTTTCTCGTGAAATGCGCACTGCTAAATAGTTCTACTATCTGTCGCACGGCTTTATTGGCATATCATAGGCCGGTCTTAACTTTTGTTAACCAAGCTTTTCAAGCATTTTGTGGCGATTTTCGTCCACACTAATCTGTCTATTTGTGTATAATCCGATCAGATGGGTAAGTTTTAAGATAATGCCAACGGTTTACAAAGACTTGGTAAAATATTTAAATAGGCTTAAATGTGTTTTGCATCGTTATTATACTTTAACGACTCTACAAAACGATGGTTAAATTTGTTTATGAGATTTCAAAACAAGGGTTCGTCTCATTGTTGATGAATAATTTTCGTAATTTGTGTGTGTGTGTGATGCAGAGAACAGGATGTTCAGTTTGAGACAGGAGAGGGGGATTGCGGCATCTTAACTGCGAGAACGAGAGAGGTGTAACCGTTTTTAGTTTACAAACTTATATATTTACTTGTTACCATGGTGATGACATACACATGCTCAGTGAGGTATTTCCTGTATAGATGGCATCATACTTGTTCATTACTCACATCCGGCATTCTTCGTTTTGGCTTACTAAAAAACGGACGTATTGTTTCTCTTGTATCCTGGACTAAAATAAATGCTACTTGGACAATAATTCTAACTAAACTAATATATATATAACACGATATGGCGTCGTAGGCGACGAACATTGCTTTGTTGGATGTATAGCTGGACTGAATACTACTTGAAGTGAGATTGTTGGAGTTTGAATAGGCCCGTTGTTTTTCAGCGTGTTTGTGCTGAATTGTGACTGACTTTTGGTGTTAGTCTGGTTTGGTGTCTTATTCAACAACATTATGGGTGACTTCAAGGTGTCTGCTCCGAAGGAGATGGATTTTTCTGCACCGCAGAGCTGGCCGGAATGGAAGAGGAGATTTTTGAGATATCGCAGTGCTTCTGGACTGAATGAAAAGAATTCTCAGCGTCAGGTAGACATGCTGCTGTACTGTATGGGCGAGGAGGCGGAGAGTATATATGTTCAGCTGACTGTGCGCCCTCCCCGTGTGGCTAATCCAGATGCCGGTATTGCAGCTGAGGACGCAGAAGGTACGTTGTTTGATAGAACTGTGGAAGCTTTGGATAATTACTTCACTCCTCGTGATAATCACTTGCATTACGCAGTGCTGCTGGGTTCCCGAGTTCAACTTCCTGATGAGAGTAATGAGGAATTCATAAGGAATGTGCATGAACTGGCTGTGAAATGTAGCAATTGGGATGATAGACACCGACAGGATATGTTACGCACTCGACTTTTGGCAGGTATGAAGGATAAGGAGTTGAGTCGTGAGCTACAGTTACGTGCAGACATAACGCTTGAGCAGATAAAGCAGCAAATGCGTACTAAGGAAGTAATCGCAAGGAACCAAAAGGCTGAACTAGATGGTGTTCGTTCAGTACAACCAGTAGGCTCGTATCCATATAAGCCTAGAAACTATACACCGCAAAGCCAGAATAATGCAGCAGCTAATCACATGATCACAGATTGTTCATTCTGTGGCTATGATCATGTCAAAGGTAGATGCCCTGCTTATAATAAGACATGTAACGGTTGTCACTTACGAGGGCATTTTAAAAATAACGTGTACTGGTCTGAAGAAGAGTAATGCTACAACTCAGAGAGTGTCATTTCTACAAGCGGGTGATGGTGACGTTAGCTCAGATGATGACATGACGTTCAACGTGCACACACTGGATATGGCTGATGTCAGAACTAATGGTGTCCTTCATGAGAACAAGTGGCTACTGACAGTAAACATTCTAGATCATGAAGTGAGAACAAAGGTCGATACTGGTGCCCAAGTTAGTACTATGGCCATTTCCCTCTTCACTAAACTAGGAGGTAAGAAAGTTACTAGAACCAATACTAAGCTAACTGGATACGGTAACAAAGAGATCACTGTAGTTGGTAGAGTAAAACTAGATGTGCAGCTACAAGATGGTAAAACCGCACTGGTCAAATTTTATGTCACCGATGATGATAATCAAACATTATTGGGCATGCCGGCTATCAAAGATCTAGGATTGTTGTCTAATGTTAAAGTTGTTGACCAAGTGAATGAAGTGCTAGGTGGCGAGTTCTCTGATGTTTTCACTGGTCTAGGAAAGGTGGGTGAACCAGTTACTTTAGAACTCAAACATGATGCTAAACCAAGGGCTGCACCTCCTCGTGTTGTACTCCACCGACTCAAACAACAACTAAAACGAGAGCTAGATAAACTACTAGGTGAGGGTGTGATAGTAAAGGATATATCACCAACAGAGTGGCTATCACCACTGGTACTGGTGAATAAACCTAATGGTGAGTTACGGCTAGTGTTAGATCCGCAGTACTTGAATACACAACTGGTAAGAGCTCAATGTGCAATACCGACCACCACTGAGATATTTTCAAGTATGTCTGGCTCGAAATATTTCACCACTACAGATGTCCAATTTTCGTTCTATCAGATTCCGCTTGATGAGCGGTCCTCTAAGCTATTGAGTTTTGTCACTCCATTTGGGAAGTTCAGATTTGTAAGACTTGGTATGGGTATCTGTAACGCCACAGAGATATTTCACCAGAGAATGGTTGACAGTTTCGCCGATATGCCGTTCATGAAGGTCTATGTAGATGATGTTATCATCTACGCTCCATCGAAAGAGCTGCATGACAAGTTTCTGAGACAATTCCTACAGAGGTGTCGAGAGATTGGGTTTACTTTGAATCCTGATAAGACTGTGATTTGTAAGGACTCTGTGTCATATCTTGGTCATGAGTTAACAGCTGAGGGTGTAAAACCTAGTCATTCAAAAGTCGAGGCTATCAAGGAGATGGTTGCTCCGGTTGATAAGCAAGGTGTTCAGAGGTATCTTGGCTTTGTTAACTATCTTGCTAAGTTCATTCCAAATCTGAGTGAGCATGCTAAGCCTCTCCAAGATCTGTGTAAGAAGAATGTGCAGTTCATCTGGGAGGAGGCCCACATTCAGGCATTTGAAAAGCTCAGGAGCCTGATTATACATGCCCCTCCTCTGGCATTTTACTCAGGAGACGAGGTGACTCTGAGTACTGACGCATCATCGCACAGTATCGGCTCTGTAGTACTAGAAGAAGGTAAACCCGTCGAGTTTGCTGCTAAGTCCCTGACAGAATGTCAATCAAGGTATAGTCAAATTGAGAAGGAGTTGCTTGCAGTGGTCTTTGCTTGTGAGAGATTCAAATATTACTGCTTTGGTCAGAAACGAGTGGTTGTTGAGACTGACCATCTCCCTCTGATTGGTCTTATGTCTAAAGATATCAATCAATTATCTCCAAGGTTAGCTGCCATGCGGATAAAACTGCTGGGCTATCCTATAGAGCTGTTGTACAAGCCTGGTCAATATATGGTCCTGGCAGACACATTAAGTCGATCATGTCCAGAGGGCGCGAACAGCTATGATGACCTGGGTGTAGATCCTCTCAGATCTGTTTGTTCTGTTGTAATTCGTAGTGATGGAGTTATGGACAAGTATCAAAACGCTACTTCTCAGGATGAGGAGTTGCAGGTAGTGCTAGAGTATGTAAGGAATGGTTGGCCCACACACAAAAAGTCGTGTGGTGCTCGTGGTCTGGCTTTCTGGAATCTGCGTAATCATCTCTGTGAACTGGATGGATTGTTGTTCTATGGTGAGAGATTGGTCATTCCTACACAGTTGAGGAATGATGTGTTGAGCCAGCTGCATATGGCTCATCAAGGGGTCATGAAGACTCTACAGAAAGCTACGCAGTCTGTGTTCTGGCCTGGTCTCAGGCGTCGCATAGAGGACAAATGTCAGTCTTGTCAGGCGTGCCTCAAGTCGGAAGGCTGTCAAAAGAAGGAGCCATTAATGCCTTTTCCTATTCCCAACACGCCATTTGAGATGATGGGTGTAGATTTGTTTCATCTGAATGGAAGTGATTATCTTCTGTTAGTTGACTATTTGTCAAAGTGGCCTGTAGTGAAACATTTGCCTAAGAGTACAAGTAGTGGTGTCGTTATCAAGTGCTTGAGAGAGATATTCGCTGATTTCGGTCAGGCAGATGTTATTGTATCGGACAACGGTCCTCAGTTTTCTAGTGATGAGTTCAAGAGATTCTGTACTGAGTTGAAAATATCTCATCAAACAAGTTCACCTCTGCATCCATCAGGTAATGGTCAATCCGAGAGGACTATTGGTACAGTGAAATCAATGATGGCTAAGTGTGCAGATGAAGGTACCGATTGGTTAGGTGGTCTGGTAACGATACGTAATACACCAGTATGTGGTGGCCTACCATCTCCGGCTGAGCTGCTTAAAGGTAGGCTGTTGAGAGATTCAATGCCAGTATCTACTGAGAGATACAAAGTCAACAGTTATAATTTGGAGCATGTTAGAAACAAGTTGGGTAGTATGAAGAGTTCTGATAAGTATTATCACGATAGACGGGCAGGTAGCGAGAAATCTCCCCTCGAACCAGAACAGTTCGTGTATTTCAGAGCTGCGTCAGGTGAGTGGAAACCAGGACGGATAATTGACATAGCAGGGGATCGCAGTTACCATTTATCGACAGGTAGTTGTACCGTAAGACGTAACCGTAAAGACATAAGGGTATCACAGCTTCCTGCGCCGCAGAATCAGAGTTATACCCTGGCTGACCATTTCCCAGAACAGGCTGAGAATCTTTGTACCCAGGCAAGAAAAACCGCCCAAGATAGTTCTCTATCAGCCTCAAACGACACTGTACCCATTCCCAACAACCCGCCAGAATCTCCACGTTCGTTACCATTATCTGAGCCAGCCTCTGAAAGCAGTGTCCCTGACCAAACCCCTAGACGTGTTCTGCCTCCCCGGAATAGAAAACTCCCCTCCCGATACGCTGACTATCTGATGTTCTAACCAACATAGAAGTCCAAACCAGTGACATTGTTACATGTTCACATCATATTTCATACCATTGTACTTACCAATAATTTTGTGTTTGCTTTAATATTTCCATGGAAAAGAAGATGTAACAGTTTTTAGTTTACAAACTTATATATTTACTTGTTACCATGGTGATGACATACACATGCTCAGTGAGGTATTTCCTGTATAGATGGCATCATACTTGTTCATTACTCACATCCGACATTCCTCGTTTTGGCTTACTAAAAAACGGACGTATTGTTTCTCTTGTATCCTGTACTAAAATAAATGCTACTTGGACAATAATTCTAACTAAACTAATATATATATATATATATATATATATATATATATATATATATATATATATATATATATATATATATATATATATAACACGATAAAAGGTAAGCAGCAAGAACTAGGAACTTAAACCAGGTACGTTAGAGTGTGCACATGCATTTATCATAAAAAACCTCAAACTTCGCTCCGCTCGTTTGGTCGTGGGACAATATAAAATAGTTATAACAAAATATTTCTCCCTTGCCTAAGTATGACTAAAGTGTTAACGACACTAATTCTATAAACAAGATCGGCAAGCATGATAAACGTCTATCAATGATTTGCGGTGTAATTAAATCTTCAAGTGGGCTACATGAACCTTTACCTTTACATTTGATTGTCGTTATACACGTGTAGTAAGCATTAGGCTACAGTATTCACTAATTAAATCTCCGATACGCAAAGTTACCACTAGCGCGCGACGCTCAATTCAGTTCCACCATGACATAGCGCAAGTTTCAACAACGCAATATTTAGCTGCTCTGTCTTTTGAGATTCCTCAAACTTCAGAAAGACGTCAACATGTTAGGTCGTGGGTTACGGTTGGCCGAGCACAATTTTGTCTTGTCACCGCATATTTCCGTCTTATTTAAATCAGTCTTTTGCACCGGTAACCTGCTTTCGCATTTGTTACTTACAAGTAAATATTGCTATGATAATGTTGGTTATTTACTTTAACCAGCTTTATTATTTGTTAGTTTTTAATTAAGTAGAAAACGTTTTACTAAACAGGTTTGTAGACTAATTACATTACTACTTCAAGTTATAGGCCAACGGCTGCACTCATTCAGTAAGAGTAGGCTAGATTGCATTTCAAGCACTGAGTTGCTCTAGAGTATTCTGATTTAAAAGACTCATAAATTTTTAATCTATTCATAAAATATGCAAGGCTTACAAAACACCGTTCAAGAGTCGAATTGTGCAAGCGTGATTGTTGATTACAAGAGGTTCAGTAGGCCTGACATCAGATGCTGATTAATATTTGTTCAATGTTCATTACTTGCTGTAAATATATCTTAATGCTGTAATCTATACCATGAATTAGGCAGCCCTAATTGCCGACAGCGAACTGATACACATAATGTATTTCTACGTCTGCTTTCAATTCGCATTTATTTAGTTTTGACCCGGGATAGGTACCCGAGTGAGTTAATATCACCAGGTTGATTATATTGCAAATTGTTTCATTACCATTTACAATGCACCTCATAAAAAGGATATACCTTGATTTGTAACCGAACTATCACAAAAGAAGGCCATGCTGAGATAAGCTAGGGTGCTTTTGGATTTGCTTGGCATAGTTGATATGCTTTTATGGTAATCACCCACTTGATAATTGTATAAGTGCTAAGATAGTTTCTGTGATGATGAAGATGAAACATGATGGTATGTTAAAAAACAGCGGTAAAAGCTTCTCGACAGAGCATTTGTGTGCCTCATCATATTATTTACAAACCATGACCTGAGGTCGTTGACATAATCTATTATAAATAGATTAAAGTGGCCGATTACCTGTTGTATAGCAAGTGTGTTAGGTGAATGCTGTTAATATTGTCTTTTGTTAACTCACCAACTATCCTTCAACTGATAGAGTGATTTAATTACCTCGTTGATTGCTAATCATCGTATGTGGTGTGTAGAGAATAACTCCAAGTTTACAAGTTTGCATGAAGATCTATGATATATTTGACTTATACACAAGGTGGTACTACTTTGGAACCCAAAATCATTCTTAATTTAATATAAAACTGAGTCCTAATGCGTGACCTAAACTTTATACTCAGTCTTGATAAGCTATTAGGGTACATGAACTATATTTCTCATTTTAAATACTAGAATTAAGTTTGATGTTGCTCAGAATTTCCGTCATTGTCAACAAAAATCCATAAACATGTTCGTTAAGAACAATTGTCCTTAAATAGGAACTTACACAAAACTTTAGTAGATTCCATAAGTGTTCATCTTTAATGTGTTACCGGAATGTAACACTCTTTGCATGAAAATGTGTTACCATCCTGGAACATCAAATATTTATTATCGTCACAGACTATCATTTTTATTGTAGTAATGATGGCCGAATGGTAGAGAATCATACTACTAAACTGATTGTCAAAGATTTGAGTCTCATGCTGCACAACGGTTGTAAAGTAGTTCAAACGCCTTCACTCAGAATTTGACATTAGTGTGCGATAGTGTTTTGTGATTTGTAGATTTCAATAGCCCACTTTGACTTCACATAATCACAATTATTCCAGAAGATTCTATTGCGCAGTATTTCGAGTCATTCCCACATTTAATGGTTACTTTATTCATAGCACTTGAAGCCAAAGATACAGTTATTCATACAAAAGCTACCGACTCCAATCATTCAAAGCCTTTCAGAGTTCCTCATAGTCATAGGGCGGGCCAACCACCTCGCCAACCTGACATCACTCAAAGAGTCGCTGCTAAGGATTGCTGAGCTTGCTGATAGGTGCATATAAGACTCGTTCTGTTATTTTAATCAATTCCACAATTAACTAACAAATCTATCTGTGCCAGTTTGTGAGTTGCCTGCACTTGGTCACCTGGACTCGTTAGCCTCAACTATCTGCCAAGTTGTTGTTGCTCTTTAGGCATGCATATTTTCATTCTGTTAGATTATGTTGAGTTATATGATAACATAGAAATATATACCTTATTATATTCTATGCATTGAGAGCTTTTGGGTTTCTCAATACATCGGAAGTATCCGTATGCTATGTGTTCCAATTGTGAATGTCTCACAATTAAAAAGAGTTTGTGAAAGATTTTACAATAACATCGGTGCAAAAATGCTACAGTTTTTACTATAGTAAAGTATGTGTCTGTCTGTATGTCTGAGGTCAGGGTTAAAGGTCAGAGTTAGAGGACAGGGTAAATGATTGCTTTTCACGAGACTCGATCTCGTAACATTCAGTTTGTTATATCGACAATAGCACCTGCACTAATCGAGACCTTCTTTAGCAGTTCAGATTAATTGTGCAGATTTTGTATTCTCTGCATTTTATGACAGAAAAAAGTATGTGGAAATGACATTTGAAAAATGATGATTTATTGATACTGGACACTGGACTTTTAGAGTTAGAAGTTGGATGAAATACAAAATAAAATTATGAAATCTGAAATATATTAGTAATTTGAACTAAAAGTTGATTATGTGATTAAAAAGTGCATTTTATAAAGTAAGTTTTATTGACTTACTTTTCGTCAGATATTTGTATTTTATTATTACATTTACAGTTACTAGTAAATATTGATTTATGATTTTAGGTTAAGAAACCTAGCTTGAGATCCTGGTCAGCGTTTTGTGACTTGCAGTCTAATATGTATATCAAGGGTGTTCCATGCAGGTTAAACAGTTTTCACTGTATCCATGTACTGATCATCACCTAATCGGTATAGTAATTATTGTGTTGTTTACTAACCGTGTAAGTCAATATGGAGAGGATAACTCCTAGTTATTGGTTATCAGTAACCCTGTGCTAAATTAAATAAATTTACACTTATACAGTATCAATAGCATTATAATTTGACTTTTTTATTAGTTAAAACCGAGTTGAAAAAATATTGATATGTTATTAAAATGTCTTCAAAAGTACATATAGGGGTGAGATTACTTGGCAGGTTTTTCCCTTATCGTGAGGGTGCAGGTTCCTATTAACTGTGATGAACGAGGGAACCCTGTGATTGATACGACAATCATGATCTCTTTTTAGCTGTACTCATACTGGGTTGTTGGGCAGCCATTGCACATCCGCTTTAGGTTTTTGATGAAAATAACTCGTAGTAAACACAGCAGTAAATTTTACAACCTCCTAAGAATAAGAGCTTATATATGAGTAGTATGTTTATATCACAATATCTGTAAATGCTTTGAATAAGTATGAGAACTGAGCATTAACAAAGTAGCTAGCCAATTATATCCTTGTTTGCAGAAGCTGGGCCAATCACCATTGAGATTTGCCGAGCAGTCTCTAATCAATAGACAAGGTGATTGAAGCTCTCATACTTGTTGTTGGAGATCATTGTCCGAGATATGCTGAGTTTCCTACCTCTTTCTCAAACCAGCCACAAGTTGAGCAGATGTTTACCAATTGTTACACATTTTAATTTCATCTCTAGTATCACCCATCAGTTCAATAATAGTATGAATATAGATTCTTTACTATATTACATTGTAGCACTTTATATTTAACCTGTGGCTTCTTGACTTCAGTGAAATAATTTTGCAGTAATTGCCCAGGCTAAATTCTTACTAGAATAAATCAAGATTGTACTTTGTCTGCTACTTCAACGGACAGTTCATGTCTATTAGTCTGGGTGTTAGACTATAGTTCACACTTAAACAGATCCAGTAGATGATACACTGGTTGGTTTGCAGCTTTCTAAAAGCCAGATATTATAGCTTATGGAGGTTGAAATGTTTCGAAAGATTTGCGGATTGTTAAAAAATTTTATTTAAGAAAATGGTATTCACTTGCCGATTTGATAACTGTCAAGACCCTCATAGTTAAGATATGGTTAACTAAAACAAACTTTGCACATAAATATTTCACAAGATGGCGTATGATGGTCCACACTTAGGACTGTGCTCGTTCTTGTCGCTGAACAATCCATACCACATACCATCTCATACCATGCCATCTCATACCATGCCATCCCATACCATGCCATCTCCTACCATGCCGTATCATACCATGCCATATCATACCATACCATACCATCTCATACCATGCCATCTCATACCATACCATGCCATCGCATACCATGCCGTCTCATACCATGCCGTCTCATACCATGCCATCTCATACTATCTTATACCATACCAACTTATGTCATGCCATTTCATATCATCTCATACCACTCCATCTCGTATCGTGTATCATTACATTTGAAAACCGAAAACTTTACGTTTTCGTCTCTATGTATGTATTTCTGGCTTCAAATTTAGTAAAGTGCATGAGAGCTCAGGTTCTCTATCTCTATTCATCTTCAGAGGCAGGGATGTTAGCTTGTTTAATTAATCACTTGTCTAGTATTGTCTATCAACTGTTTTAGCACAGATCTACAGAAGAAGGTGATTATGTGGATTTTCCTAAAGTGGGTTTACAGGAAGAATTGGAAGAAAATAAAGAAACAGTCAGCTTTATTGAAGCAGGTTTTATCTTCTGCCTGTTTCCTCACTTTTATCATATACTGAACATGACATGGAGTGTTTCTAGGCTGCTCTTATTGTCTAAATCTTGCATGATTTCAATTTCAGAGATGCAAAATGTAATTTGGCAGCTGGTTGATTTCTTATCGTCAGCTAAACTGGTCTAGAATAAGTTATGAACAGTTTCAATTGACACGGGGGACCTTCACAATTTTGTCACAAGCAAGATTATCTATGTCTAGTTATGCAGCTGTTGTGGAAAGTGTTTTACCATCATTATTCAAAAAAGTTGCAAAAGAATATGCTCACACCGAAAATCAATTGAATTTATTTGCTGTTAGGGTCTTGTAAAATAAACTTGTTCATGCAATCATAAACACATTCGTTTCTGTGGCAGGTAGATCAACATGTTGGTCCAGAGAGCCTTTAGCCAATGCATTTGTTACACACACGATGCCTATCACTGACATGCGTAAACATATCTCAATATGAATATTGATGTTTTAGATCCTGAACTGTGATAACTAACTTTCAAAAAACCTTCACAGCTAATATATTGAACAGAGCTATTCAATGGGTAAGTATCCTGATGAGGTCAAGATAGTTGAGAGATCCATTTAAATAAAGATTATTTTTATACTTGATGTCAGTCCACAGTATGTGTGTGGACCTACCTGCACAGTGTGCACCCTT
This sequence comes from Watersipora subatra, assembly GCF_963576615.1. Lineage (NCBI taxonomy): Eukaryota > Metazoa > Bryozoa > Gymnolaemata > Cheilostomatida > Watersiporidae > Watersipora > Watersipora subatra. The sequence goes on from NC_088713.1 coordinate 48,207,217, forward strand.
CATCATGCCTTTTAAATGCCCTTGACCCTCAAAATCATCTAACATACAAACAATGAAAAAAGACGGATTCACAGTTCATAATGATCAGAATCATAATACTTTACATTTTGTTTAGCTTTTTACGAGTTTGAAATGGGTTTCTTTGTTCAGGTGGAAAGCCTGAGTTTCTTGGCTGTTATATACCTCAGGCAGTTATCAGTCCAACCACATAAAACACAGCTCTTTCTGAGGTACGCTGGTAAACACACTGTTAGACTTCTCCAATCAGTGGCTCATCAGTGAGTATTGCAAGGAACTCTAATCATTGTGTGGATTCTCTTAACTTGTTTGGTCATGTTATGCATGTGTCCTGTAAGTCCTTGCTCTGTTATGGCATGCACTTGCTTTGCCATTTTATATCATCAGTGTGATGGTCATTTCCTGTTCACCTAGTTTTCAGATATTTTATGAATCTCATGCTGTGTGATGTTATTGTAATTATTTTTGTGTGCTATAATTCTGCAGCTATAACTCTGTGAGTTGACTGTGGAGGATGAATATCATAGATATAAAAAGGCTGTTGCTGAAAAGGCTTATGGAAACCTTATTAGGTACAATCTGAAGGATATCTGGAGCTTATTAAAACATTCAGAATACAAATTGACACATACTGAGCTTAAATTGAATTTTAGCATTTCATATTATCTCAAGTTTTTTTACACTATATTTCAGCTGATTCTCATCTACCTACGCGACCTTACTTGTTAGGTGCCATCAGCTGGTTAGATGCCACCTGCTTAGCTTGTCATGTCACCGCAGCTGAGAAATGCATTCTGGTTAATATCAGCGAATACCTGCTTCTCCTGCCATGATTCCTAGACATTCACACCAGGCAATGCATATGCTTCCTCCTTAACCACTCAGTCCATGAGGTAAGCTGCTACTGATATTACAATACACGTTCTTACAACATGATAATCTGTTTCATAGCATTTACGTTACTGGAACGGATTATTATGTTGTACCAGTTGTACTGCATTTATAATGCATGCTGCCCTGTAGTACTGCGTTATTGTGGCATGCTTACCATGCTTTTTGCACTGCTAATGCAACTACATAGACATTCAAGCAAAGATTTACTGTGACTGCAATCCATCTAACATATGGACAGCAGTCAGTACTTATTAATCTGATATTGCGATTTTGATAAAGGTCAGTCCTAATTTATTTTTTAAATTTTTGTGTAATTTTTATAACTGCAACACATCATCTACGTTTTTAGTTCAGCATCTACATGTAATGTACCTTTGTAATTAATTAGGTCATCTTAGTATCCAAATATACTAACATGGCTGATGTATGTTAGGAGTCAGTGTGTTTAATTCTGTCTCTGGCTACATATTTGTTCTGATGGTAATAAGTTCTCATCAGGTAAATAAGTATACAGACTCAGTGCCACTAACACATCTTCAATCTCAAAATACAGATCCATCCCTCAACCTGTACAGATGCTCTTAGACTTTTTTTTTGTTTTTGTCAAAAAGCCTGTAACAATAAACTTGTTGCCCCCAGAACAAGTATACTTGAGCTATGGCTCTCGCATCAAGGATCTCTCCACCCTGCCTAGATCACTTAAGCTATAGGCACCTCACACTAATCACTGACTCACAGTCTACAGTCATCCCAACTTCCTTGAACTCCTCTGTTTCATGTCTTGCAGCTTCAAAGTGTAAGTTTCAACTTCTTTTTCTACCTCCTAATCAGACCTACTATGATTATCCTAGTACCTCCTTTCTTCTTCTCCAGTGTTACTAATGCTCCTTCTCCTTGTTGTATCTCTGTATTGCCTTTTTCCTATGTCAGCCTATCTCTCTCTCCTGTTTATGAGCAACCACAAATAACATTCCTCTCTTCTCAGGTAACAGACTGATTTAGGATGGGTTATTATCCTCTAAGGATATTTTATATAATGGGAGTTGTGACACTCCACTTGGAAAGGTAGGACAACTTTTCTCACTAATAGACAACCCTAGTATTAGAATATGGACTCACATACTAACTCCTAAATCATTACAAGAATATGGACTCCCATGCTAACTCCCATATCATTACAAACATATGGACTCACATGCTAACTCCCATATCATTACAAACATATGGACTCACATGCTAACTCCCATATCATTACAAACATATGGACTCACGTGCTAACTCCCATATCATTACAAGCATATGGACTGACATGCTAACTCCCATATCATTACAAGCATGTAGACTCACATGCTAACTCCCATATCATTACAAGCATATGGACTCACATACTAACTCCCATATCATTACAAGCATATGAACTCACATGCTAACTCCCATATCATTACAAACATATGGACTCACATGCTAACTCCCATATCATTACAACGTATATAGTATTTTTGTGTAAGAAAAAATGATTCGACATAAGAGAGAATTGGCATACATGTATTCGCTTTTTTCTGGAACACATTAGGCTTGTATGTTGAGGTATGACAGTATATGCCTATGGTTGTTGGCTGTTACACCAGTTCCATAACTGGTATCTTTCTCACTGCTATTATATTGTTGATAGACATGATCAAGGTCACCTGCTCCCACCTGTCAGAAGTCTACCAGGTAATCATCTTGGCTGTGATTGAACATCACTTTAGTAACATTCTCTACTTCACTACTAGCTCTAAAGTGAAAGCGTTGAGAGAATTTACTGTGGTAAGTACAGCTATTCTTTGGTATTCAGTTATAATCAAAACAAGAAGTAGCATAGACACTATTATTTATATGGTTCAAACTCAATACACTTGACGCTCCTATAACGTATACCTCCTATAACCCTAATTCCAGATAACGTAAATAATTTATGTAAAGTTTTTGCTTCGTATTACGTAAAAAATTCCATATAACTAAAAGTGTCAAGTCAAGCGGGTTCACAAATTCTATTTGAATGTTAATCTAACTCGCTGTATTTGTGAAATAAAAAATGATGAGTTTATAGCATTATATATATTATATATACAACTTAAATTACATTTTAGTTTGTCATGATAGACCGTCACGTCACTGTCATGTAGTTTGTCGTATTAAATCGTCACATGTGTCGCCAACACAGATAATAGGATAGCTGTGCAATTATTCATAAATACAAAGGCGATCGGTGCAGGTGTTACAGCGTCGGTCCATCAATCTTAATGTCATGAGTAGGGTTTTTGTCGAAAGTTCTTTTTTATCCTAACTTTGACCCCTGAAAGCAGATAGACGACAAACAGGTAATTCTGTGCTTTGATAATAAAAATATTTTGTTGTTTTGCTTAATTGTAAACAGATAAAATATTTGTTATTAGTTTTAATTTGCAGAATACACTTTGTTGTTTATAAGAAAATGAGAAAAAATTTTGTAAATAAACATTGAAGATGTTTGCTCCTTATAAACCCATTGTTGAAGTACCACAATAATGACCTATGAAACCAGAGAGGTCGATCAGAAACAAGAGAAAAGTTGTTCATGCAAACCAATCCAATAATACTGCAGCCACAGTGCAGCCTATAATTAATAATGTTAATTCTAGTTTTTTCCTTTTTGTATGGCCAATGGGGCAAGTTTGGCAAGATCTTGGAATGGATTAGACAATTTATTTGTATTTTATTGTTCTTATAATGTAAAATCTCAATAATGTAAACGTTCCTGGAACAGATTAAGCATGCTGTAGGAGTGCATATTGTAGTTTTATCTGCACGAGTTACATAATTAGCAGATAGATGATAGGTTATTATATATTACACACAGACTTTCTATGTGGTATTCTCTAGCAGAGGAGACAACTTCAAAGCTACCACAGCTGCTCCAACTTGTACAGTATCTCCATAAGACAACCCTTATCTCTAGTATCAGTCACTAGAATGTAATTGATGAAGGTATTGTCACCCTTTTGCTCCAGTCTGTGAAGCATGGAGAATATGTGAAGCAAGATATTGTCAAATTACTGGTATTGTTGGAGTCTCTGAAGCATGGAGTTTACCATTCTCAATCAGTCAGTTTTTACACAAATTGCAATGTGGTGATCATAACTTAACAAAACAGTTCCATAGCAGTGGGTGGTCTAGAGTTTACTTCTATATGGAACACCCTGTTTGTAGCTCTTCAATGATAACTTTGTTCCTTTCAAATTCGCACCAGCATCAAGTAGTGAAAACAGCATAGCAATTTGTGTTATAATCGATTTGTGTACTTTAGGCTACCTAATTTAAAATGAACAAATTCTTGGCATACAACTGAATTGCATCTTCAATTTTACGCTTACCTATTTAACCCTAAGACAGATCTAGAGGAGGCAAGACAGACAGGAACTGTAAAAAATAGTGCATCCCTTACTGTCATACCGCTTTGAAATAAATAAATATATAAAATAATTTGCTGAAGCTAAGGATAAACTCTAAAATATTAACGGTTTTTATATTAAAACCAGATTGTTTTGCTTTTTATATAAAAGAAAAAAATCTGGTTTTTAATGTTTGCTATTCATGAGTGTAAACAAGTTTCATATCATCTGCCCCTTTTTTTCTCTCTTACTACACTCCTGTAGACTATCTGCTACTGCCTGTTTCTTTAACATGGCATCTTATCACCATCACAAGTGCATCACTATCAGGTGTGATATTTTGAGTAGCAGCGCATTTAACAATGTCATTCATGTGTTAATTTGTTAATCTTGATCACTACTTCGTTTCATTATTGTTGGATATGGAGACCACATGTTGAGAAATATCAGTAGGCTTCAGTGAGATCAGTAGACCGGTTCAAACCGGTTGGAATTGATTCAGTGAGTCATTAGAAATGACGTTTTTTGCACATCTTCTCTGAACTGCTAGAAACAATGCATGCATTTATTTGTCTGTCACATAGAATATGCATCTAAGGAAGGTGACATGTGATCACGAAGCTAATACTGTGATTACTAGCGGAAGCGTAAAATGAACACCTAAATCTCTTACACAAATTCTAAAAATGTGTGATCTATTTTTCTTCTGATCGAATGGTATAACAAAAGTCCAAAAATAATGCATTGTTTTTGTCTGTATGCGACTTTCATAGCGAATCAGAATATCTGAAGTGTTATAGTATGCAACTATAAAACTATATTGTTGCATACTATAAAACTATAGTTGTATCTATAGTTTTATATGTAATTTTTATAGTGGCTAACTCGTGTCAGTGCATCATGCTGGGTATGAACGCTTTTACAGGTTTAATGTCCTCAAGCAGATGTAGGGAGCATTTGGATTCTGTTTATCTTCGAAGATCACAAATTTTAATGGAAACTGGAGACTCGCTTGTTTTTTGACATACTCATAGTCCTGCCCTCGGGCCATGTTTCACATGCCTGGTCTAGCAAATGCTGAAACTGAAAGAGAAACTGTTATCCATTCAGTTACTCAACTTTGACCTAAAAGCAGTAAAAGCATTCTGTATTTGTAGATGAGCTGATCTGAGCAGATCACATCGGAGTTGTGCACTCAATGGTACCACTCAATGCCTCCAAATAAAGCAGTTTTTATTACTTGGGTGGTCTCTTGTATGGTAATAGCTTTATAACAATCAGTTTACACTCATGACCAGCTGAGAGTGGAAATGGCTTGAGTTGGACGGCCCTAAACATTCACATTGAACAAATAATACTGGTAGTACATCGAGTATCTTTTTTCCTTTGCCATATAGATTGTAACCATAGTAACGGTGATTCGCAGTTGTCCTCGACTTTTGCTACTGCTCAAAAACTATGCTAAATGACCTTCAATCGTGATCTGAAAATATTTTTCTTGCTGGAACAAAATTTGTCAGCTTGAAATCATTTGATGAATTTATAAGGCGCGTGTACTGTGCAGCTGTTAAATCTCTTTTTAAAAGAGACACAACACTTTTCAAGATTTTGTACAGCCTAACTTCTCTATATTTAGACTGGTACACAAGAAGATTTAATATAGTTTTTCCATATTTAGATTTTTGTTAACTTGTCTTAACAACAGGCTTGTGTCCATTATAAAAATTGCACTGCACATTGATGAGTACCCGCTGATGTTTATAAGTGAAATGCATTACAGTTGGAGTAAATTGTTGCTTGGATATCTATGTAGTTACATTAGCAGTGCAGAACAGTAGTAAATGACTCACTTCTTTTTTGACATACTCAGAAATCTATGTCAAGCCTGATTGAATCATCCAACAGGGCAGGTCCTGCTGATAGGCCATATTTCACAAGCCTGGTCTGGCATATGCTGAAATTGAAAGAGGAATTGTTATCCATGCAGTGATTTACCTTTGTCTTACAAGCAGTGCAACCATTCAATATTTGTAGATAGATGAGCTACTCCCAGTAGATCACATTGGAGTTGTGTACTCATTGTTACTTCCTGTAGCCTTCAAGTACAGTGGCTTGTTATACCTGGGTGGTCTGCTTGTGTGTGGTAATAGCTTCATAACAGTCAGTTTACATTCATCACTAGAGGAGAGCGGAGACAGCTTGAGTTGGATGTAGAGAGCTGGGATCTACTTTAGTTATGGTGAGAATCTATGTACAACATTCTATATGAACCATTCATAAATCCTGATGTATTTGCTTTATTTCTTCACTGACATCTGTACAAGGCTCAGCATAGTAGTGTTTTCTCTGCACACCTTTGTACTCTATCATGTTCTTTTCAAACTCACTGAACACTCTATGCTTTTTTTAAATATGACAGGAAGCTATATGACCGCAATAACTTCAAAGTTATTGTTCAAAAAATTATATTTAATGACAACGATATTACTATAAAAACCTTTTTGATAAAGATGAGAGATTGTTCAAAACATCCTAGTCCAGGATTTCGCTTGTGCAGTTAGTATAAAAAATATAGATCCCATGTAAAACATTTACTTGTGGCTTAGGCATATTCAAACTTCTGAAATGCTGGAAAATGAAGAATAATATGCTGTTTTATGAGTTGTGAAGCTGATATAATAATACATTTGATAGTAATATAGACAGTTCAACTAGTCACTAGCTCAAACTATATTGAACATTGCGAATGTATGAACTACTGTAGTACCGATATAATGTTACTGTATTGTTACTCAGCAGCATGTAAATCATGGTTCATTTTTCCACTGGGAGACCCGGCAGTAATCTCATGCAGCAAAACACTAGTGCTGCTAGACTCACACATATAACTAGCATTAGTCCTGGATTTGCTTTAAATATTCATCAAATGTCTTTTTCATCTAATAGACTCACATGATGAATTATTTAAATATTGTTTCCTGTGTACATTACTCAATATTAATATAAGGTTAACTGTTCATTGTCATTACTGGCCTGTGAACTATTCTGTAATTGGACAAGTTGTACTTGCTTCAGCCAATCAAGAGGCAGATTGTTGAATGAGGGGCGGAGACATTTCCAAGCTATAAAAGACATGAAGCAGCCAGCAAGCATATCACCTACAGAGTACCTACAGGTAAGTATAACTTCACTGTTATATTAGCATATGTTGATATTATACTTACTGGGAATAATAGAGTAGATGAAGAGAGACACTGAGTCAGTGTGATTATAATATAACTCTGACCTGAGACTATCACTCTCTACCCTGAGGAGACTCATAGAGTCTATCCTCTAGTGAGGTTAAGTTAAGGTCAGGAGACTCTGGTTTCATTCCTCAGTCATTTTTGTACCTGCAAACATTTCCTACTGTAAGTATGTCATATGCCTCTTGCGAATAGAATGAGGAGCTCTGAAACTGGAGTTTTTAGCTGCTTATCTTGTCTTTATTCTGGTCAGAATCAGCTGCAGGTCACTGATTGTATTTAGTCACCAGTCTTATAGGAAATTAGTGTTTAAAGTAGGAGACTGTATGAATCTCATTGCTGTCTCCTGATTTGTCATTGTTAAAATTTTACTGAGTTTATTTCCATTAGTTCAACACATGAGAGAGCAAATAGCAGGAATGTTGATGCTTGATTTCCCAGCTCTGAGTATCATATTTGTAGTCTCATTTTTATACTCTGTGAATATCCAGGGTTCACCTGCAGCAACTCTGTTATGGTTGGCAGCTTTATAAGTCATCAGCTCACCCAGTGTCAGCAGTTGAGTCACAATTTGTCTTCATTTTTCTCTATCATATTTTAATGTGTGGAGTATTTTACAGGATACAATGGAGCAATGGATTAGGGAATACATTAGAGCTAGTGGAGCTCCTGACATTACCTCTCTTAGGGCTGCTTTAACAACCACCCCTCCTGATCAGCTACTTCAGCTTATAACAACTATCAGAGATAGTAAGTCGTATACAGCTCTGCTATTGGCTATCTACCGTGGCCATCCTGAAATAGCTCATATGTTACTCACTCCATTGAAAGGAATAGTAGATGAGTTGCTGTTTGAGAAGGATAAGGGTGGATATACAGCTCTGCACTGGGCTGTATTGAAGGGAGATAGAGAGTTAGTAGAGCTTATACTTCATACAGTATCCTCTGGTAAGAAGTATGAGCTGATCGCTGACAAGGATGGAGGGGGTTGGACAGCTCTAACAGTGGCTGCATGGAGAGGATATACAGATATAGCAGAGACTCTACTGATAAGCCTGTCAGTAGAGCAACGAGTCTCCCTGCTCAACATACAGACTAACTACTACCTAAACACAGCACTGCACTGTGCAGCCTACAGTGGACACACAGCTGCTCTACAGACTATGCTGACCTCCATCCCTCCTGATAAAGTCTCTGCTCTCCTCCGTATAAAGAACAGAGACAGTAGAACTCCTCTGGAGGAGGCAGAGTCTGAGGGAAGGAAAGAGACAGTAGAGCTGCTTAAGAGCTGGAAGCAGCCAGTATTAGCAGGTAGGATTAATATACAGTGTGATACCAGCTACTCACTTGTACTACTCTATTGCATAACTCTCTGCTTGTCCCCAGGGTATTTATATAAACATACCCTGGGGAATTCCATCTACATTTTCCTTGCATAGAGACTGCAGTGGGCTGTAGAAGCAGTTCAGCTCTGTCTCTCTATTAAATGCTGTCGGTTCAGCCTCTCCTCTTCAGCCAACACTCAGCCCTTGCTAAGCACTCATCACCTCTGCTCCCTCTTAGATAATATAGTCTGAGTATTTTAATTCCTTATTCAAAACTGAAAGGATTAAAGTGATGTTAGCAGCTCAACACCTTGTGGCAGCTATTAGTCAGCACTTAGTGAACTCTCCTGATTCATGAATATTCTTATCACTCACAACAGTTTTGATTAGAAACATGAGCTATTTACTAGAATTACAGTAGTAGTAATTCTGACAGACAGACACGGCTCTTATTATAGTAAATATTTTACCTAGGGAGCAGTTCTTATTCTTGCTAAAGATAGAATCACAATGTCTGAGTAAGCATAAACTATGGTATAGTTTTACTCAAATTTTTTAACAGTTTAAACGCAGGTTCTCAGTCTATTATTACTCACTGAGGCTGTACACCTGATTGTAGCCTTAGAGAAGAAAAGTACAACATCCAGTAGGAACTTATTGAGTCTTTACTTCTTGTAGCAACACTAGTTGGTTCTCATTCACTAGTAACCCTAGCTATAAAATCTAAGCAACTGGTTCTAATGCTATATTTTAACATTATCATCAATAGCTTTAATTAATTGTTATTAAATTAACTCCACTATCAGTATTACTTTTGTATTTTTTTATTTTATCAATTTTTGGTCTCGGATTGGTTCATTGCATGGTAAGAGTTCGAGATTAAATTTGTTTGTACATCATTCAGCCTGTTGTCATAGTAACACTAGAGTTATCTCTACATGTAGCTGAGGCTATGCTGAGTCATGTAGAGGTATTCAGATTTATAAGAGGATCTATCTGTTGATTAGATTGAAGTATTATTTATTTTTACTTTGTTGTAGCCCATGCTGCTGCCACTTTCTGGAGGTTTGCGGCCCTTCTTGAAACTGACAGACACAAAACAAAAGGTAAACATAGGATAAGATTGCTTTGAAGACTAAAGTCTACAGATCTTGCAACGTAAAATTTTTCCCAGAAATTAGATTAGATCAAAGTATTTTTAAATTTTTGTTATTTAGTATTTACCGAAGTTTTTAGTTGATGCTGCCGCTGATAAAACAATTCATCAACTTGTAATAGCAGAATGTGAACCCTGATTATATTGTTGTTTTAGAATTGATTAAACTAAAGGAAGAGTCAAAAGAGTCTAAGCAGCAGATTGTAGCCTTACAGGAAGCGGGTAATCGCAAGACAGCAGGTGACTTTTTTAATTTCAGTTAAACTGGATTTTCTTCTTGTCATAAAATATGGATGACATCTATACACCTCCTTTGTATGTAGTACCTGATATGTATGCACTATTACTAGAGTTCAGTTATGTTCCTGCCCAGACATGTGCAGCTACTGCTCTATAAATAGCTTAGCTTGTAACATGTGACAGTACCAGTATATGAGCCCTGATTTTATTGTTGTTGTAGCTTTGGCCAATCAGAGGGAGGAGTCTCAGCGGCAGATTGTAACCCTTCAAGAAGCGAACAATCAGATGACAGCAGGTAAAGATTTTACACACAGTTCAACTAGAGTTTGAATTTAACATTCACATAATTACTGTTCATCAGTAACAACACATATTCATTTATCTTCTTGTGTACTTTGTTTTGCTAGTTATTAACTTATAAGGAATGGATATGATGAGTATTGGTTCATCATTGCTATTTGCTGTTCAGTAATTAATTCTATTGGTTAATGTGCAAAGGGAGAACATCACTGAAAATCAGCTGTTTGGAATACGCGAATCACAGGCTAAGTTGTATGGTTTGGCTCAGCAGATGAGACTAGAGTTTTGACATCTCCACACCATGTTCTATAAACCTACCCTTAGTCTGAAGGATGGTTTACACAAGGTGGCTGTGAGATGGTTCAATTATCATAGATAGAGAGTAATTGCTATAATATATATTGCTTATAATAGACACTGATAAGTATCTGTTCCTTTAGATATGGCTGCCATGATGGAGAGACTTAACAGACTAGATATTTATCTGCGTACTCCCACTGATACAGACGAGACAGGAGACCAGCTTCATGAGCCTCAGAGCTGATACATTCCTCTTTGTTTAATTGAAATCACTTGTAGTTCTTGTTTAATATTTATAATTAAATACAATTTCATATTTATACTTGATACATTTTCTCCTCTCTACTCATCTAGCAGTGATTTTTATGAACACACATGTCCATCATTGAACTGCACTCGTGCTATATAATACCACCTGCATAGCTTGGCAAAACTTGGCAAATATTTTAGACTGGCATAGATTAACATATGGTATTCCTTACTCAATGTGGACCCTTCAATGCTTTAGAGCTGGTCTCATTGCTGTAGCTGGCCACATTTCTAATATTAAATATGAACAGTACTGCCAGGAGATGTGATACTGTAGTGCTGATAATCGACTGATGACAGATAGCCTTAGCATTCATGTCTGATATGTAACAGATAGCCTTAGAATTGTCGCTATCAGTAAACCTTAACAAAAAGGTTCAACATAAACAAATAGCAATGGTTGGCTAATATTGAAGTGAACTGGTTACAACTAGGTCAAACATTTTCCTCAACCAGACACACTAGTAACAAGTATTGTCTAACATAACCAAGTCGCCTATTGACCTAGTGTATAGACAAGCAGGTGATTCAAGTAAATAACATCTTGTGACTAGGAATGAGAAGACAACTACTTGTTTCCAATAACGTGCTAGTTTAATGTTACCAGGTCACACAGTGCTGTATGGGCACAATCTTTTATAAAGCTATGAGATTCTTTGGAAATAATACTCTCAGGTTGAGAAGAGACAAGTCTTCAGAAATTAACTCTATTTAAATAGATGAAACTAATGTCAATGAAAATGTCACAAAGGCCATCTCAATTGTGTCACTGAATGTCAAAAGTACTTTGTTGTATCTTAGCTTTAGGACCTGGAACATATTTTAAAGCATTTGCTTTTTTATACACCAAAGTATCCTCATGGAAGTAAATAGTTCATAGCTACACTGTACATTCATATCTTCCAGGAGGGCTACATTACCAGAGGACAGTTATTGAGAGGGTAGATGATGGTTCAATTACAAATCCTACAGAGAGTGCTTGCATATGTTTAGCAGTGGTGACCGCATTGGGCAAAGCAGGCCTTTGCATATACATACATAAAAGAGAACAAACATACCTGTAACGTGCCCATTTTCCTTACAGCTGTTGCACTCAAAACACTACTAAAGGTATTATTATAATCTAGACAGCCCCATGTTATTTTACTAGCAATCCATAGCAAGCTCCCAGAAAGCTATTCACAAATCTGACTATCTATTCTGTGAGGACAAAAGAAAGTGATTAATATCTTAGACCAAATTATTAAAATAACCTGCTATTGTGTGAACTTAGTCTAGAGTGAAGACTACTTTGCGTGAGGTGACTATCTATTAGCTCAGCACCGAGCTACCAACAAAAAGACCGGCAAGAAATGTTTGTTGTCATTGTGAGAGAAAAGTTGACTCTTTCTAACTTCCATGACTAGTCCTCTCACATTCAAGAGCCAGTCATCATATAGTAGAGTATGATAGTAGGCAGTCTAGAGAGGATGTAAAAACTTGTGTAGGCAGACATGACAGGATGTGATGTTATCCAAGCTGTCACATTTAATATACAACTATTATACTATTTTCAGACTAGAGCTGGAACGAGACCAAAGAATGCAAGGCCGGGCCAGACTCAGGGTCAGCAATGACGGTCAAGATTGAGTTGGCCAGGCCCACACACGTGATTTTTTATTCGTTTAAAGTTACAAGATAGTTCTATTACAGCTTAATGTTGTGACATCAATAACCTAAAATAAAACAACCCATTATCACACCAATCATTATTATTATACATTATAATTATATATTTTGTGGCTTGGCTTATAGATTCAGTCTACAATTTATGGCTAAACATTGTTGGATCAATGTTATTCAATGGGTGATAGATTTATGGCATGATTTGGCTAGTGTTTTTATTACAGATTTTATTTTCAGCTGCTATTATAATCAACAAGAAGAGATTAGTTAAGAAATACTTTACAAATATAAAAATAGATAACCCAGCATAATGGAAAGCAAAAACCCATCACTTCCCTAAAACTTCTGGTATTAGTGAAAGAAACTGAAAATAAGATAAAATAAATTTGCTGCACTGAAGGTTCTTAGAAGTGCTTTTAAGTTCCGCAGGATGCCTTTGTTGTAAATGCCTCAATAGTATTGAGGTGGACCCTTCTTTGTAACTTAACTTGCTTTCGCATTTTGTACAAATAATTTGGTATTTCCCTTTCTTGACTGGCTTCTTCATGAACTCTCAGACCACCGACATGTTGATTATTTCTTGCTGAAAAATGTTGTAAAACCTATAGCTCAAAGACTATTGTCACATCTGTAAAATATAGTCTTAAGTCACCTTGTTTTATTTTGCCTGGTCCTTACGCGCTAGGACTAAGCGCGACTCTATTTCAATCACACTTAAAAAGCGAAATACAACCAGCACAATCGATCTCGTTTAGCCATTAACCTACCCGTGTCTTTGTATAGGAAGACCTGAGGGTTGGGTGACCCGATCCGAGAACCTCTGACCCGGTGGGTAAAGACCGAGTGAGCTACCCGTGCCAGCTCTATCTCAAACTTGAAAGTAATTTTTATGCACAAAGTTCTTGGCATAGTTTAGTGCTCAAGTAAACCTGAGCACTTCATGAGATAGTCTGAGTTCCTATAATTAAGAACTTATGTAGGTAAATAAAACGAGCCATAGAATGATCTTTTTTATGATGAATTCAACTTGAAAGTAAATTTTATTTCAGTTTATAAATTTAAAATCTAAATTAATATGAGAATCTGAATCTTTCACATGTTTTTTATATAAAAGTCTCATGTAAACAACCAAGCTAATGTCTATAGAATACGGTTTGTACTCCATATTTAGCATATCATTTGATGAAATCACAATATATGATATGACAGAAAACTACAGTAATATGTAATATACAGCTATAGGGGTGTATTGTGAAGTTTGAAGGTGTCACAATCCAAGCTAGTCTGGCAGTAAACTGGAAGGTGGTCAATTAGCAAGGATCATATAATGTTGGTCTTCTAAGCGAAGTGTCGTGAGTTTGAGTCCTGTAACAGTCGATCTTATTTATTTATATATATTTGAAAAAGTCATAAGAAGGCTAACCTGGCAGTAAACTAGAAGGTGGTCAGTTAGCGCAAGTCGTAGAGTGCTAATCTTCTCAGCGAAAAGTTGAGATTTCGAAACCTGTACACTTTGATATTTTATGAAACACTCCCATTATCGTATATATATATATATACATGTATATATATATATAAATATATATTTATATATATATATACATGTATATATATATATATATAATTTTGATATATTACTGATAGTAATACCATAATATATTGTATTATTTTTGATGGTTGCAAGATTAAAAGATCAGAGTTACATACATGTAATTATAAGAAATTTACTGCCTATTGGCTTTCCTTGGTATCATTTATCAAATTGCCTCAATCTCAATTAAAACTTGTTTTCGATGCAAATGCTTCACGATCTACCACCTTAGTAACTCATGCATGCACTTTTGCATGCAAGAAGGACAACTTCCCGCAATGAACATATCCATGCATTGTTGTCATCAGGGCACTTTAAAAATTTGTATTAAGAATCTATACATGAACTATGGCTACCTGATTGAATATTACAGAAACCTTAGAGAACCAGGCAACGCAGAAAATACTAATAGTTGATAATAAATAAAAGTGACTTGAAAGGAGAAACAAAATAATCTAACATGAACAGCAACGGTTTGCTAATATTGAAGTGAACTGTTTACAACTAGGTCAAAAGAAAATCTCTGTGGTAACCAGACATACCGGTAAACCTATGACTAGGTTTTTTACTGTGTAACAAGGGCATGTAATAACCTTCTGTTAAGACCTGCAAGTGACACAAGAACAAACATAATAAATGTTAAAACATCCTGCTGTGACTAGGAATGAGAAGACAACTACTGCAGTCATAACTTGACACTTGTGTACCCAAACATACAAGAAACTCAAGATACTAGCACTATTTGGACAAGTTTCTTCTTTGATATACAAGTAACCTTTGAGATACGAGCGTACTAGCCAGTTCCCGATTGCCTGTATATAAGGTCAAGTATGCGAGAAGTCGCTTTTTAAAACAGCATCGCTCGATCTTTTTCCTCAAATCAGTTTATCACAGTTCTTAACAGGTTAGTTAAAGGTTATAATGAACGCGAGGCAAAAAGAGCCAAACTAAAAACAGATAATAGAAAATTAAGACAACAAAATTATAATAAGTTAAGTAAAAGATTAAAACTTAGCTTTATGTGTGTGTTTGGTCTAAATCCATTTAAATTCAACGTTTGTTGCGTTGTGTCACACAAGTTTAGTGTTTTTAATGCGTTAGTTGCCAACCGGTCGTTGACCCGCGATCGACGTTAGCTACTAAGTCTATCTAGAAGACAAAAACTTACAGTAGTGTACATAGCAATGTTACATTTTGTTGCAAATGTTAATAACTAAATATCTATTTGTTACATTGTAAGCGTTGGTACTAAATTACAACTGTAAAAAGCACATTTTTGCCGTAATTCATGCATTCTGTTTTATGTACTTCTTCTCATGGCATGGTAATGAATTAATTTGTATTTAATTATTTGATATAGAAAATGGTGCCTTGCGATACAAGTAGATTGACATATGACTTCAGTGAAACAACGCATGAGGATCTTTTTTCAAGGTATGACTTTAATTAATTTAGATAATGTGCTTGTCAAACATTTCTAAGGTCACATGCCTGTGTAGGGCTACAAGTCTTATCGCTATGAGATAATTCTTGAACAGTAATACTCTCAGGTTGGGAGAAGACAAGATTTCAAAAATGAAAGATGTAGCATCCATTTTAAAAGTGAATTGTTTATAGTTTTTTCCTTTTAAAAAGAGTCAAACCATGTCAGTAGAAATTTTACAAAGGCTGTTTCATTTGTGTCACTGAGTGACAAGAGAACTTTGTTGTACCTTAGTCTCAGAACTTATAACCTATTTTGTAAACAGGTATTCAACCAAGTACATCACTACAAAAGTGCACGGCAAAAAGCTTTGGTATTATAGCAGTACATCAATATAGAATGAAAGAATCAGTATTGTAGCAGTACAAAAGTATAGGAGTGTACTACTACTACTACTAGTATTACCACTACTATTACTACTGCTACTACTACTAGTATTACTATTACTATTACTACTACTAGTATTACCACTACTATTACTACTGCTGCTACTGCTGCTGCTACTACTAATATAACTACTGCTACTACTACTACTACTACTACTACTACTACTATTAATACTACTGATACCACTACTACTGCTACTAACAGTACGATAACACTACTCCGCAACAACCCGTTCTTCCATGATAGTTACTATAAACCACAGGAATAGCACACAAGATGCAAAATAATTTCCAACATAAAACTTTACAAGTTCACAAAAACTCACGAGTTTTATGAATAAAATAAAACATATAAATAATAAAAATTTTAAAAGTTACCTAATACAAAATAGAGTAACATACATGTTATGTGTACTTCTACCTTTGTACCAACTTTACACTTCCGTTTCACTTCTTATTCTCTAAAACGTATCATTTAGTTGATTGTTATTTCCATTATTTGATTTATATGAAAAATGTGTAATATTTTCAAACATAATATTTCTGTATGGCTTATATTGTTTAATGCTATATATTCAAAGTACTTATAAGGTAGTTATTACAGACCTTTAAAATGTTGAACTAATGAAACCAATTACAGTGTATTTTTATGACAATATTCTCTATAAACTAATAGTGAATATAATATATGACTCAGATCTTGAAACGAGTCAACTTTATATGTGGAGGTTTGACTGTATATATACTGATAATATTATACAGTCTGTTGTGATAACCCGTTGCTAATGTCCTTCTTAGCAATGTTACCCTTAGGGGGCTTCTTCTGTTTAAGCCAATGTTTGTGGAACTGTTTTTCTACCACAAGATTTAATACTGCGATAATGAGACAGAGGTTGTATTTAAGATCCGTATATTTAACGATCTATATTACTTAGCGAGAATGTATAATAAAATATGAGCGTAAGAGTATCAGTATGGATGTTTGAACGAAAGACTCCTCACAAACAAGATGGGGTTCCCTTATATAGGAGAGAATGACTTGCATAAAATATGTGTGGCATGAGTCAAACACAAGATACAAAAAGGTTGCAGAATAATATTTACACAATTAATTTTGTTCCAGGCGCACAGACAAAAATAAGCAAGCGGATGCGGACAGATCATTAGCGTAGTTGGAATGTTTATGGAGGCTGACACGAATGGTGACACAGACAGTCTTGGCAGGACAAGATGTTGGTCTTGTAGTAATTGTCAAATGATGAAATGTTATAGAAAAGTGTTACGTTCTTATCTTTTGTGTATAGTAAAATAACAACTTAATGTATACAAGATATGTAGCTCTGACATGAGAGTTGTTCTGACATCGGTATGTAGAAACCGCAGCTAGGCAGAGGCAAGATGAAACTAGGTCATAGTCAAGATACAGGTATCTTACACTGTCATAAGTGCAGCGTTTAGGAACATTTACATCTCATCATCATATGACCAGCATGTGAAAGGAACATAGCTAACAACTATATATACTTAAGAGAAGAAACAATGATATTTGGGCACTCAGTTTCTGTAATGCTGCATTTAAATATCTCATAGTTGGGTAAAATACAAGTATTATTGTGTTTTAAACCGCAAAATACTATTTATTAAGGAAACCATAACAGGCTGACGTCTGATGTAACTAGGAAGAGGTTCAGCAATACAAGTTGTTAGGAAAGCAAAGAAATGGTTTTAGAATATTGATACATTAAAAAAGAAATATTTAATTGTGTGAATTTGTATATAAAATAAGTATTATTCATTTCAAGATAACTAACAACTTACTCAATGCCTGGCAACCAACTAACAGACTAATAATTACTATAAATACTTGATATAGTTGATGTGTACAGCTTGAACTGCACTGGGTCACTAGTCTAACTGGTAGTATATTGAAACACCAGAGTAGATATGTAACCACGTGTAGTGAAGCACAATGGTATCCTAGCTGTCATGAGCAGGTATATTTATACTTATCATTGAGATATTCTGGTAACATCTGATATATACAATAGCTATTGAATCTAGAACACCTGTAACTATGCCTTCACTACCAATGGAAACATCTTTTAAAACACAGCAACATGGTTCATTCAGATATTCAAGAGATTAAATTTAGCTTATATAAAGCTCTGAAAGAAAAGGTTTGTAAGTTAATACCATTTCACTTACTGTAACATTATCTGTGTAAGATAGTTATAACTGCCAAATAAAATGATTAAATATATTATTTTGTACTACGCGCTATACTACTACTACCCCCAATAAAAATTATGTGTTAACCATCCAGTAAAAATATAACTACGCATTCAATACGAATGGAAACATCCTTAAAACACAGTAGGATGGTCTATGCAGATATTTCACTACATCACACACTGAATTTGGCTCAACTATGTTAAAAACAGAATAGAAGCCTGCATCATGAGATATCAAACAAAAGTCATAAAGCAAGCTTATAACTATATCTACCTAACAGTATAGAGAGATCTGGAACAAAGATAGAGAATAGAGGGAGCACAAAGATAAGACAACTTCTTAAACATTGATTAGACATATGGAAAGGACTCAGCAATCCATCCAGAGGAGGAATAAACTAAATATTAGATACTCATTTAGGTCATGAACTTCACCTATATATCAATATATCAATATGCTAATATACTAATATATCAATATACATATATATCAATATACCAATATATCGATATATCAATGTATCAATATACCAATGTATTAAAATACCAATATATCAATATAAATTAATTTAATTTAATCAATATATTAATTTGACATTTTTAATATTTGCCAAGGAAAGGATAGAAACGGGTTTAAAATATTTTAAAGTGTGAAAACATTTTTCTGACGCTAACTTCAGGCAAATATTAAGGTGCCTAGTAAGTACAGTTACTCAGACCTTGCAGTGTTGTATAAAGACAATTATAGACGGACTTATAATAAAACACTCGTTCACTCCTTACCATAGTGTTTATAGAGACTCATCAAAAGTTATCCTACCAGCTCTGAAAGTGGAGGTTAAATTAATCCCTTCATAGATAGAAGAGACCGCTCGTCTATCATAACCAACAATATTGCATTACATTTTTCACGTAATGTCCATACTAGTGCTGAGCATGAGTAATCAAGCTTGTTCAACATGCGGGTTTATCTTCTCCCGAGTATAGGGTAATAGAAATTTTAAGTATTTTGAGCTTGCGAATTTGGGTATCGACTTGCGAGTTCAGGTTTTGGTACACCAATCCGTCGAGTAGAGTGGATAAAAATTCGGTCTGTTGCGCATGTGTAATGAGCAACGAGTTTCACAGCTCACTTTTTACGTTGCGAGCATGAACACCGGTCAATAAAAATAATAAAAAAACAATAAATAAATTGAATAGAATTATAATTGCATTGTAAATGTTAAGTTATGTCCGATGTTTGAAAATCTATTGCTAAGAACAGCAAATATATTACAAACCCAATATCCAAACGATCCATTGGCCAATAAGGTATACCCGATACTCGATTCTTCCGATACTCAAACGAAAAGGGAAGTAGAAACAGAAGTATAAACTCGTTTGTTGGCAAAAAAGTACTCATGCCCACCACCAGTCCATACTGTGCTATAAAAATATATGCATATAATATGGTGATATCTGTTCTCATTGGAAACACAACTTCTAGTTTATGTTACACAAATTATTTTTGAAGACATTTCACTTCAAATCTCCTCAAATTAAAATTTAATGAATTTCTAGGAATATACATGTATAAGATAAAAACATGCAGTAAAATTTTTTAGAAAATCTAATAAAGTGGTTGAGATGCATGCTAATCAGCTAGCTAATACACATACTAATATAATTTTATTGCTTTATTAGTTTTTTATAAAACAACAACGTTGAATTTTAAATCTTTACTATAATAAAAGTGCTGTCTGTCCGCCTGAAGCTATGGATGGAGTCGTGGACAAAAATTACACTGTATAGGATTTGAGCTCAGGTCATTCAGCTATGCAGCCCTAACGGGCAAACGCTCTAACGACTCCACTAAACCTCTTTCTAGCATTTATCATCATTGTGCAGATAGTTGTGAGACCTCATGATTTCTTACAAGGCACTGGAATACCTTAATAGTATCAGTTCATATAAATAACTTTAATATCTCGGTGACCTCCTAGTATTGACCTCCAAGGTAGTAGTTATGTAAAACACTATAACCTTGTTTCGTGTTATTCATAGCAAGTGCTGTTAGTACTTTGCTAATAATCAGGTAGCATCCGGTACAATACTAATAAATCTATTTCTGAATTACAATTTGGAGTTCACAAACTAAATAAATTTAATTGCCAGTTGGAAAACTTATCTATGGAAGAATAGCCTTCAACACTGAGTTCCAATACCTACTAGTGTTAATATTACAGGTAGTGTGCATAGTACCGATATAGATCGACACTATGTCAGATTGCTATGCTAAGGGGTACTCAGCTCCAAGTTCGATTTTTTTTCTATCATGAAACTTTTCCATCGACTAACTTTCTGTCAAATTTCTATAATTGATCCAATGACTGAGTTTATCTTTAGAAACTTTATCACTAGTCAAGGTAGAACTTGCTCTTGTGTGTAGAGAAATTCATTGAATTGATTTATGTAAGATGAGTTATTGTCATGAAATTTCTCAAGTCACAATCTTTACTACAAGAAAGTCGTGTCCATCTGAAGAGAAGGCTGGAGGTTTGGAAAAAACTTGCACTGTACAGGATTTGAACTCACTACTTTAAGCAATGTAGATCTACACTCTAACAGCTGCATCAATCAACTGTCTACTGACATCACAGAATACTTATATGTTCATGTCTAGCTGTTACACATGACAGTCTCTCACGACACATCAGACTGTCAGATTATTAGTTAGCAGTTAGCATAATAAGAGTCGTGTCTGTCTGTCTGTCTGTCTGTCTGTCTGTCTGTCTGTCTGAAGCCATGTTAAGAGTGTTAAGAATAAAGATTACAACATACGAGAGTCCATCTTAGATATTCAAATTCTCAGCCAAGCGCTAGTATCAGCACCACTTGACCACCTTTCCATATCTAAGAATAATTATGCTCATAGTTATTACATACTATTATAGCTGTACTACCTGGCGTTGGCCGAGTAATAAGAAAGTCTTTGGACAGGAAAGTTACTTTTGTATAACATACCATACACAATATTTACCATTATAACTTTTAAGTTTCATATCAAAAGAAAATATTGTTAAGCAGTTCAAATGAATGAAGAGGAAAAAGAAAACCACTGTAAAGGTTTTCAAGCTTTTTCAAACAACTACAACTTTTAAATTTCACATCCTGAAAGACGTGTTTTGCTGAAATAAGTTAGGAAGAAAAATAAAAATGTAAATGTGTTTAAATGTAAATGTAAAATAATTAGCAAGTAATGGCTAAATATAATCTGTTTAGCTATGATTACCATGAAAAGTTATTTAATTAATAAGATAATAAAAAGTCTATTTTAACTTTATGTAGTTGTAATTTAATACCATTAATTTTAATTTAATATATACCAACATTTGCCACTCTAATTTTTAAACTACACATCATGGGAAGTGTTTTGTGTAATTGAAATAAATGAAAAGAAAAAATTAAAAAAAAACTGTCAAAGTTTTTTAAACTTTTCAAACAATTTTAACTATCAAACTTCGCATAATGAAAAAAGGTTTTGTGCAGGACAACTAAATAAAAAATAAATAAAACAACTGTAAAGTTTTTAAACATCTGTAAATTTAAAATTTCATAACTTTCAGCGACGTGTAAGAAGGTTGTTCGAAAACCGACTGGTTCTAAATCCGAAACAAATTTTCCCAATAAAATAAAACTAATAAAATTTATTTTTGTATAACATACCGTATACTACATTTACCATTCTAACTTTTAAACGTCATATCATGAGTAAATATTTTTAAACAGTTCGAATGAATTAGTAGGAAAAAAACAACAGTAAATGTTTTCAAGCTTTGTCAAAGAACTACAACTTTCAAATTCCGTTTCTTGAAAGAAGGGTTTTGTTGAAATAAATTAGGAAGAGAAGGAAAACTGTAGATGTGTTTAATGGAAAATGTGAAATCAATAGCAAGTAATGGCTAAATATAATCTGTTTAGCTATGATTACAATGAAAAATTATTTAATAAATAAGGTAATAAAAAGTCTATTTTATTTTTACATAATTATAATTTAGTACAAATAAGTATAATTTATTTTTGTTTAACATCTAACAAAATTTGCCACTCTAACATTCAAATTACGTATCATGATAAAAGCGTTTTATGTAATTGAAATAAATTATGAAAGAAAATAAAAACAACTGTAAGGGTTTTAAAACTTTTTCAAACAACTTTAACTTTCAAATTTCATATCATGAGAAAAAGGTTTTGGGCAGGACAACTAAATTAAAAGTAAATAAAACAACTGTACAGGTTATTAGACCCCTGTAAATTTAAAATTTCATACGTTTCAGCGACGTGTAAGAAGGTTGTTCGAAAACCAACTTGTTCTAAATCCGAAACAATCTTTCCCATTAAAATAAAACTATGTAAATTATGTAATTTGTTTCAAGGCAAGAAAAAACTTTGATAAAGTATTTTTTCAACATTTTACACCATCAACTGTACTGTATACTGCATACTATAAATAGAAATGAGTAGATATAGA
This sequence comes from Watersipora subatra, assembly GCF_963576615.1. Classification (NCBI taxonomy): domain Eukaryota; kingdom Metazoa; phylum Bryozoa; class Gymnolaemata; order Cheilostomatida; family Watersiporidae; genus Watersipora; species Watersipora subatra. The sequence goes on from NC_088713.1 coordinate 48,230,283, forward strand.
TTGTCTTTAATTTTAATGAATGGTTTTCTATTTATGATGATGGAAATAGAAAACAAAAGTAAAGGTTTCGTACATTTGGCCCTTAAAACATCAAAAACATTAAAGGTTAAGATACAATACTAAAAATTGCAAAAACTTATAATGAAACAGCTAAAGATGCAACAAATCAGTTACATCAAAAATCATAGAAAAAAGAAAATATAAACAGCAATGGTATGTTTGCTTCACATCTTTAAAAGATAATTCTCCTCCAAAACAATTTAGGGTAACTCGACTGGAGGGGTTATCTCCCTAGCGAATTTCTTCGGTAAAGGAGACATCGTCCCACATGGTTCCTCCCTGTTTGTAAAGAACTTATGCATCGTAAAATGTTTCTCTGTTTGTTAGCAAATGTTTCCATGCTTTTTCGGAGCTTTGTAAATTGCATTGTGCATGCTCCGGTTTGGTCGAAAGCCGAATTTATATTCAAGCTCCGAGACGATCAAATCTCAAAATCTCTGTTGAAAAACCTATAGGGTAAAATAATTAGCAGGCGCATGGATTATGTAGTATATGATAGAGCAACTGATCAGTAAGTTGTGGTGGGTCAGTGGTAGAGCATATACGCGTATGAACCTTGTTGATGCATTCGTAGAGAGCTCACATCCATTAAAAACCCAAATTTTAATATCGAGATTTTAAGATCTATAGCTGGAGGGACAGACATACTTTACCATTTATATATATATATAGATGATGATCTCTCATGGTAAAAATAATAATAACAGTGCTATCTGAATTGTAATATTTAAGTTATTTAATAGTCATAACTTGAAAATGCAGAAAATTTTCCAATGTTTGGGACATTATGCAATAGTTAATCATTGCTGTCAATCAATGTTTGCCAAAACCTTTTAATGAAATAGAAGTAAATTCTAGGAGATTAAAGTGTGTGGTTTAGTCATAGTTGGCTATGTGAAGCAGTGCATCTACACTAATCACAGCTAAGAATATGAGTCTGAGTGTTTTGGTATGGACAAAGATTATATTACAAATTTGTTTGAAATAATACATAAATTGACAACACTTTATCCATACTAGTATGATGGTAGTCCCATGCACTGTGAGAGATCATCATATATATTAGCTTATGACGACAATTATTGCTTGATGCTTGAAGGTGGTAAAGTGGTGCAGGGGTCAGTGAGTTCTTGAAGAATCTGAATATCCAGGTTTGACATCCATGCTGCTCAACCCTTTTACTTAGCTTAAGAGGAACAGACAGGCTTGAACTGCAGTAAATATTATCAACTGATTTATTTATAGTAACGATTAGGGGAAGGACAAACAGCTCACACGGTCACGTGATATGGACAGAACTGAATACCATGGATATAGCTCCTTGGAACATAATGTTAATTAAAGGTTGACTTGCAACAAAATTCACATCATTATTTGGTATCAACAGATTCACCATGTCTTAATCTGCTGTGTTATAGGCGCAAAATATGTGGAAAGGTGATTACAAGCTCTTAAAGGCTCAAAAATGAACAGTAAATTGCCGTCATCACGAAACTGTCGTAGATTAGAATCCCTTTCCCAAACGTCTCAAATGGGACATAATTGTACAAAATGGTTTCTGTTTACACTTTCACGCAACCTCATTCGTCAAAATATTTTCACAAATATACTTCACGCATTCAATAAAACCATGTCTATCGTTCTTATGCATTTATTTTGTTGTTTTTGTAATGCTGTCACTTTCAGCGCTGATATTGCAAAACCTACCGTGAAAATTTGTGCAATTTCTTAACCTTAGCTCGAAGGAGATCATATCATTCTCTGATAAACATGACCAGTGTATTGGTCACCTGCGATAGTTGAAAAATGACGCAAAAGTTAGCTTGACAGGAAGTATGGATCACATGATCAGATTACGGCTAGACAATTAAACCAAGCCGAAACAAAATTGTAAATTAGCGAGCATCTATATTTGATACGGGCTCCTCGGTAAAACCCCAAGTGTTTGTCATAAACTAGAGCAACTGAGAAGTTTTATATGTAGATACATGTAGATGTAACCTATCAACAACAAATAGAGATGAATGAAGCTAGTCATAAACATAGATGTAATGTAGGAAAACAAATAGAGATAAATGAAGATAGTAGTAAACATAGATGTAACAAATCAAAAACAAAGAGAGATGAATGAAGATAGTGGTAAACACAGATGTAGGCCTAACCTATCAGCAACAAATAGAGATAAATGAACATAGTCATAAACATAGATGTAACCAATCAAAACAAATAGAGAAGAATGAAGCTAGTCATGAACATAGATGTGGCTTATCAGCAACAATTGGACATGAGTGTATTTAGTGGTAAACATAGATGTAACCACTCAAAAACAAGTAAATGGTCTCACTGCTGCAGCTGGCCACCTTTCTAATATTAAATACAAACAGTTCCTTAGCATTGATAAGAAAGTGGCTAACAGAAACAGCAATGATTGTATAATGTCAAGGTAGACCATCTACATTGTAGTAAAATTCATCTTTAGTAGCCAAAGATAGTGGATATTATTGGAGATACAAGTTGCACCAAATGATCTCTTGTCGAGCGCTTGGCCTTGGTAATCGTGAATTATCAAACAAGACTTTTTAAAACTAAGAGAAAATGTCTAAAATGCACCAAAAATTAGCAAGCTTGGCTGCTGCAGGAGATGTGATTGTTACGCCGCTACTACATGTAGACCGATGACAGATAACCTTAGCATTCATGTTTGATCCATGACAGATAGTTTTAGCATTAAGGCTATCAACAAAGCTTGACAAAAGTTCAATATGAACAGTAATGGTTGGCTAATAGTTAAGTGAACTGTTTACAACTGGGTACCACTTTTCCCTCATAATAAGACATATTGGTACCCAGGTATGGTTCAACATAACAAGGACACCTAAAACTTGTTGTTAAGACATGCAGAAGACTCAGGTATAAACTTAGAATATGTGAAAACATTGTGTTATAACTAGGAGTGAGAAGTCAACTAGTCGTTTTAAATAATGTACGCAGTGCTTGCCAAATGCTACCAGGGCACGCGTTTCTGTAGGGTCACAATCTGTATATATATTTATCAAAGTATGTATGTCGTATGTCTGTATTCCGGTTATAGATATAGCTTTAGCGCACACTGATTATTTTACCGACCCGGGTACACGCTACGACGCTGTTGTTAAGAATCCTTTTTCGTAAGGTTAAATTGCTATATCTGGGGTCAATGCCAGTTCTTCTCAATTCTTTTCAATTCTTCTCAACTATCCATCAAACTCTTTCAAAGTTTTGATGGATAGCCTCTGCTAGAACAGTAACTATTTTTTTATACACACACACTTCTATGCAAGAATTGTTAATAATAATTCCACATAGACAGGATTTTATTTTGTTTTCTCCGTTCATATTAATTGTATCATTACCAAATTACCGAATCATGATTTACTGTAATTGTATCTAAACCGAATTACTTTAGCTATTAATTGCTAATTATTTTACATTTAAATCTAAGCTTTTTTATAGTTGTTTTATTTTTTTAATTTCTTTGTTACGCAAGAAACATTTGTCTTATGATATGAGTAAATATGAGTTTAAAAGTTGTTTGACGGAGTTTGAAAATCTTTTTAGCTGTTTTTATGTTTTATTTTCTATTAAATTATTTAAACTAACAATTTTCTCATGATATGTAGTTTGAAAGTTAAATGGCAAATTTTGTTAAATGTTAAATACAAATCACTTTTCTGACCAAAGATTTTTTATTTCCCGGGCAACAGCGGTTTGTAAAGCTAGTCTTTTATAAAGCTATGAGAGATGATTCTTTGATAATAATACTTTCAGATTGAGAGGAGACAAGTCTTTAAAAATGAAATCCATCTAAAAAGATAAAACTGATATCAACTGTGTCACTGATTGACAAAAGTACTTTGTGGTATCTTATCTTCAGAACCTAAAACCTATTTTAAAGAATTTGTTTTTTATATACCAAAATATCATTCTAGATTTAAATGGTTTATAGCCATGCTGTACATCCATATCTTCTAGAGCTGCTATATTACCAAAGGACTGGTATTGAGATGGTAGATTATGGTTAAATTATGAATTCTACAGAGAGTGCTTGCAAGGGTTTAGCCCCAGTAATTCTGTGTGACGAACATAAAAGCTCTTTATACATACTTGAGATAATGAACAAACATACCTGTAACTGCACTGTGTATATAGTACTTCAGCTGTTGTACTCAAATTACCATATAAGGAAATATCATAATCTACACATCATCATCATGTTTTATTATCAAAAGATAGCAGGCTCTCAGAAATCTATTCATAGACCTGACTCTTTCCATTATGTAAGAAGTAAAGTGGAATCACCATCTCAGACTACTTCATTGCAAGGGTCCTGCTATTGTTTGAACGTGGTCTAAGATAAATACTACATTGTGGAATATGAGTATACAATCCCCCAGGGCTTAGCAATCAACCAAGAGAAAAGCAAACATTATTTGTTGTCGTCACGGGAGTAAAATTGATCCTTGGATTAGTCCTATCACATTAGAGAGTCAGTCATAATACAGGGAAGATATGATGGCGGGTAGTCTAGAGAGGATGTAAAAACTTGTGTAGGCAGACATGTGCAGAGTAATATTTCACATGTTTTTTATATATACCTCTCATTTAAACAACCAGGCTAATGTTTATAGAATATGGTTTGTACTTCATATTTAACATATTATTTGATGGATTCACAATATATGATATGATAGAAAACTACAGTAATATGCAAAGTACAGATATAGGTGCGTAGGCTATTTTAACGTTTTAATTGTATTTAGTGTGGGATATATTGTACAATATTTAAGTTATTTAAAAGTCATAACTTGAAAATACAGACAGTTTGTCAATGTTTGAGATATTATGTAATAGTTATTAATTGCTGTCAATCAATGTTCGCCACAAACTTTTGAAGCAATGAAAGTAAAGTCTAGGAGATTAAAGTATGTGGTTTTAGTCATTGTTGGCTATGTGAAACAGTACAGCTACACTAATCACAGCTAAGAGTATGAGCCCGAGTGTTTTGCTATGGACAAAGATTATATTACAAATATGCTAGAAATAATACATTAATTGACAACACTTTATCCATACTAGTATGATGGTAGCCCATGCACTGAGAGAGACCATCATATATATTAGCATATGAGCATGATTATTACTTCAAGGTGGTAGAGTGGTAAAGGGGTCGTGTGCTCGGTGTGTAATCTGAATATCTAGGTTTAATAACCATGCAGTGCAATCCTTTTTCCTAATGCTGTTAGCTTGGTTTCTAAGGAACAGACCGGGCTAGTGTTATAGCAAAGATTCTTAACTAATCCATTCAGAGTAAAATGAGAGAAGGGCAAAGAGTTCACTCGTACACATAATATGGTCACTACTAAATATCATGAGCATAGCACAATGAAAAACAATGTTAAAGACACTGCTAGCTTTTCCGCTAAACATTATTCCAATATTTCATAGGATTTACGTTTGCCCGACTGCTACAGAAGGCCATGAGAAATCTAACTACAACTTTTACTGTTGCTGTTACAGCAAGAGCCTATTTGTTATCAACTGAGTGTATATAACATGCCCAGTTTTGTTTCATTGTACCAGTATGCAGTTTGCCTTTAGAGTATAATAAATTAAATTACGGAACGAAACTCACCTGAAACCCCCGTAGCTAAATAAGTTCAATGCCCCCTTAAAGAAATAAATACTTTTTGAAAGAACTCACCAAAAATAGATCTGACTTGATAAATATGAATAATAAAATCACTCCAGCAAACAACACTTTTATAATAGGCCTATAAATTATAACTAAGCTAAGTTAATCCAAACTGCATGGTTTGAGGAAGACGTAGGAACTAGCACTATGACATAACGTTAATATGTACTTCTGTTAGCACTCTTTGTTTAATCACCAGAGTTTACAGTAATTCAAGTAGAGAGAAGTATTTTAGCTGACAGCTGCATGGTTCCTAGCATATCCTGTGTAGATTATAGTCCTCGACATTTACTAGCATTTAGAAAGGCTTAGAAGGTGAATGGATGATGACATGAAGATAGAGATTAGTAACACGGAGAGATTAAGTAATGAATATGATAAACAATAGAATGAGTATTATAAAAAGGGATAATAGAGAAACAAATAAAAACCTAATGAGAGAGTTAACAAGAAAAGAGAGGAAGTTGATGATTTTCCCACCTTCTTAAAACTGGTTCAAATCAGATCTAATCAAGACATCTAAGAAACACAGCAAATTTGAAGTATTAACTAACAGTACCTGTTATTATGAGAAGAAAGAAGGTTGCCAGCACAGATTAGTACTGTAAAAGACTAATTGATATTAGCACAAATTTAAAAGAAAAGGGCAAGTGTATTCCTGAATATGTTAAGTGCACTGCAATTGGCTCCCACCAAAGGTGCATTATTTCTAATTATTGGCCACGCCAGCCATGTCAGTGGTCAGGTGATCAGATGGTCAGTGAGTCAGATGATCACCAAATCATGGATCAGTAATTTTTGAATATATCATTTTATTTAGAATATCTTTTTCAATACAAGGTCAGGCCAGTTGAATCAACAGTTTAGAAAAATTGGAATTTTCTAGAAAATATACAAAAAGCTGCTCTCTGAAAAATAAACTTTCTTTGTGTCAATGTAGTCATGCAGTGTGGGCTTCCTTGAATATGTTTCAGTTGATTAAGGAAATACATGTACAACCATAACATATGAAGTTTATATTCTAAAATTATTTGTGATGTTATATTATATAAACCTTAACAGTTATTAGGAAAATAATCTTTCAGTTAACAATTCACAACGAGGTGTGACAATTTCATTATAAAAATTAAAAGACAAACTGTGAACAATACGAACAAGAGGGGAAAATGCAAAAAGTAGATATATGTTTGATAGAATTGGCTGGTGGAAGCATCAAGCTAAAAATATTTCAAGTACTTGACATAAGAGTAATAGATTTGTTAAATATAAAACATTAAAAAACTAAAACAGAGGAATGAACTAGGTACTATCTGATTAGATCTCTTGTTAAATATTTATCTTCTATGAGGACAGCTTACACTTCCAATTGTAGTATATTTACCATCCATATTGTAGAGATTGAATGAAAAGAAAGTAGACCACAAGAGGAACAGTTGTCTCACTTTTTTAAATGGAACGCACAACTCCTACTATATAATCGTTATTTAGAGGAGATGGTCAGTTCTATATCAGTCTGTTACCTGGAGAGAAGAATATGATTCATGGTTATTCATAGACAGGAGAGAGAAAGGTTGATATAGTAAGAAGGCAAGAGAGAGGAACAATAAAGAGGAGTAAGTCACACTTCTCTATCAGGAAAAAAGGGAGGTACTAGGATGAACATAGTAGATCTGATGAGGAGGTAGAAAAGAAAGTTGAAAATAACAAGTGAGGAAGCGGATGAGCTCAAAGAAGTTGGAATGACTGGAGACTGTGGGCCAATGAATAGTCTTAACATAGAGTTGCTGGCATTTAAGTCAATCTGAGCACTGGTAAAGGATTCTGTTAAAAGCAAATACCAAATGCTTCTAAATGGTGTTGTTAAACAAAGCAAAGACCATGCTAAAGCATTCCAACAGCCAATGACTGCAAGTGAAAGATGAGAAATGGAAGTTATTTTATCAAAATCAGATAACTCCAGCTTTTATCAACTAGGTATTGTAAGTTGAGCAAAAATGTCCTTCTGATGCAAACCACTCAGCAACTCAATTGAATGTTAAAATAGCCTTAGCGTCTCTTAGAGAGTGTGGGTAACCTCTATATGCTGAGTTTGAAAGTGTGTTAGTGGTACTGAGTCTGTATACTTATTTACCTGATGAGAACATATTACTATCAGAACAAATATGTAGCCAGAGACAGAATTGCAAGTACTGACTTCTAACAGACATCAGCCATGTTAGTATATCGGGGTAATAAGATGACTTACTTTATCACAAATGTAGATTATACATAGGTGCTGAATTAATTAGGCAGATTAGGAGCAGTAATTATAAAAAAATTCAAACAGTCTTTTCAAGAAAATTTATGAAAAACTACCTAAATTCTGGACGTGGCCTAGGTATTCAAAACAGTTTATAAACAGTGGCAGGTAGTTGCCTACCACTGTGATTAGCCTGGCATGTTGCCAATTACTAATTTGAGTAAGCTACTATCCGTATTGATAAACATACTACTTAGAGCCAAGAGAGCAAGCTTTAGTGATGTTGCATAACGCAGAGTGATAGGCTTATTTTAACCAATATCACAACGCATATCACCTAATGAATTCATTGAATCTTGCTTAGCTTAATTGGTTAAGTAATCAACGGGTGAATGGGAGGTCCTGAAATCAAATCCAGCACCAAGTAGATCTGTCACTCTCAGATTTCAATAGCTATAGCTAAACACGACAGAGTTTTAAATTTATATATATATAGATTATATTGGCTAACTGACTATTACAAAAGAATCACAACTGTGCATCGATACTCACCGATGCCCGAATGTAAAATGCATTGCAGTTGCAGAATTATATTGCCTGAATATGTATTTAGTTACATTAGCTGTGCAGTAGCAGTGGCAAATGTGTCAAAGCCATGCAGTATACATGATAATTGCATTGTGTACTTTCACTACTGTACATACAAAGACATAACACAAATACACAAATTTCATCACAAAGGTGATAATGCCTGACTCCCTATTTTCAAATGATATGGAAGTTAAAGCATAAGTTTGATTAGTTGATGATAATTACTGGAGAGAATTCTAGCTGAAGGTGGGTACCTAATCCAGTTCAATTTTCAACTTTCAGACACTAACGACTATCGACTATTGATTATAATTATTGTTCCATCTTCGCGTATCTGTGCCAGTTTTGAACAATTGATGGTCACATAGAACCAAAATGCAGACACTGCTGATCACAGTGTTTAGTCATGTGTTATCTAAAGAAAGTATTTAACAAGGAGACTCCTCTCTGTTACAATACTCTAAAGTAACTTGATATGATGGTAATAGCAGCACTACCTGACTACAAGTAGGTGTCTCTACAATTATTTCTAGTATCATGTGTAAATATTGTGATAGAGGTCACTAAGAGGTCAGCATGTATGAATGGTAAACAATACAACTCATTTTAAGGAAAATAATTTCTTGTGAATCAGCGGAGAGAACCAGTAACAGACATCTCTTCATAGCCATACCTTTATAATAATACTTTATAATTAACCTAAAATGTATCGTGTATATAATTAGTAACGGAATCTAGAGGTTTTAGTGGCAGTAAATCATCTGTTACTAGCTTGACTAGCGCTAAGCTTCATAGCTTGGAACTTTTATCAAGTGCTATTAGTAACAGCATACTCGATTGGCTGAGTGGTAAAGGAGGGAGCATGTGCATTGCCGGGTGTGTACCCTAGGACACTTATATTTCGCTAGTATTTAGTTTCGTGAGTAGCATACAGAGTAAAGTTCCGCAGCAACTTAATTTCGCAGCTCTGATGAGTGCGAAAATATAGTGATGTAAAAATAACTACAGTAGAACAAAAATAATTAGATTTCTCAGGTTCAGTTCACCGCTAAAAAAAATTTCAATCTGAATTGTGAACGGCAGGTAGAATGGTGTGGGCAAGGTCGATAATGCAATTTAATCACTTGCCGCCATTTGTTTCTTGGACTATCAACGGGCCCGTATTCCCTGGGGCAGCTGGCCGGATGAGCCGCCCCAACTTTTTGGGAATTTTTCACGCCCTAACTACATTTTAACTTGGATAGCTCGCCCTTTGATAAAATGTAACATTTCATCTCAAACACAAGGTCAACTCGAACGAATTTGTTTAGTCAGTTCCAACGCAATGATAAATTGCTTCAGATAACTCGACCTCAACATTACTCATTCGAAAGTTATTTGCCCAATGGCCATGGACACGGTTTTTATCGCTGTAGAATATCACTTCTATCCAAGCCATAGAGACCAACATCAACTTTTAGTACTTCTTAAGCGTCATTATTATCATCATCAACGGCAAAACATTTTTGATAACGACTTTTATAAAAGTTTGCGAAAGATCAAGTTTCACCAAACACCCGCTTGGCCATGTCTCATCGAAAGCATAAAAACCTCCGAATGAACTTAAAATAAAATCCGCAAAATTGATCTTTGTTAAAACGCTCAAAAGAAAAAGATGTCTTTTTTCTGAGCGTATTAACTGCAGTCAAGTTTTGGCTATTTTAATTTTAAAACGTCTCATCAGTTTCATCACCTAAAACAAAACAAATCTCAAAAAATAGAAAAACGTTGATTCTTTCCGATAAAATTTTTTAAAATGTCACACGAGAGGCCCGGTTGAGGCCCTACATGAGAGAAACCTGTTGGGAGCTTACACCGGCCTCCCTTCGCACCCTAGGTGTTCATAACATTAGCCACCCCAACTTGCAACTAGTGAATACAGGCCTGACTATTAATGAACAAAGCTATTTAATTTCGCGTTTTCGCTCGTTCGTTATGATAGTTTAGTTTCGCACATGAAATTTTCGCGAGAGGATGACTCCGTGAAAACGCGAAAGTTAGATGAGGCAAATATATAAGTGTCCTAGGGTATGTCTAGAAATCATGGCAGGCGAAACAGGTATTTGCAGATAGTAACCTGAATGCATATCTCAGCTGCGGTGACATGACAAGCTAAACAAGTGGCATCTAACCAGATGATGGCACCTAACAAGTAGGTCGCACAGGTAGATGAAAATCAGCTGAAATATAGTGAAAAAAAACTTGATAATATGAAATGCTAAAATTTAATTTTAGCTCAGTATGTGTCAATTTATGGTCTGAATGTTTTAATAAGCTTCAGATATCCTTCAGATTGTACTTAATAAGGTTTCCATAAGGATTTTCAGCAACAGTCTTTTTATAACTATGATATTCATCATCCACAGTTGACTCCCAGAGTTATAGCTGCAGAGTTATTCACTATGTTTCCATGACTCATATAATTCGCATGATTCGAATAATTCGAATAATTCGCAAGTTGAGTTACTTTGCAATGGAACGTTTCATTGAACACCTGCTGATGCGGATTTAACACCAGCGCTTGACCCCATGGTCGAGTATTAGCCTAAGTAATTACTATAAATAGCTATGCAGTCTTGTCACACTAAACCCTGGTTTCCATATGACAGCGCAAGGCGCGCAATAAGGCGCACAACGTCGTGCGTAGGCCAGCTGTGATGTGGAAACGCCAACACATGACGATCGCGTGACGTGCATACGCTGATCGCAAGGATCCAACAGAATGGATCCTTGTGACGGGTGCGCCCGATGATGTATCCGCAATACACCGCTCGACCTTTTCAACTTATTCCACAATTTAAACGGAGAGCAGTTTTCCGAAGAAATCACTCTCCCGTACGAAGGAGTAAACCTGGTTTTCCTATGACAGCACAAGGTCGCAACGACGGGCTGCTTTCCAAAGAAATCGGTCTGCCGTACGAAAAAGTAAGGAAATTACCCACCCTATCCAATGCAAGCATGACGCCTACGCGCGCTATGGAAACACTGCGTCGCAGCCCAAGAAATGTGATGCACACGATCATTGGGCCGCGCACAATCATTGCGCTGTCCTATGGAAACCAGGCTAAAGCTTAGCAGCAATCTTTCGGAACTTTGGTCATTGTAGACTGCACAAATCGAAATAAAAATGACTAAAGCGCGAAAATGTTTATAATGTAATTGCCATCGTTATTCTAATGCCATTATTGGCAAGTGCCGTTTCCATGAGTCGCAAGCATAATGGATTCAATTAAGTTTTGTGGATCGCAAAACTCGCTTAGCGTGCGCATTCATGTGATTTCCATGACGCGGATAGCTTGCGGATTGGCTCAAATTTGCGAATTATGCGCATCATGGAAACACAGTGATAGAGTTATAGCACACACCGATAGTTACAATAACATCAGACAGCAGGAGAATCATAAAAAATCTAAGAATTAGGTAACTAAGAGATGATCGACTGAGAATAATTTAAATTACATAAAATTAAATTTCCGAATAATAAAATAAAATGACAGGGCAAGTACATTAAGTCTGATATCGATTGCGAGACTCCGACCCTAATATTGCGCAACAAAATGCTTGCGACGCTAGGCTTGGCAACTTCTGTTCACATAAAGCTGCATCGCTAATAACAGCATAAAAATGTTTGCTTGCCATGCCGTTTCAGTAAAGCTGACCTTCACCTGTACAGTGCATTTTGGTAAGGTTTTGCCTGCGGCGCCTCGCGAAATTTGAACAGCGGTAAACTCTTGCATTGCCGCTGGCAACTACCCGCAGTACCTGGTGCGTAGGCTCCCATTTTACCGCTAATAGCCTATGGCGCTGTCGCCGGTGCTTTGTGAAGTGTATGGGAATCAGACTTTACAAGGCAGAGCAAGTACATGGCATGACAAGTGCAGAGTGCAGAACATGCCCAAACAAGAACATAACATGACCAAACAAAGACATGACAGGGTTAGTATGTGGCATGACAGAGCAAATACATGACCAAACAAGTTGACACTGCACTTAGTGATTAGAATTCATTTCTATGCTCACTGGTGGGCTGTCTGGGAAGTCTATAAAAGTGTGATTGCCAGTGTACTTTATAAGGAGCTGTATTTATTGTGGTTGGACTAACAACTGCCCAAGGTATATAACAGCCAAGCAACTCCGGCTTTCCACCTGCACAAACAAAACTCATTTCAAACTAGAGGAACACTTTGACAAAATATGAATGATTAGGATTTTAATCAATCTGAACTGTAAATACTGACATTATGTATAGATGTATGTATCTAGATGTTTTTATTTGAAGGACCTTTGCTTCAGCTCATCAGGATATTTACCACTTAAATAGTTCTAGTAAATATATTAGTTATGAAGGTTATCTTAAAGTTGTTTATCACAGTTTAAGATTTCAAACATTACCGATGTTCATATTGAGATATTAGCTAGAATGAGTTTACCAGAAATTTCTCATTGAGCCCAACCACAGACAAAAATTACCAGCATTTCTAATATAAAGATTTTTATTGTGGATATCAATGAACAAAGCTATTTAACTTTGCGTTTTCGCTCGTTCGTTATGATAGTTTAGTTTCGCTCATGAAATTTTCGCGAGAGGGTGACACCGCGAAAATGCCAAAGTTAGATGACGCGAATACATAAGTGTCCTAAGGTAGGTGAAAAGTTTGTTTTAGTTCACCATATCGTAACCTAAAATGTTTTAAAACTTATTAAATCAGCAAGTGGATACCATTTTCTGAAAGAGAAAATTCTAATATTCAGCAAACCTTTGGAAGCATTTAAACCTCCCTAAGCTATAATATGGGGCTTTCAGAAAGGTGCAAGCTATACTGCATATCAACTACTGGGTCTGTTTCACTGTGAACTATAGTCTAACATCTGGACTAATAGACATGAACCATTCATTGAAGTGGGAGACAAAGCACAATATTGCTTCATTCTAGGAAGAATTTAACCTTGACAATTACTGCAAAATATATCAACTGAAGTCAAGAAGGCGCAGACTAGCATAAACATAGAGCGCCACAATATAATATAGTAAAATGCGTACAATCATTTTAGTATTGAACTAATGGGTGAAACGTTGGATGAAATAAAAAATGTGACAATCGGTAAACATCTGCTCACTTTGTGGCTGGTTTCAGAGGGCTGTACAAAACTTAGCTTATCTACACAATGATCTCCAACAACCATATAAGAGCTTCAATCACCTTGTGTATTGACTAGAGACTGCTCAGGAAAATCTCAATAGTGATTGGCCAGGCATCTGCAAGCAAATATATAATTGGCTAGCTACTTTGTTAATGCTCAGTTCTCATACTTATACAAAGCATTTACAGATATTGTAATACAACCATATTACTCATATATAAGCTCTTATTCTTAGGAGGTTGTAAAATTAACTGCTGTGTTTAATATGAACTATTGTCAACAAAAACCTAAATCGGATGTAAAATGGCTGCCCAACACAGTATGAGTACTGCTAAAAAGACATATATCATGGCTTTCATATTGATTACAGGGTTCCCTCATTCATCACAGTTAACAAGGACCTGTACCCTCATCACAGGTGAAAATATTTACTAATTAAATTTACTATTTACAGTTTTACTATTTACGAAAATTTACTAATTTATTTACTATAATTATATATTCATAATTCTAAGAACTCTATAATTGTAATCATAAAGCGAGTTACACTGATGATCAGTGGCACTTCACTTCAAAACTGAACAAAAAGAAGCACTTCAAAATTTTTGTGCAGCAAGAGGATCAAATCATTGACAGTCAGTTTAGTACTTCAACACAACCATCTTTTATCCATAGAAATTTTCATAAAAACCATGTTTCTCCGAGTGGTATTTACCGTCATTGGAAAAATGACGTACAACACTTTACTGCTCTAGTATAATAAGAATGATGTTCCGTGATGATAACAATTTCTCGCGTGAAAAATCATTATAAAAACAGACACACCCAGTTTATTGAAAGTGAAAAAGCTATGCCAATATCAGTTGACCATATATGATAAAAATGTGCTAATGTCTGTCTGATTAAAAACTCAAAAACCCACCTTCGCATGCTTTCAAGATGAACTTTCACAAAATCTTATTATATTCTATCAGAAAATATCGGTAATTCTCTATCAATTGAGATTGACTCTTAAATTTGAAGTCATCTGACTACCAGGTGTTTCAAAATTAATATAGACTAAGCTATATTACGCTTAAAATCCTCAAAATAAAAATACAGGCAAAATGACATCACTATTTGCTATTGTGAATATAAAACTAGCAAAATGCTGTTACTTTATGATGCAATCTACTAAAATATGGTGTAAGTTCGTATATAAAACTTTCAAAATGTGTATCACATGTATCATAATAACATATAACATTTAAATTCATATTTAAAAATGCTGATACTTTCAGATGAAATCTACCAAACCGATGTGTAAGTTCATATTTAAGGACAATTATTCCCAATGAACATGTTTATGGATGTGTGGTGAATATGAAAGAAATACTATTGCTTTTTTAAAATACCACCTTGTTTCCTCATCATCACAGAAACTATTGTAACCTTATGAGTTATTAGGTGGGTGATTACCATAATATTATATGCATAACAACTACACCAAGGAAATCTAAATTCACCATAGCATATCTCGGCATAGCCTTCTGTTATGATAGTTCAGTTACAAATCTTGATATATCACTCTGGTGAGGTGCATGGTGAAAGTCAATGAAACATGTTGTTATATAATCAACCTATTGATATCAACTCAGATGGTTATGAAGCAAAATCAGGGCAAGCCCCGAACCGGGCCTAGCAGAAGCTGAGGCTTCAATATGGTAGCTTAGGCCCCGTCAGTTTAATTATATTACCAGCACTAGCAGCGTAAAAGCCGTCAATACCGACTCGCTATCACACAGCCGATAGCAGACTGGATATTACAACGCAACCCCTAACGAGAGCCGGTCAATCTGACTCTATATATTACAGCCGATAGCAGACTGTATATATATCAGCGCAATTCCAGCAAGAGCCAATAATACAGACTCTATACACTATAGCTGATAGCAGACTATGTATATACCAGCGAAAATCTAGTAGAAGAGCCGATAATACAGACTCTATATAGTACAGCCGATAGCAGACTGTATATATACCAGCGCAACTTCAACAAGAGCCGATAATACAGACTCTATATACTATAGCCGATAGCAGACTTTGTATCTACCAGCGCCACTATTAAACCAAGCGGTCTAAGATATAAAAGAAGATGTGTTGTACTTGAAGAATTTTATTATAATGTTGTAATATGCCACACCAAGCTAGCCAAATCTATACTACTCTTCCAATGCACAAGCAACTGTTTATATGAGATAGCTGATCCAAACACAGCATATCATTGGTGGATACAGACAGTTGAAATTTGTAGGTCAAGAAGGCAGCAAATATTTTATAAGAACAAATGCTATTTACAAATAAATACAAGACATAAAAATTCGGCAACATTTTTGTAATGCCTTAGTTAATATAGAAAAAGAGTTAGTAATACAACAAACAATCAACAAATTTTCTTTCTCTCCTTTTAGGTAATTTCATGCTTGGAAATCGAAGAAAGCGGTTGCCTTATAATCCATCTAGCGGGTGTATTCTAGCCTGTTCTTATCTTAGCAAGCGCCTTGGGCGCTGGTAACTGTTGGCTTACGTCACAATCTAAATTATTCGATTACATATATAAGCCCAGGTTAATCACTGTTAAGCACCGTCCAACATGGCACTCAATTGCAAGCATTGAAACTTCTCTAATGACAAGCCACGCGCACTCCGCTGGCATGAACGCATGCACATACATAGGTGTACTCTTTGTGGCTGTTACTTTGACCAGCGTGAAAAACTAGCTGCACATAAAGACTCCTTCCATCGGAGGTCTGTCGGCACCCAAACTGAAGGGAGGGATAGCTGGGCTCCACGCCCCTACAAGCGGCGACTCGAGCCTCTCCCAGTACAAGACTACAGACCTTACTCCAGGGAGTCTAAAAGACCCAGATGGCGACAGTCACAGGACCAGGCTCCTACACCTCGCCGATCTGTGGAGTTCGTTGTGACTCGCCCTAAAATGCCATCTCCGGAAGCTTCCCCGTGCTTCAGTGACACTGATCCTCTAGGGCTGCTGGACTCGCCAGTGCACATAGAGCTGTAGCCTGTGCTCACACTCCCTTGGCCCTTTTTAGTGCCACCACTATCTGATAACAAGTTGTTCCTTCGCTTTAGTGGCGGAAAGTCTTTTTCGTAACTTTCCTGCCAATTTACTACAGTTACCTCCCCTGGGTCAAAACTAAATAAACGCAAATTGAAGACAGACGTAGAAATCCATTATGTGTTGGAGTTTGCTGTAAGCAATTAGGCTTGCTTAATTAATGGCATTAATTACAGCATCGCAGTATCTATACAGCAAAAAAACGTTTCAAAAATATTAATTGATTGATAAACAATTAATATTATTGGTATCCGGCCTACAGCCGAACTTCTTTCAATCAACAGTCAAGGTTGCACAAAATTTTGCACTCTTTAAAAGTGTTCTTTAAGCCATGCATATTCTAATAAACTGAATAAATTTCTTAGGCAATTTAAATCAGAACACCCTAGAACAATTCACTGCTTGAAATACAATCTACTCTTACTGAACGAGTGAAGCCGTTGGCCTATAACTTAAAGTATTGTTGGAATTAGACTACACACCTGCTGGATACAGCATTCTCTAATTAGTTAAAATTTAACAATTAATAATGTTCGTTTAAGTAGGCAACTATTATTATCATCGCAACTTTTCCTTGTGAGTAACAAATGTAAAAGCGAGCAAACTGGTGTCCGGGGTTATTTAAATAAGCCAGAAATAGGCGGTGACAAGACGCAACTTTGCTCGGTCAGTCGTAACCCACGATTTAATACCTCGCATTTACTCATACGTTTTTGCATGACGCCCCGTAAAAGCTTATAAAGCTGAAACCTGTGCGCTTGACCAAGACATAAGCTACTAATTACACCTGAGAAATAAACTAATATAATTTATTTACCAGGTCTATGGAAAACGAACGGTCAGCGCGTCTTTACGTTATGAAGTATGATCTCAGGGAGAGTTCAAGAGGGGAACCGAGCGCCCTCTTGGTGGAGGAGGGGGGTCTGGGGGTTCTCCTGCGGGAAAATTTTTTGTATAACTAGTCAAAATGGTGCAAATCTAGCACATTTGACTCCTGATGGGGCACATGCTCTAACAGAAAATTTGACATTATAATCCAGTTTTCTAAATATAAAACTGTTTATTGAGATTGTCTTTAACAACGCTTATTAAAAATATAATGTGAATGGGAGCTGCCAAAGGGGTTGGCCACGGCTAGCATGAGGTAGAATTATCACCGGATACAATGCTGAATGGTGTGGGAGATGAGTGTTCTCCTATGAAATAATTTAATTAAATAATATTGTAGAGTTAAAAAGTAAAGCTAATAGAGCACCATGTTAAAAATAATGTACTTATACTATAGTCTATAATACTGAGCAAATAGTAGTAGATTTAAGTTTGAGCTTTGCATGTTACATGCAAAGCTCAAACCTAATTTATTTCCATGAACAAAATCTTTTGTACATAAACATTCATTTACATATCTACTACTACAAAAAATACAACCATGTGTGATGCGGAGAACCGGATGTCCGGTTTGCGACGAGAAAGGGGGATAGCGACATCTTAAATGCGAGCATGAGAGAGGTAGGACGCAAAAACCAGGTACGTTAGATGGTGTCACGAGTGGCGACTACAAGGAAAATCAGTAAGTCAACGATAATAGTAGCGATGATAATCAAATTATTAGGCAATAGCGAATAATTGATGATTAGAGAGAGAATTTGCGAGGATAATAGTTGAAAAAAAAATTATAAGTTATACAATAGTGAAGGATTGAGGATAATAACTTGGAAAATGAGCGACAGACACAATAATAGTATTTTCTGGAAGGGGGTTAAGACACCCGAGCTGAGACAAGAAACAGGAGCCGAATTGGAAGGATGGAGGAGATTTATTAAGAGATTTGAGATAGCGATTGTGTCGGCAGGATTAAAAAGAAAGGAACACACCAGGGGGACAAGAAAAGTAGAATCAGAAGAATGCAATTTAGAACAAAAGAAAGCAGCGTTTCTGTTGGACTGTATGGGAGAGAAGGGGTATGATATTTCTGAAACATGGGAGATAGGCCATGCCGAGATAAGCTAGGGTGCTTTTGGATTTGCTTGGCATAGTCGATATGCTTTTATGGTAATCACCCACCTGATAATTGTACAAGAGTTAAGGTAGTTTCTGTGATGATGAAGATGAAACATGATGGTCTGTTAAAAACAATAGTATTGCTTCTCAACGGTGCATTTGTGTGCCTCATCATATTATTTACAAACCATGACCTGAGGTCGTTGTCATAATCTATTATGAATAGAATAAAGTTGCCAACCACCTGTTGTATAGCAAGTGTGTTTGGTGAATGTTGCTAATATTGTCTTTCATTAACTCACTAACTATCCTTCAACTAATAGAGTGGTTTAATTACCTCATTGATTGCTAATCATTGTATGTGGTGTGAAGAGAATAACCCAAAGTTTATGAGTTTGCATGAAGATCTATGATATATTTGACTTATACACAAGGTGGTACTACCTTAGAACCCAAAAACATTCTTAATTTAATATAAAACTGAGTCGTAATGCTTGACCTAAACTTTATACTCAGTCTTGATAAGCTATTAGGGCACATGAACTATATTTCTTTTTTTAAATACTAGGATTAAATTTGATGTTGCTCCGACATTTTTTCTTTGTCAACGCAAATCCATAAACATGTTCATTGAGAACAATTATCCTTAAATATGAACTTACACAATACTTTAGTAGATTTCATAAGTGTTCATCTGTAATGTGTTACCGGAATGTAACACTCTTTGCATGAAAATGTGTTACCATCATGGAACATCAAGTATTTGTTATCGTCACGGACTATCATTTTTATTATACTAAAGATGGCCGAGTGGTAGAATATCGCACTTCTAAACTGAGTGTCGCAGATTTGAGTAGCATGCTGCGAAACGATTGTGAAGTGCTACAATTGACATCATTCAGCAGTTCAACATCAGTATGAGATAGCATTTTGTAATTGGTAGATTTCAATAGCCCACTTTGACCTCACATAATCCCGATTATTTTAGAAGATTCTATAGGGCAGTATTCCTGAGTCATTTCCACATTTGATGGTTACTTTATTCATAGCACTTTAAGCAAAAGATACAGTTAATCATAAAAAAGCTACCAACTCCAGTCATTCAAATAAAGCATTTCAGAGTTCCTCATAGTCTTAGGGCAGGCCAACCACCTCGCCAAACTGACATCACTCAAAGAGTCACTGCTAAGGATTGCTGAGCTAGCTGATAGGTGCATATAAGACTCCTGTAATTTTAATCAACTCCATAATTAACTAACAAGTCTATCTGTGCCAGTTTGAGAGTTGCCTGCACTTAGTCGCCTGCAGAGTTGCTAGCCTCAACTATCTGCCAAGTTGCGGTTGCTCTCTAGGCATGCACATTGTCATTATGTTGGATTATGTTGAGTTATGTGATAACATGTAAATATGTACCTTATTATATTCTATGCATTGAGTGCTTTTGGGTTTCTCAATACATCGGAAGTATCTGTATGCCATATGGGTTCCAATTGTGAATGTCTCACAATTAAAAAGAATTTGTGAAAGCTTTTACAATAATGTAGGGGCAAAATTGCTGCAGTTTTACTATAGGGAAATCTGTGTTGGTCTGTATGTCTGAGTTAGAGGTCAGGATAAATGATTGCTTTTCACGGGACTCGATCTCATGACATTCAGGTTGTTATATCGACACTAACACCCACGCTAATCGAGAACTTCTTTAGCAGTTCAGATTAATTGTGCAGATTTTGTACACTTTGCATTTTATGTCAGAAAAAGTATGTGGAAATGACATTTGAAAAATGATGATTTATTGATACTGGACACTGGACTTTTAGAATTAGAAGTTTGGATAAAATACAAAATAAAAATTATTAAATAAGAAATATATTAGTAAATTGAATTAAAAGTTGATTCTTTTATTCAAGAGTGCATTTTTTATAAAGGAAGTTTTATTTACTTACCTTTTTGTCAGATGTATGTAATTTATTATTACATTTACAGGTACACTAGTAAATATTGATTCATGATGTTAGGTTAATAAACCTTGCTTGAGATCCTGGTCAGTGTTTGTGACTGGCAGGCTACTAGGTATATCAAGTGTATTTAGTGAAGGTTAAACAGTTTACACTGTATCCATGCACTGGTCATCACCTAATTGGTGAAGTAGTCATTGTGTTGTTTACTAACCCCAAAAGTCAATATGGAGAGGATAACTCCTAGCTATTGGCTTTCAGTATCCCTGTGCTAAATCTATTCTTTTGAACTTTCTGAGGAGACTTTTATTCACAGTGTAGTGATTCATAGTATTTGTTGCCTCACTAGTTCTTAGTTATGCTTTTGTGGACATTATTTCGTGAATAACAATATTCACTTTCAAATTAAATTGAACTAAATAACTAAAATACATAAATCTCTCTCATACTCTGTCTCAGTTGAATCTCCCAATGAGCATCACTGTGATAGCAGCCATCATGGTTGAGCTTTTCCTGACATAATTTGTAAAGTATGAACCTGCAGACTAGTTGTGCATCCACTTCATCACGTTTTTCAAGTGCCCTTGACCTTCAAAATCAACTAATGAACATAAGAAAAAGGAAACCCGCCTACAAAAAAAAGAGTATTCCTAGTATATTGAAAAAAAACACTGTCTGTGGCAAAAAGGCTGTGGCTGAAGGAATTTACACTTATACAGTATCAATAGCATTATAATTTGACTTTTTATTATTTAAAACCGGGTTGATAAATATTGATATTATTAAAATTTCTTCAAAAGTACATATAGGGATGAGATTACATGGCAGATTTTCACCTATCGTGAGGGTGCAGGTTCCCATTAACTTTAATGAATGAGGGAACCCTGTGAGCACTATTAAAAATCATGAAAGATGTATTTTTAACCGTACTTATACTGTGTTGGGCAGCCATCGCATTCGCTTTAGGTTTTTGGTAAAAATAACTCGTATTAAACCCAGCAGTTAATTTTACAACCTCCTAAGGATAAGAGCTTATATGTGAGTAATATTTTTATGTCACAATATTTGGAATTTGGAAAGCAGGCCTGTACTCCCTGGTTGCAAGTTGGGGCGGCAAATCTTAAGCGACTAGCTATGAAAACCTGGGGGTTTGGGGGGGTCAGTGTAACCCCCAACAGGTTGCTCTCATGTAGGTCTTCAACAGGACCTCTCGCGTACCGTTTAAAATATTTTTATCGGAAAGTATAAACATTTTGCTATTATTTGAGATTGTTTTTTAGATAATGTGACTGGCAGGATGTTTTCAGATTACAATAGGCAAAACTTGATCGCAGTTAAACGGTCAGAAAAAAGACATCTTTTTCTTTTGAGCGTTTTAACAAAGATAAATTTTGCTGACTTTATTTTAAGTTCATCCGAAGGTTTCTACGCTTTCGATGGGCCATTGCCAAGCGGATGTTTGGTAAACCGTGACCTTTTTGCAAACCTTTAGAAAAATCGTTAACAAGAATATTTTTCCGATGATAGTAACAATGACGCCTAAGAACTACTAAAAGTTGATGTTTATCTCTATGGCTTGGAATAAAGTGATAATCTACAGCGATAAAAACAGTCCTCGCAGCTATTGGGCAAATAACTGTTTGTCCAAATGTTAGACTATAGTTCACAGTGAAACAGACCCAGTAGTTGATACACCGGTTAGCTTCCTAAAAGACCCTCATAGTTGAGATATGGTTAATTAAAACAAACTTTGCGCATAAAAGTCTTACAAGATTGCAGATAAGCAGGTTGGCATGAAGAATGGGAAGAAAATAAGGAAACAATAATTGAAACAGGTTTATAATTTTGTCTTCTGCTTGTTTCCTCACTTTTATCATAAGCTGAACATGACATGTCACACATGACACATCTTGCATGTCACACAAAGTATTGGTTTCACAGACATACATAGCCATATCTCAATATGAACATTAATAAGGTTTTAGATCCTGAACTGTGATAATTTACTTTAAAACAACCTTCATAGCTAATATATTTACTAGAACTATTCAATGAGTAAATATCCTGATGAGGGGAAGATAGTCAAGAGGTTCCTTTAAAAACAAAACTATTTTTATATATGATGCAAATTCACAGCATGTGTGTGGACCTGCCTGCACAGTGTGCACCCTTCATCATACCTTTTAAATGCCCTTGACCCTCTAAAATCATCTAACAAACACTGGAAAGAAACGAAATTTCTGGGATTCACAGTTTAGTGTAATCAGAATCATAACACTTTACATTACAATGAGTTTGAAATGAGTTTGTTTTTGCAGGTAGAAAGCCTGAGTTTTTTGGCTCTTGTATACCTCAGACAGTTGTCAGCCCAACCACAAGAATCACAAGTCCTTCTGAAATACACTGGCTAGCACACTCTTCTAAACTTCCCCATCAGTGAGTATTGCAAGGAATTCTAATCGCTGAGTTGATTCCCGTAACTTGTTATATTATGTCTTGCACTTGACATGTCATGCACTTATTATGTCATGCCCTTGTCCTGTCATGCCCTCGTCCTGTCATGCCCTCGTCCTGTCATGCCCTCGTCCTGTCTTGCACTTTTCCTGTCCTGCACTTTTCCTGTTTTGCTTTTGTCGTGTCTGGCACTCGTCGTGTCTGGCACTCTTTGTGTCTGACGCTCGTCGTGTCTGACACTCGTCCTGTCTGGCGCTCGTGTTGT
Source organism: Watersipora subatra (assembly GCF_963576615.1). Classification (NCBI taxonomy): domain Eukaryota; kingdom Metazoa; phylum Bryozoa; class Gymnolaemata; order Cheilostomatida; family Watersiporidae; genus Watersipora; species Watersipora subatra. Next base: position 48,253,878 of record NC_088713.1, read on the forward strand.
CTGGCGCTCGTCCTGTCTGGCGCTCGTTCTGTCTGGCGCTCGTCCTGTCTGGCGCTCGTTCTGTCTGGCGCTCGTTCTGTCTGGCGCTCGTCCTGTCTGGCGCTCGTCCTGTCTGGCGCTCGTTCTGTCTGGCACTCGTCCGGTCTGGCACTCGTCCGGTCATGCGCTTATCCGGTCATGCGCTCATCCGGTCATGCGCTCGTCCGGTCAGGCGCTCGTCCGGTCATGCGCTCGTCTTGTCATGCACTTATGACTTCATGCACTTATGACGTCATGCACTTATGATGTCATGCACTTATGACGTCATGCACTTATGACGTCATGCACTTATGACGTCATGCACTTATGACGTCATGCACTTATGACGTCATGCACTTATGACATCATGCACTTATGACATCATGCACTGGTCCTGTCAAGCCCTCGTCATGTCTTGCACTAGCCCCTTTGTGTAATTTATTTGTCCTGTCATGCACTGGTCCTGTCATGCCCTTGTCCTGTCATGCCCTTGTCCTGTCATGCCATGCACTAGCCCTTTTATGCAATGTATTTGTCTTGTTTTACACTTACGATGTCATGCGCTGATCATATCATACATTGGTCTTGTCATGTCATGCACTAGCCCTTTTATGTATATAATTTGCTTGTCCTCTCTTGCATTTATGATGTCATGCACTGGTCCTGTTATGCACTTGTCCTTTCACGTACCTGTCCTGTCACCTACTTGTCCTGTCACATACTTTTCCTGTCACGTACTTGTCCTGTCATGTACTTGTCATTTCATGCACCTAACATGTCATGCCCTTGTCCTGTCATGTACTTGTCATTTCATGCACTAGCCCTTTTGTTATTCACTTGTCTTGTTTTACATTTTTTATGTCATGCTCTTGTCCTGACGTGAGTGTGTTCTGTAATGCATGTGTCTTGTCACGTACTTGTTTTGTCATGCGCTTGCCTTGTTATTTCATGCACCAATCATATCACGCCCCTGTTCTTTCATTTTAAACTAGCGTGATGATGATTGCTGGTTCATTTTTATACTCGGATGTTTTATGTTTTAACACAAACAGACGCAACACACTAAAAGTTAAATATATACATATAGAGCATTTCACATTATCCTAAGTTTTCTCTACATTATAATTCAGCTGATTTCTATTCACTTGCAGGACCTGCTGTTTAGCTGCCCCTGCTTAGCTTGTCATGTCACCATAGCTGAGAGATGCTTTCAGGTTGCCATCAGCAAATACCTGCTTTGTCTGCCATGATTCCTAGAAATAGCTGATATACTGCATTATTGTGGCACCCTTACCACTGTTTTGCACCATTGATGGAACTGCATAGATAAAATTTACTGCATACTGCAATGCATTTCACATATGGACAGCAGTGAGTACATATCAATGCACAGTAGTGATTTTATAATAGTCAAGAATATTTCATTTGAATTTTAAATGAAATTTTTTTAAATGAATTTTTGTTTAATTGTTTTATAACTTCATTTCCTATCTACCTATTCAATTCAGCTCCCACACATAATCTATATTTCTAATTACCCTACAGGATGAATTTATTCGCGGAGTTATATTTCGCAAAAATTGTCTTTTCATGCATATTCGCGGATGAATTTATTCGCGGCTGAAAACTGCCACTCTCTAGGAAAAGTTAACTCTATTGCGGCTAGTAATAGATTATCATACGCATGCGCACGCCGCGTGTTCCGGTTTATATTTAGCTTACAACTGTGAGGCAATCATGCTAGTCTACGGTAAACAATTTTTGCTGCGTCCAGAGGTTTTCACGAATATTCATACTGAGTTTAATAATTCGCGGGATTGACTGTTCGCGAAATCGCGAGTTTTTATGACCGACGAATATTTTAATCCTGTAGGGTAAGTAAGACATCTTAGTTCCCGGGTATACTTACATGTAAATGGCTGATGTCTGCTAGGAGTCAGTGTATTCAATACTGTTTCTGGCTACATATTTGTTCTGATGGTATTACGTTCTCATCAGGTAAATAAGTATACAGACTCAGTACCACTAACACCTCTTCAATCTCAAAATACAGACCTGTCTCTCAACCTGTACAGTGCTCTTAGGCTATTATTCCTTCCATCAACTTGCTGAGTTATTTGTATCAGTAGGAAACTTTTGTTCATGTCATAATCAGTCACCTGACTATTCAACCCATAGTCAGACTATAGAAATTTTTCTAGGCACTGTCAGAGGATTAGAATTGCTTCTCAATGTTTACATTTAAAGTTCTTATTCCATATTCATGTAATTTGAGTGACTGACAGTCATGTTCAGGGTCTATTTGATTGTAGCCATAAGCAGGTCTGTTGGACAGTAAGTCAAGTAGTACATTTATCTCTTTTTGTTAGCTTGGTTCTTGTTCACATTTATCGTAGCATTCATTTTATATTTCCTATTGTGGCTCTGCCTCTAGTCTGGGAATTTCATCTCTCCTTATTCATCAGCATATCTTTCCTTGTGCCACCCCTTCAGTTTTTTATTCTAAAGAAAAAAAACTGGAAGGAAATTTCAGGCTACCCTTAAATCTCTGTTGGACCTCTCTACTCCACACTGACTAGATACTTAAGCTAGAGAGACTTCTTAATAATAATTGGCTCACAGTCTACAGTCATCCCAATTTCTTTGTACTTCTCTGCTTCCTCTCACACAGGTTCAAAGTGTAGGTTTCAACTTCTTTTTCTACCTCCTCATCAGACCTACTATGTCCATCCTAGTATCTCCCTCCTTCCTCTCCAGTGTGACCAATGCTCTTTCTCCTTGTTGTATCTCTTTAGCAATCCATAGTTAATATCTTATTCAAACAACCCCTGGTAAAAGCCATCAATATTATATATATGTCCGTTTTAAAGATTTATAACAAAAATAATATGTTAACCTTTGTAACTACAGGTATCTACAGTAACTTTGGTATATTCAGTGGTTGTGATCTGCATTAATAGGTAACTTTACAATGTACTATGCACAGTACGTACTGTAAGGAGTTTTTACCTTTGAGGCAGATGTATAACATGAACTTCAAATTTAACTTAATGGATTTATTTAACTAAACATACTTAGAGCTAGGTTTTAAGTACTTTTATCCATTTTACTGAACCTCAACATTTTTATCGAAAATGGTGAAATCACTAAAATTTTATTATCTGTGTTATCTATTATTAATAGTACCCGAGGAGCCGCTCCAAAGAAAAGTGTTACTGATAGTCCTTCTCCTTGTTGTATCTCTTTCTTGCCTTCTTCCAATATCAGCCTTTTTCTTTTCTTGACGCAATGATTTAAAAAATCAGTGGTTTGAATCACTTCAAAAAGTTAAATATGCAGCATTTGAAATCGTTTTCATGCTACGAAGATGAAAATTATGACAAAATTCATAGCGAGTACACTGGTGATAAAAAGCAGATAGATGCTAGGTTGTTACATAATACACACATACTTCCCTTTTGATATTCTCTAACAAGAGGAAATAACTCTAAAGCTACCATAATTGCTCCAACTTGCTCAGTATTTCCATAAGACAGCCTTTATCTCTAATATCAGATACTGGAGTGTAATTGATTAAGGTATTGTCATCCTGTTGCTGCAGTCTGTGAAGTATCGAGTTTATCAATATTAAGTACCATCACAATTCCTTTAACACATTGCTAGACAAGTTTATTTTCAGAGTTTTCCTTCCTGTGGGCAAAATAATTTCAAATGACTATTCGTTACGTTTCACTAATTTAAGCTGACCGTAATTTGACCTTTGGTTCTCATGAACTATGAAGAAAAAAGCATGAGTAGAAAGTTCACTACCAAATACTAATACTAGTACTGATGAGTTTGATACTAATGATTATCAGATGCTTAGCTAATCCGAGCAGATCATTTATCTATAAAATTTGTGGATTTTTAGCCCACATTAACTCCATCTTTATGAGCAAGTTTGTGGAATGCATTTTTGCAATTAACGAGAATCTCATTGAACAGTCAAATTCCAGTTTATTCATTTCTAGTGATTGCACTGCTTTGGTAGCTGAGTTTAAATTGGTTGTGATTCTTTGACCTTCACTCGTCCTTACCAACTCTGACCATGGGTCAGGTATAATTGCAGTGGCTCAAAACCTGGTCAGTTTCTGGGTCGTTTTGTAGAGGTGGAGCTTAATCCGAAAATGCAAATGTTTTGTCGGCACTAAGCGACGAGGTTTTAAGCAAGTGCCAATGTTTAGTCGGTTAGAAATTGAGTCTGTAATCTTTTTATTTTTTGTAACAAAATAAAGCATAAACATCATTTTAGACAAATCTTCAATCAAAAATATGAGATCTTTCATCAAACTAGCATAACGTATTCACATAGTTGTTTATCGTAGTTTTGTCGTGTTAAGACGAAATAGTAACATGCTCACGAAACGGAAAAAAATTTTCTCAAAAATACATCATTAATTATTCTGTATTCGTTTATACAGTGTGTATGAAAAATATTTTACATACGTTGTAATATGATTGCACTTACATGTATGTAACGCGGAATTACATAAGTTATTGAATATTTGTGATTACGTTCTAACCAAATAAAATGCACATTGAAACAATTGTCTACTTTGCTACCATTCTGAGAGCTAAAGAAGATTCTATTTCATTTTAGTGTAACTATTTACGTTAGCGTATCGTAAGACAAAGATTGTGAAAAGGCAACAGAAGATATTAGTCTATCTTAGCTTTACTGCAAACACCGACTTCTCCAACAACTAACTTTATTTAAATTTTGAACATGACCGCACTCTGTAGGTATTCATTTGTCAATTTGCTTATATATTTATTATTTATGTACAGCATTGTGTGACCAAAAACATTTTCTTGATTTGTGGGCAAAAAATATTTTCTTACTGTTGGCATGATGATTTATTTTCTTGCTCCAATATAAATAATGCATGTGGCAATTGTTGTGCATCATTGTTAGCAGCTTTCCTGTTACTTTCACAAGCACAATGTAGCCAATTCTGGAAAATCAGAGGGCAGCACACACAAAACCTTTAGCATGATGTATGTGTATTGGCATTGCTGACGTTGTACAACATACATTGTTTGAAAAGTCGATGTGCAATGACAAAAGGTCTAGTGATGGACCACTGGAATAATGATGGGAAGTAGGTTGTTTCAGTTATCGGACGAATCTATCATGATAAATTGTAAAGTTTAATAATTTTACTTTATTTGATATAAAAAGAAAATGTTGCACATAACTTAATTACTACCACATCAGCACCAAAGCCATAAAAGGCCTTTAACAAGCACAAATGAGAACAGAATAACACAGTAGAAAAGGGCTACATATGCTACATGTAGATATGTAAAAATAAGTGAATATAAGTCTGGGTTATTTTTAAAAAAATCAGTGATGAAAATCCTGAATGTTTTATGTATGCAGGTATGTTTTAATTTGGTCAATATATTCACTCAAAATTGAGCACAGTACAAGCTGAAACAGTTCGAGTTTTTGCATATAAAAGTATTCCTATCTAGAACAAGTTTGTTCTCTATGGCTGCAGATGAATTGACAATGAGTTGGAGGGCACGCCAGATGCCCTCTGGCGTGCCCTCCCTTCATTGCCAGTTCACCCACAGCTATAGAGAACAAACTTGTTCTATGCCTATCTAGATATTGTATGTATTAGAAAGCCTCAGGAAGCATTTATGCTCTGTCATTTCTCACTCCCTGCAAACTCCTCTTGGAGATCCTTGATCTAAAATAAAAACAATCATAGCATGTGTATTTACATCTCCTTGAACTTGTAAAGTACTGTGAATGCAGTATTCAAGTGGCATTATTTGCGACGATTTTTGACTTTGACAGGAATATTATTTGTTAATTTAATGAAGTAGATTGAAAAGTTACATTGGACATTGTGATTAGCTGGAAGTTAATTTGGCGATCTCAAAGAAACGGGCAAATCTGCTTTTGCTAGTTCCTGACTTTATTACTGTTTTTACAGTAGTTTTATTTCACAATTAGTTCCTGGCTTCATATATCTTCTCCGATCTCACATTGCTCAATCGACTTAGCCCATAGAGTTGACTTGTAGAAGACAACAGCGACATTAGTCCAAGTACTCAGTCTACGAATCGGATGGTGTTGTGGCACCTTGTTATCAATTTCTCAAAGAGTTGATAACAACTCCAGAGATGCTCCCAGATCCTGATTAGAGATTTGCAAATCACATTAAATCACCAATCATGAGATTGGCATCAAAGCACCATAAAAATGGATTACCCAGCTTGTAAATTAAATCAAAACCATCAATTACATAGTGGATGATGGTTTTAATTTCATTTTATTTGAAAGCTGAGCAGTGACCCTTCTAAGTGATTTGATTTGGAGCAAAACGCATACCAGCGATTTGATATGCTTTACAAATCTAAAATCAAAGATTTGGGAGCATCGCTGCACAACTCTCTCCAATTCAGACACTGAGCACTTGCACTAAAGTGACACGAAAGCATCATGCAACAGGGTTCTAATTTTAAAACTGAGTTACTGAATATTACCACCCACCGGACTGTTAGGTATGAAAGTAACATCAGGTGTCTGAGTTACATCTATAATGCTGTCGTTTGCGGCGTTTCGTAGATGCTCCCCACTTCTATGGAAGCTCGCATAGCCTCTGCTCTTACTCCTACCCGTCCTGAGCAAGCACTGCGTTTCCTCCTTATCTTGAGCTATAAATCAGAATGCTCGAGGCATTGAACGTTTGGCTGGGTGTGAACAGGCAACTTAACAAATATCGCAGTTGGCAGCAAATAATTTGTTTCTAAAACCTAATCCTGCCTACACAAGGGGTTCTTCTGCATTATCCTACTATAACTTCACGTTTTTCTAGCTACTAATCTAGGACTATAAATGGCTTGAAGATCCGCCTACCAATGAAATTCCACATTTAATCATAATTAATATTGCACGATTTGCTTAAAATTTTATTGCTGGTTATGTGAGTGAGTACCTCCGTGTTACTATCAGATGTATTGTTTTGAGGATGTGGTCTCTTTGTTGGATTCTGTGACTAAAAATGTAAACAATACGTAAATTATGTATATCGACACCATGTGACAACATATATGAATTTACGCACATGCATAGCATATTTATATTTGTGGGCACAATCTAACTAAATTCAAATTGGCAAAAGAGTCCAAACAAAGGCCTTGTTGCCAGAGCTCCAAAATAAGCATTTTTTATCTTGCTTTTAATGATTGTTTTTGCAAATTTTAGGTGTGAAATATTAAATGTAAAATAAAATATTACGTCCAAGTTTAACCAAAGGTGTGAACTGCGATATAATACTATCCGGCGCATGTGTGAGGCCTCGAGATGAGAAATTCTCAAGAAAAATTAGACAGATTGCCGTAAACTTCACTTGCTATTGGGTCAAGGATACGGTATCTGAGCATTCCAATCAAGTCCTTGTTTCTTTGCAATTCTACCAAATTTCTATGAGAGTGTAGATGAATTAAAATAAGAGAAAATGTTTTTGAACTTTGATGTACTGTGAGACCGAAAGCAAAGTATCGAATACAGCTTAGACATGTCGCAACCCTCACAGTAGTGTAGACTTAGATTTACTGCATTCTCTGATTTCAGGCTTACAAGAACATAAATGTGCACGCGTGCTTTTGTTACAAAATAGCTATTTCAGAAATTAGAAAAATTAAAATCCATAACAGTAATAAATATTATTTATCATCTCTATGTAAATTCCATACTATACTATCTGTGCATTTGCAAAGACATGGAAAGATAGCCCTGTCTAAATATATTGGACATACAATGACCGAGTTTTGCTGTCCAAAAACATCCCTTATAATAGGCTGAGTAAAATATTCTTGGTGTACCGGTAACTTACCCTCCGCTGTTCTTTGTACTTTTCCTTCTGGGTTTGCTGTCTTTCAGGGCCGTACATGCAATTATACTCTTTTTCTTCGCCATACTCTTTTTCTTCGCCAAACTCTTTTTCTTCGCCATACTCTTTTTCTTCGCCATACATATATAAATACCCTTGACTGTCATGAATGGCGTTTTTACCTCTCCAAATATCTTCACCTTGCTAAATTAGAGCAGATAAAATTTTAAAATTAAGAATCATGGTACAGATTTTTTAGATTCATTGGCTGAAGACGTTGTAGGTTTTTAGCCTTACTTTATTGCTAACACTCAATTGAGAACTAACTGTTGCATGTATATGATGCTTGATACATTTATTGCTTGCTTGATTGTAGTTATTAATATATACAATGATTTTTAATGTCATTTCAATTGAATGCCAATGCTTGTACATTGAAGCCCATGTATATCTTCTAATCAAGGCTGCACTATAAGCTTGATTGTAATCCACTGCATGTCTGTATATACACGAATATCCACTTTGTTAAATTAAGCTTAAGAGTTGAGTGTCTATAGAGAGTAATCCTTTATTGCTGAGAGGTAGATGGTGTGTATCCAGTGTGAGTTGCTAGTGAACTGATGAAAATTGTGTCAACTCTGCTTCAAGTAGGGCCTGTGACGTCATAGATCACATGGTACAAAAACAAACCAAAAAGGGCTTCATAAAACTGCAGCGTAAAAACATATAAGCTACTATTGACATGTACTTCTATTGCACAACAACCAAGCATTGGCCTACATTTTACAATCAAGGTTACACTTCACAATCAAGGTTACACTAAAATATCTGAGGTATAACATGTTCATTTTCAACACAAGATCACAAAATAGGCAGTGGAGAAAAAGTGCGAGATTACCTTCAAAAAGCCTTTCATGCTTGTTGAATATGCCGTCCTTATGGTATGTGTAAAACTTGTTGCCATATTCAATTTTATGGGCTTTGATGGCTTGCTCAGCCTCGTCTAACAATGAGGCAAGAACAAGTGGCATAATGCTTAAATGCACTGCAATTAAAAATATATTTAGTAGGCCCTCAGACTCTTCGTAGAAGTTGACTGTCGTCAGCAATCATGTCATTCAGCTATCGAGGCTTCGACAATCTACTGACACGATTGCCGACTACAGGCACGGGAGGCCTGTAAGTAGGCCTATATAGAAGATGAAATGACGAATAAAAGAAGTCAGTTATGAATACATGATGAACCACTGAGGTCTTCTTTTGGGGTTGAAGCAATATGAATATGCAGTGCATTTCAATTAATTTTTTTAAGACAAACTGCAAACAGTGACCGACTCTGACTACTGAGGACTACTGATCACAGGCAGGCTGTTTAGTCCAAAAATATAACTGCCCTGCATTGCAGGAGACTACAAAAATTTGTTTTACCTTGCCTCCTCTCCTACATTTCTTGTGAACCAAACAGATGAGATACAGCCTAGGCCTGGCAGTGCTACTTACAACGCACCATTGTAGAAACAAGTTCCAATAAAGTTTGAGATACACAATTAAATGGTTGTTCCTTAGGTAGCTACATACTGTCGTTGTTTCAAAAGATGCTACAGTTGAGACTTAGGAGTAATACAAAGTTAGTTGTTAAAGTGTGTGCTTGCAGCAAATACAGTAAAGATAAGAAACTTTTGTCTACTGTTGACTTCATTTTTACAATCAATGCCTAACAAGATGCTAATATTAATATTTACAGTGAAATTAAATAGAATCATTTTAGGCTCTCAGAATGGTAACAAAGTGGACAATCGTTTTAATGTGCATTTTATTTGTTCAGAACATAATCGTAACTTTTCAATATTTCATGTAATACCGCTTTACAAAAGTGTATTTATATCAAAACAAACATAAAACTATTTTTCAAATATAAACGAATACAGAATAATTAATGGTGTATTTTTGAGAAGATTTTTTCCGTTTCGTGAGCATGTTACCATTTATTTTTAACAAAAAAACTACGATAAACCGCTATGTATATACTTTATGTTAATTTGCTAAAATAACTCATATTTGTAATTAAAAATTTGCTTGGAAAAAATGCTTACGTGATATTTTGTTAAACAAAAAAGATAACTACTCAATTTCTCAACAACTAAACGTTTGCAGTGGCTCAAAACCTTGTGTCTCGGTACGACTAACTAAAGCTTTTGTATTTCCGGATTAAGCTCCACCCCTAGAAAATGACCCAGAAACTGACCAGGTTTTGAGCCACTGCAATTATACCTGACCAGTTTTATTTCTTTTTTGTATCAGTCAGTTTTATTTGCTCTTATGGATTTTATTTTGAGTTTATTTTATTCTTAAGTTTTACTAAAGTTTATCACAGAAACTGGTCTTTGGTTAAACGTTGTAATCTTGGGGGGGGGGACAACTACGCAAAAACAACAGCTTGTCAAGACAGGCTAGGTTTGCTCCAACGCTATGACAAATTGCTTTAGATAAATCGATCTCAACTTGGTTAACTCGAACAGTTTTTTGACCAACGGTTACTGTGGTGACGGTTGTTATTGCTTTAGAATATCACTTTATTCTAATCCAGAGATAAACCTCAACTTTTAGTAGTTCTCAGGCGTCGTCATTACCATCATCGGCCAAACATTTTCATTAACGACTTTTCTAAAGGTTTGCAATATCCAATTTTGCCAAACATCCGCTTAGCGATGGCCCTCCGAAAGCTAAAAAAAGTGAGCTAACCTTCGAATAAACTTAAAGAAAAATCGGCAAACTTGATCTTGTTTAAAACGCTCAAAAGAACAAGATGTCTTTTTTTAGCATTTCAACAGCGATCAAGTTTTGCCAATTTTAATCTGAAAACGTCCTGGCAATCACATCACCTAAAACAACAAACCAATCTCAAGTGATAGAAAAGTCTATACGTTCTGATTAAATTTTTTTAAACTTTACGCTACAAGCCTTATAATTTGCAACAAGCCATTTATGCGTTTGATTTACATATAGTTTGCATATGTGTCAGGGCACACAGCCAACTGACACTTGAACTCGTTCTTGCACACAGCAACAAGTTCACTACTTAGTTATACTAAGTAACAAGTTTATCTTGCCTAGATGCGAATAAGTATATTTGAGTACGTATATACAAGCATTAGTGAAGGTTGTATACAACAGACTGCTGCATATAAAAAGTGTATTGCCTTTTATAGGTTTGGCAATACCAAAAGTATTTAGGCATCAGATAAAATAACATCTGTCAGGATGTTGTAAGTATAATATGAATTTGTTATGAATACAAGAGCAGGTTGCGAGAGACACATACATAATTAATTTGCTGTATGAATTTAGTTACAGACACAAGAACAGACAATATCAGTAGAAATCCAGTTGCAAAACAAAGCACTAAACAGGTTATCAGTTGAGTGGGATACGAAGAGATAACAGGTGTCAAACAAACTATAAAATGTTATTATTAAATATTCCAATGTGGGGAGATACGCGGATGGGTGGTCTGACAGGTGAATTGGTGATTAGTAACAGCTGTTGATTGCGATGTTTCTCGTTGAACAGAATAAAGGTCATTGTTGGTCGTTTTGATTTAGTTGTATTGTTCGTGAGGTATAGCTTGTAGCTATACCTTACACCTTCCCTCTTTGGAGATGTTGGTTATACTTCTTTTAAGGTAGATTGGTGTTGGTTATTGCGTTGTCGTTCTTCTTGATGTTTGATAAGGAGTGGCGGGTTCGTTAAGGTTATGTTGTCAATTGTCAGCCTTTCAGTTTGTCTCTGGAACACTGACTGTCTTGCGTCTGTAATTCGCGAATGAGCCCAATTCATTTCGTAATGTCCAAAATTGTGTCTCTGGCAAGTTGCTGATGTATTCTCTCTGACATCCAACATCATGGAGTTTCGTGTTTCTATATAGCTGAATAAAAGGAAGTAGAATATTCTCATTAGATCATATTCAACTGACTGCATAAGAAAACTTAGAAAACAAATTTTTTTTAAATGAATAGAACTGTGGCATCCTAACTAGGTGAATCCCTACCTACTATTCAGGATTCGACTAAAGCCACTTACAATAAAGCAAAAGAACGTGTAGATTTCACAAGTTACATGCCAATAAATGTGATTAAAATATCCATATATTGTTATATCTATCATGTTCCCCTCCCCCTTTTAACTGGAGAGGGAACTAGCTACTCTCAAATGAAAATTCCCAACAAAAACACAAAAAAAACAAACAAAAAAAAATCGCTAGTATAACAGCATTGAAAACTTATCTTGGCTAGTAAGTCCATAATAAGGTAGCTATGGCGACAGCGTCATCAGATGTCAGCAAAGTACGAGAGCCGACCAGTCTTTTCAGCCAAGCATAGCATGGGTCTAAACTGATGACTGGCCTTCACAACAGCTGTAGAAAGCAGCAGTTGCCGCAGTTCCAAAGAGCTAGCCTCAGTGCATACCGAAAATAAAGGTGATCATTAGTCAAGCTGTTCACCAATTCAGCGAACATTAGGTAAGTCTATTAATTTAGCTAACAAGATCATTACCATTTTAGATAAGGTCTATTTTAACATACCTGTAAAGCTAATCAGTCTAGTGTCTCGATCTCAAGTTATAAGAATGGCTAGGTTTGTTACTGTCTGCGTCAGTAGAGTCAGTAGTATGCGTAGTCTTAGAGTCATCGTTCAAAGTGCCTGGGTTGGTACCGCGCTTCACAGATACATATGTAGGTGTTTGAAAGTCATTAGTCACTGGAGGTTTACTTTTCTTTAGTCTTTGCAAATGTGTAACAAACTCTACACCCACAGGCATTCCTGAGTTGCCTAAAGCTCTAATGTAGGCATTCAGGCCTCTCAATTTTGTCACAACATACGGCCCATGAAATTGTTTTGAGAATTTCTTAACTTGGCCTTCCGCCACTCTAGGTACCGAGATGTAGACAATATCTCCTATCTCATAGTATGGTCCTTTAACACGCAAGTCATGATAGTACTTGTATTCACGCTGGGCACTTTCTATGTGGTCACGTGTCACTGCCCATGCGTGTGCCAATGATTCTTTCATGCTTTGTATGAAGTCCTTATTGTCACTGTATGATTTAGGCATTGTGGTAGGTACACACAAGTCGAAAGGTATGTCTAAGTCACGTCCATAGAGTAAGTAGCTAGGTGAAAATCCGGTGCTTGAATGTTCAGTATTGTTGTAGCTATGTAGTACAAATTTTGTCAACACATCCCAGTCTGTTTGAGTACGGTTCACTATGGTGGACATCAAATTACTGAATGTATTGAACCACCGTTCAATCTCACCATTTGTCTGAGCACAGAAAGGGCTAATGGTCCGCTTGTCAATTTTTAGAATTTCAGCCAATTTTACCATTACATCAGCCACAAACTCTTGGCCATTGTCACTCAAAATAACATTTGGTGTACCATGTGGTAGCACCACAAATTCAATGAATTGTTCTGCAACAGTTACAGCAGTTTTATCTGGAATTGGTCTCGCGATTGTTAATTTTGTGAAACTGCATTGAAAACCAACTAAATACTTGTTTCCACTAGCTGTAACTGGAAGAGGTCCCAAAATGTCCATGCAGACTCTTGAAAATGGATGTTCACATTCTAAAGGTTTCAATGGATACACAGGATTTACCGGTGCTCTTTTTCTCTGATTGTAGGGTATACAACCAGCTACAAACTCTGCGACACTGTGTGACATTCCAAGCCAATGGTATCTCAAACTCAAGCGCTTATATGTTCTAGTACGGCCCATATGGCATCCAAATAACGAAGCATGGTACGTTGTAATCAAGTCAAATTGAAGTGTTTCTGGTACACACAAAAGTGGTCGAACCGAGTCAGGTGGGCAGTAATACAAAACATCTTCTTGTAGAAAGTAGTTGTCTTTTTGGTTCTGCCAATGTCGCCATTGTGTCGGAGTCATATGTAATGGTTTCTTACCTGCAACTATGTAGTCGACTATTTGTATTAGGAAGTTGTCTCCTCGCTGTGCTTTGGCAAAGGAGAGCAGATCAGTTTTTGTAGATGCCAAGTGTGCTTCGGTGACACCCACCAGATTGTTGTCATAAACCTTGACTCTAGATAAAGCATCTGCTACAACATTTGTCTTACCTGGCTTGTATATGACTTGTAAGTCATATTCCTGGAGTTTAAGGGAGAATTTAGCTAAACGAGAACTTTTGTGATCACATGTCATCAACCATTTCAACGGGGCATGATCAGTCACCACTATTACTTTATGTCCTAGTAAAAGATGTCTGAATTTAGAAACTGAATCAGTGATTGCCAAACCCTCTCGCTCATACGTGGAGTATCTAGTTTCTGTAGGAGTTAAAACTCTACTGTGAAAACCCACAGGGTGCAATTCACCCTTTTCAAATTCTTGTAGGAGTTGTGCACCCAAAGCAAAACCACTGCTGTCAGTGTACAAGAAGAATGTTTTAGAGAAATCAGGATACCTTATGACAGGAAATTCAGCCAGCTTTGATTTTAGAAGTTGAAAAGCAGATTCACATTGTGCAGACCATTTAAATTCTTTTTCTTTCTTAAGTAATTCTAGTAAAGGTTTAGCAATAGTAGAAAAGTGGGGGATGTATGATCTGTAATAATTCACTAAACCTAACGCTCGACGTAGACTAGATAAGTCAGTTGGTGATGGAAAACGTTTGATTTTATCTACTAGCTCCCCGGTAGGGCGACTCCCATTTTTGTCATAAACATGACCTAGATACTGAGCTTCTGATCGTGCCCATGTGGACTTCGCTGGATTAATTTTTATTCCCCTTTCAATAAATCGATCTAAAACTGCGCCTACTCTTGCTATATGCAAATCTATGTCTACAGGACTAAAAATTAGTATGTCATCTAAAAACGCCTGGCATGTAGACCATGTTAGCTTGTCGAGTATCTTACTAATTGCTCTCTGAAATTGGATGGGCGAATTTTTCCAACCAAATGGAATTACCTTATATCTGTACGTGCCAGAATGCGTGACAAAAACAGACCTTTCTTGGTCTTCTTCATAGTCTAGTTTAATTTGCCAATAAGCTTTGACCAAATCAAGTGTCGTAAATAGCGCTTGACCCGATAGCATTTCTTTCACACTATCTAGGTGTGGTAATGGATATGTAAGAGTTTTTGTCACTGCATTTACTTTTCTAAAGTCTGTGCATAGCCTTAGTTTTGATGAATTTTTCTTCTTTACCATAAGAATAGGCGATGCCCATGCACTATGATTATCAGGTTCAATTACCCCGGCTTTAAGCATTTTTAAAATTTCCTCATCAACAGGTTCTTTAAGAGATACGGGTAATCGATATGGGGCTTTACGTATTGGGGCTGCACTCCCTGTGTCACAAAGTCTACCAGAAACACCACTAACTTTACCAAGATCATAGTCATGAGTCGCAAAAACTTTACTTTTTGTTTTGAGAAATTCTAAAAATTTACGTTGGTCAGATTTTGAAAGCGCTGATTTTGACATGTCAATATGAGATATTGGATCAATGTTTTGCTCATGTTTTCCATCTATATCTGCCATCATCTCATGTACGTTAACGTCGGCCAATCTTGTTTTTGGAAGTTCACTGGCAATTCCTAAAGGCGTACCTTTGTATATCTGTACATATTGATTATCAGTGTTAATCACTCTGCAATATATATGTCCATATGGATCGTTAAGAGTTGATGCAAATAGTAACACAGGACTAACAAATGATGGTTCAAACAAAGCTTGAATGTCAAATTTTGGGCTGGGTACACAGAAAATGCTGTCAGACATAGGTGGCAAAATTATATCTCGATCAGTGAAAACATTACAATATCTATCCTCCCCCACATCAGAAGTACATATGTTAGCATTCACAGATGGGGGATGTTTTCTCTTTCTTACTGCTTTAGAAACTGGAAGTGGAAGCATGTGTAACTTGCCAGTCAAGTAATCCATGCAAAGCCTGCCCATATGTCTCTAGTTGTCAACACCTAATATTAACGGATAGTGACATGTAGCAATAACTAAAAGCCTAGCCTCAACAGGCTCATTATCTATGCAGCGGATAGGCGCATAAACTTCACCTATGCCCTTAACTATGTCACCGCTCACAGACCGAATTGATCTTACAGTTTTTCTCATTTTTGTGGTTAACCCTAATTTATCACAAAGTGCTTTCGAAATGGTCGAAATCTGTGCTCCAGTATCAATCAATGCGTTGAACTCTGAATTGCCAATTGTTGCTTTAACTAGAGATTCATGTACAAGCTGCGTGAAAGTACACAAAATGTCACTCAATGTCGGCGGCTTAGACCGTGTAGCATGTTCATGCCTGTGCCTCCTGCTACCTGCAGTTTTTGTAGTAGGCGACTTAGAAATTCTAACTGCCCTGGTGGTGTAAGTATCAAATGTCGCAGCTCGTGATGAGATGGTACTAACACATTGTGGTCTTTCATAGGTTACTACTGGTAATAGTTTTGATGTACTCGCAGCTACAGTAGCTGGTTTAACTACAACAGGTTCCTCCGACCTAGGCTGTACTACTTGAGATTCAATCATGTCAATGTTTGTATCTTCTAACGGACTATCCGAGCTATCTTCATTTTTGGATGTAGTGTTCTGGTTCAACGAGATTTTAATGTTTGTGTTTTTACTATCCTTGGTATTTCTACTAGCACTAGCTCCCATGAAATATTCTCTAATGATTTGTTGCGGATTGGCTTTAAAGTTTTTAGCACCGGTGCACAAAAGCAGACAACTCCACAATACTTTGACTGTAACTACTAAGCAACATAAGAAAATCCATAGCTGTTTGACGCTCAATTCATTTACGTTTGACAAAAACGAAAACATACCCGTGTTTACTACATTGTTTGCAAAGATACCAGCTTGTTTTTCTGGATCTTGATGAAAACCAGAAGTCGTCCCGAGGTGTGTAAAAATGTTAGTTTGGTGTGACACAGAACCGGTCCAATCATTTAGACTGAATTTGTCTTTGAAAACATCCCAATCATAGAGTAACAACTCATGGATCACAATTTTATCTGGAGCAATGGCAAAACCTGAATAATTCAAAAATACTAGATTGATAGAATCCAAGTTTGTAATTTTAGTTAAATCTCCAGTGTTGTGATGGTAATAGTACAACTGGCCTTCCAATGACACAGGAATTTCTTGATCTAAAGAACAGTCGCTCAGCTCCCGAGTGTGGTATGCAATATTAGTGTGGGTGTCAAGCCAAATTGATTGATTATTCCCAGCCAAATTAGCATTTAAAGGTATGCGACTAGAGCAGGTCTCTGTAGTTAGCACCGAATATTCATTAATTCGTTCACATGGATACACTGATAGTAAATCATGTGTCAGCTTAGCATGTATGTACGTATGATTCAACAAGTGTCGTGTTGCTAGGGTAGGATTGCGTTCCAGTGCAGAAATAACTAGCTGCGCCAATGATTGCATACTTTGACAATTTGCCAAGAAAGAGGTTCTGAACAAATGGTTGTAATTCTCATTAATTCGCAACTCAAGAGCTTGTAGTTTAGAATTTACTTCACTGTCAGTTACTGCGCCATCAAGTTTATTAATTTGTCTTCTTGACCGAGAAGAATTTAAAGGTCTATTGCACGCAATTCCTTGATCACTTAACTGTACCTCACCACCACACTCCGAAGCTTGATTGACAATTCTATTTTTATTGAAACTAAGAGCTAGCTCACCACTATCGGCCATCCAGAAACGATCTTGGAATTTCCCATGAAACTGCTGATGTGGTAAGTATTGGCACTGTTCCTTCCTGTCCGGCTCCCAAAGCAGTGCAGATCCATCTCTGAGATTGCAGAACCCAGAAAGGTAGGTGCAATGACTTGTCACACCAGCAGGACTCTCTACTTCTTCTTTTTCTCCATGTCTTTTGAACACCGTAGTTTCATATAAATAGGCATTGTAAACAGTAAATTCATAGTCCTTACAGCAATAGAAACCGGAATGGTAAGCTGGTTCAGCTATATTATCAGTTTGATATAAAGTGCCAATTTGGACTAAATCACCATGCGGTGACGTATGCCACTTAAACATGGAATAACAAGTGTCTCTTGACACTTGTTGGTCATAATAGTCATCTGTTCTAGTTTGCCCATTCGCAAAAAATCCAGAATGAGTTACAATTTCAGTTTTCACGATGCGACAATGGAATGCCTTACTTTTGTACTGCACCAAATTAGGTTTGTACAGTGTGAATGTCAAGTCATAGGGTTCATGAGAAGATTTCGTATCAGGTAAAATGCAGGGTGGCAATTGAGGAATTTTGAACTTGGCAATAGTATGCCCTGTCCTACATATCATTGGTGATTGACACGCACAAGGCGTAACCACAGTGAACAAGCACAATACACTCAGTAATAGGTGACTGATTCTGCCCGCATTGACCTGCCTGCGGTCAGGGGGTCTAGTACATGACTTTCGTGACTCACCCTTTCGCATTGACCGTTGATCACACAGTACCTCATTAGAACGACCTCCTCTATTATCCAAAGGCATTGTCTGTATGGTTGATTGATGGGGAGCTCGCTCGGGTGCTCCCTCAGGAATTGTTATTGTTTGCGTAGGAGCTGGAATTTCCAACTCCGTCTCCTTTATTGACCTGTCCTTTTTGTCTTCTTGTGGCATCTCCTCCTTGCTTGTCGCTATCATAGCTGTACCTAAACTAACATCTAACAATTTGTTCTCTGCAAAAGTAGAAACAGTGTTAGTATATGTTTGTAGGTCAGTGTCATCGAATATAGCAACGCTGCATTCTAAATCTGGCTCAACAACATCTACAATGGGCTCAGGCTCCACTACCACCACCTTCTCCTCAACAGTCTCAATGACTTCAAAAGCAGAAGAGGCAAAGATGGTACAATTGTCTACTGGCTCAGGTTTCTCACTCGAAATAGCAAGTTGCTTTTCCTGCGACCCAGTCGACGCAAAAGATGCCCCTGGTGCCTGAGGAGGGTATGGAAATTGTTGACCATACCAAGCCATCCAAGGTGGAGGTTGCATCCATGGATGTGACTGCATTGGATGCACCTGCTGATTCTGCTGAACTATTTTACCATTAGTCGAGTTTAAATTGCGTTGTTTAGTGTCGCCCTGAGCCTCATTGTATGTGTGGTTGTTGGTGCGTTGCTGGTAGCCACCACGGCTACTGTCACCGCGCCCATGACCACTAAGTCTACTATTGTTAGCGCTGTTAGTACTGCTACCATCACAGTGGTAGGACAAATGCTTATCCGAACCACATCGGTAGCACAACCTTTTTTGTTTAGTGTCTCTCGTTCTATTAAACCTAGTGTTTTGAAGTGGAAAGTCACCTCTGTCTGAGCTGTAATTAGCAGCCACAGAAGAAGGTTCCTCGGCTGTTGTAGCCAAGCCCGCCTCCACACCTGTGGCAGCCTGCAACAACTCAGGCAGAGTCTTGCCTGCCAACGCCATTACACTTTTCTTAATCTTAGGTCTCAGTCCTTGCCGGAAATGTAGTAAAACAAAAGGGCTGAGTTCAGAGTCTTCACCCTGACTAACTAGTTTTCTAAATCGCTCATAGTATTTTCTAACGGTTTCGTTAGCACCTTGTTTAATGGTAGACAGCTCTAAAGCTACTTGTTCTGCGCCATGTGAAGCAGTTAGGCGCTTCTTCATGCGTACTTTCACTACACTATATGGTGCCACAGTGCCCACCTCTTTAATTATTTCTCTCAAATATGTCGCAGCTAAGTCTTTAACATAAACACCCAAAAGCATTGTATAACTTTCCTTAGGTACGTCGTTCAAATTACAGCATGTCTCAAAACGTAAGCAAAATGAGTCAAAATCTTCCTCTGCGGTTTTTCCAGAGTACACAAGACCGAATTTGACCCAGTCTTTCTTTGAACTATAATTAACTGACTTACCGTCAAATGAGATCTCACTCTCCTCCTTCTCTGGTCTGGTTGTCTCCTGCGTTCCCAGACGCCTTTCTAGTCTGCCAATTGCACACAGCACTTGGTCCAATCTTTCCTCTACGCCATCAATCCTGTTGTTGGTGGCGTCTAAATGGTCGGCCACATCCGCAAATCTTGCCGTCATCTGACCTCTCAGCCTTTGCAAGCCTTCAGCCTGAGCCTCATCGTCTCCCACCTCAGCGGGGTTCTCCACAACTTCTTCCTCTACCGCAGCAGAAACCTGGGCATCAACCGCAGCTTGCCCAGTAGGCTCCTCGTCAGTCATGTCTTAGTTGTAGATACTTCTCAACTTCTGACACCAAAAATGTCAGGGCACACAGCCAACTGACACTTGAACTCGTTCTTGCACACAGCAACAAGTTCACTACTTAGTTATACTAAGTAACAAGTTTATCTTGCCTAGATGCGAATAAGTATATTTGAGTACGTATATACAAGCATTAGTGAAGGTTGTATACAACAGACTGCTGCATATAAAAAGTGTATTGCCTTTTATAGGTTTGGCAATACCAAAAGTATTTAGGCATCAGATAAAATAACATCTGTCAGGATGTTGTAAGTATAATATGAATTTGTTATGAATACAAGAGCAGGTTGCGAGAGACACATACATAATTAATTTGCTGTATGAATTTAGTTACAGACACAAGAACAGACAATATCAGTAGAAATCCAGTTGCAAAACAAAGCACTAAACAGGTTATCAGTTGAGTGGGATACGAAGAGATAACAGGTGTCAAACAAACTATAAAATGTTATTATTAAATATTCCAATGTGGGGAGATACGCGGATGGGTGGTCTGACAGGTGAATTGGTGATTAGTAACAGCTGTTGATTGCGATGTTTCTCGTTGAACAGAATAAAGGTCATTGTTGGTCGTTTTGATTTAGTTGTATTGTTCGTGAGGTATAGCTTGTAGCTATACCTTACATATGTACATTTATCTACTAATTAATACATGGACTTGTGACAGTGCTCTGATAGCTAGAATGCTCTGATAACTCGAACACCTTTTCTTATCCCTTCCCACAATCCTTGATCTGTTTTAGGCACGATAATACGATAGTTTTACCAGCTGCCAAGTCACGCGATAACTATCGGTGAAATCAGTCTGCTCATTGATGATTCGATACTATCGCTATTGGTGGGACAACTCCAACGATAGTCGACAACACCTTTTCAAACGACAAATGCAATCCCTAACATGTACTTGTATGACCCAAGGTTAAAAATTTAAACAAATTTTTACGGTAGGTTTTGAAATATCAGTGCTCAAAGTGACAGTATTACAATGGTGATGAAATACAGTGCTTTGCAAAATTATGGCAACCTCCTGCACAATATGACATGCGTCACGTTCCATTGGTAATTTTTGTGCTTAAAATCAAGATAACTAAGCAATGTTATACATCATTTTGTCCAGAATATTGTGAGCAATTCAAAGATGCATTTAATTTTTAGCACATTTCAACTGTTTTTTTTATATTTGAAAACAATGTTTTTTATGGTGGTAAACTTTTCGCTATAGTTAAAGTGCTCGATTTGGTTTAACAGCAAACATTGCTCAATTGAGGAAATCTTACAAACTGAACTCTTTGTACAAGTGATGGCGGCCCTGAAAAGGGGTGTTGGGTTTAAAATTGAGGTCTAATACTTTGTTGGCCAGCCTTTATTTCTGATGACAGCATCAAACCGCCTTGGCATGCTGTCAACCAGCTTTCGAGTTAGTACAAGTGTCACTATGTGATGCCAGGCCTCAATAATCTTCTCAATCACTTTTCTTTTGCTAGTAGGTTGGCGCCTGCTAATTTCCATGCCCACTTTTTGCCACAAATTTTCTATCGGATTGAGGTTCGGAGATTGTGCAGGCCATTTTAGAAACTCAACTTGTTTGGTATCTGCCCATTCCTTCACTTTCTTTGCTCTACATTGTAGACGTTTAATGACAATATACATGGTTATATTGAATGCGTGAAGTATATTTGTAAAAATATTTCGACGAGTAAGGCTGCATGAAAGTGTAAATAGGAGCCATTGTGTTCAACTATGTCCCATTTGAGCAGTTTTTTTGGAAAGGAATTCAAATCTACGACATTTTTGTGATGGCTGCAAGTACCTGTTCACTTTTGAGCTTTTACGAGCTTGTAATCACATTTACAAATATTTTGCACCTACAACTCAGCAAAGTAAAACACGATGAATCTTTTGATACTAGATAACTGTAATGTGAATTTTGTTGAAAGTCAAACTTAAAGACCGCTGAGATTAAAGTACAAAAGCAAAAGTAAAACACAGAATGACTCGCTGAAATTTACTTAAATTAATTGCTGTTATATGAAGAGAACATCCGCCAAGGTATGCTCCCTAAATTTTCAACACATCAAATCCTTTTGCAAAAAATTTAAACACCCCTGACTTAGGGCAAATGTTATAGATCAGATATTAGTACTAAGGCTATGTGTCAAAGATTGGACATGAATACTAAGGCCATCTAATTAGTATTCGTGTCTGATCTATCTATATCTATATGTAGATATTTATATATCTACGCTAGATATCTATCTATCTAGATAAATATCTATATCAATCTAAGGGTTATAGATAACACATGATTACTAACGCTATATACCATAGATCTAACATCTGTCATAGATCTGGCATGATTGCTAAAGCTATCTGTCATCAGCCTTAGCATTGGCCCTAAAGTATTATGTCTCTTGGCAGCAGCAGGCAGTGTGCTAATTGTTGGTTCATATTCAAATTTTTCTCAGTTTTAAACGTGCACATTTTGTAAAGCTTTTTCACATAAGAACCAAGCGCTTGGTTTAACAACAGATCATTTGGTGCAACTTGTTTATTCAATAATACCCTCTGCCTTTGGCTACTAGAGATGAATTTTACTACAATTAAGATGGTCTACCTTAGCATTAGACAATCATTGCTGTTTCCGTTATCCACTTTCTTATCAATAATAAGGAACTGTTCATATTTAATATTAGAAAGGTGGCCAGCTGCAGCAGTGAGACCAGCTCTAAAGCATTGACAAGTCCACATTTAGTAGGAAATTTCACATGAAAATCTATGCCCAACTACAAGATTTGGAGTTTTGTCAGACTATACAGGTGGTATTATAAGTATTGCATGATTACAGTTCAAAGTTGACAAGTGACAGGTGACAAGTGTCTATATTCATTAAAATCACTGCCAGCTGAATAGAGAAGAAAAATTGTGTTAGGAATATATATGAAATTGTATTTAATTATAAATCTTAAACAAGAACTGCATGTGATTTTTATTAAACAAAGAGGAAGGTATCAGCCCTGAGGATCGTGATGCTGGTCTCCTGTCTCATCTGTATCCATAGATATAGTAAACCCTAGATATGCGAATAATCAAAACAAGTGAGGCCTATAATTAGCATGACGCAACGTCATGGTGATGTGCAACGCGAATCAGCTGATCTATTAACTCTTATTGACTTGGCACTAAAAACTGCTCAATTTTTCCATAGTTTGGCATCTGAGACTGCATTTTTTACTGAAAATATGTAAAACTTATATACAGTAAAACTTCAACTTACGAGTGCCCTAACGTACGAGAAACTTGAGGTACGAACCAGCTTTTAAGCAAGTTTTAGCACTAACATACGAGCCATGTTTGAGATACGAGCACATGAGTCAGTTGCCAAGTATGTCGGAGGTGTTTTATGAGAACAGCATCACCCTGTATTTTTCAACTGCTCAGATTATACTTTGTACCATGTTTTTTGTGCGCGATTTTCAGTGCAGAATTATGCGAATTAAAAGTACCGTGCGTAGACCGAAAGTTTGCCAGTAAAAGGATAGATAATGCAAAGAAAAAGCGAATGATAGCAATTGATATTAAACGGAAAATTATTGAAAAATATGCAAAATATGTATGCGTGATTGAGCCAGCTTAGCAATATTACAGAAATACATCCACAATTATCAAACACAAGGATTATATTCAAGGCATTTAGTTTGCAAAAGAACTAACCATAGTTTCTAAACGACGCAGCGATCTTCACGACCACTGATAGAGAGACTGCTCAGGCTTTGGATAAAAGACAAACAATGTCCTTAAAGGCAAATGTCCTTAGATAGGTTTCTCTTAAAACGGCCGGCTGGTCGTGAGAGCGAAACAAAAGAAAAATTAGCTAACCAGCGAGAAACTTAAAACTATGAGCGCTGAAGAAATTTTAATTATGTTAAGTTAAAGATTAAAGTTTGCTTTTATGTTTGCTTTTAAGTTTGTCTTTTAAGACTTGGATAAATTCCAAATTTATCAAAGTCAACTGTTGTAATGAAGGATAACTTATCTCTCCCTCTCTGGCAAATGCTAGCGTTAGCTGCTATTGCATGTATTTAATTTTACATTTTAATTAATCACATTTCCTTGCATTATTTTTTATATGTTGCTTTTTGAAAGCATGTGGTAAGTTAGAACAATAACCAACATGTTCTTTCTGTTACAATATATTGTTTTGAGTGTTTTATATGCATTTTTAGAGTATGGAAACCAATCAATATATATTTAATTGTTCTATATATAAATAAATTACACCAACATGCGAGTAAATTGACATACAAGCTGTCTCTGAATGCATTAAGCTCGTAAGTCGAAGTATGACTGTAATGACTTTGGATTAGAAAGGCAAGAATCTTACACACATGGTAATGCATAATACCAATGATTTAGAAGCTTCTATATCACTGATAATACAAAGAGTGACCAAATAGAAGTTAAACTAATAACATACTGATGAATCAAACGAGATTTAGAAGCAGTTACGCTGGACCACTGTATTAAATACCCATTAGACATGACTGAAAATAACTAGACGAGATAGTTTTTGTCTAAGGTTGGTTGAACTAGATTCCTGCTTTGAGGCAGCATAGTGTATTCTGATTTTAGTATAACGATTTACTATGGTTTTGAGTAGACTGTTGGCATGCACTGTACATGTAAAACCTTGATTGAGGTTATGTAATAAGACATATATGTTATTGTCTGTGATGTTGCTTGTTTGAAAGCTCTCTGTGTGATACCATAGCTCTCCATGTGTGAACGTAGGCACTTTTCTGCAACAATACATATTAGGCCTATCAATCTGGTCACCAATCCTCCTCTGTTTTTAACTGAGATTAGGGTTATGTCATCACTATTTCTACTTCCCACTACTTCTACATCGGTCAAGAACTTGATACACTCATCACATTTGAGTTAGAAAAAAAACCTCATCACCGAACTCCTCATCTTCACCTTCCTCAGCTTTTGTCTCTTCTTTCTTTTTCTTTCTAGCCAGAGAATATAGCAGGAGTTGGCCAGTTTTTTTCAGCCCTGCTCACATCAAGATCAGTACAGTTAGCATTGGGACGGTGTGATATGTTTTTATGAGCAGTGCTCGAAGTGCAGATCTAAAGCACTGCACATCCGGGTTAATGTTATAGCCACCCTTAGATCGTATTGTGGAAAACAGAATCTCAATGTGATCCTGGTTGATCTTAAAGGTTAGGAAGTAGTTGATGTAAGGGTAGTTGCTGAAAAGATATTGAGCAATGCCATGTACAGATTTGGCTGCTGACTCAAAACCAATGACGAAATGTTGATGATTTTCCTATTATTTTCCACTAGCATTTTTCAGCTTGGTGTCTTTAATCAGCATAGATAGCTTATGATATTGTTGAGAATTTCTTGTTTTGAGTTGAAGTTCTGTCTTGTTATGGGCAATTGAGGAAATACCTGGGGTGTTGTGGTCTCTTCTGATAACATTTCACTAAGAATTTGGTCTTATTGTTACGTTAATGACTTAAAAACTAGCATGCCAAGCGTGCTTCCACTACTAAACTTATTGCTCAATTGAAGGCTTTGATGCTGTGATGCACATCACTACGACGTAACGTCGTGAAAACAACAGCCAATTATAGGCCTCACTTTTACTCCATTGTAATGATAGCTATTCGCCAATCTAGGGTTTACTATATCTATGTCTGTATCAGTAGGAGTACGCAGATAAATATCTAGTGTGTTAAGTCTCTCCATCATGGCAGCCATATCTAAAGGAACATATAATTATCAGTGTCTATTATAGAACTCTTCTCTACCTATGAGCTTTGTACTATCTCACAACCACCTTGTGTAAACCGTCTTTCAAACGAACGGCGGGTTTACAAGAGATGGTTTGGAGTTGTAACTACTGTGATATATTCTGCTCAGGATAGCAATAAAATATAGCCTGCAATTCTTGTATTCACTGCAGCCAATTTTGAGTGGTTTTCTCCCTTTGAGCATTTCGCAAATAAGCAATTACTGACCAGCCAATAGCAATGATGAAACAATACTCATCATATCCATTCCTTAAAAGTTAATAACTAGCAAGACAAAGTACACATGAAGGTAAATGAATATGTGTTGTTACTGATGAACAGTAAATATGTGAATGTTAAAATTCAAACACTAGTTGAATTGTGAGTAAAAACTTGACTTGCCGTCATCTGATTGTTGGCTTTCTGAAGAGCTATAGATTGCAACTGAGACTCGACTAGCTCTTCCCGTAGTGCTGCGAGCTCCCTCCTGTGTTTGGTCAATGCTGAAACAACAATAGAATCATGGCTCATGTACTGGTATTAACTCCAAAGGGGAAGATTCAGGGGAAGTGTAGAAC